>NC_064926.1:395193780-395534983 GCF_023897955.1 Schistocerca gregaria | reverse complement strand
ACACTAGATCGCGTGTTAACAGTCTCAGAACATAAAGGAAACAATGTTCACCAAAAAATATCTTTACTGGCCTTTAAAAGTAATCACTGTCAGCTATAACATACTTCTGATATCGATTGTAAAGGTTTTGGTAACCGACAGGAAACATTTCTTGTGTAATCAACACACGCGAGACAGATACGTGTTGTCGGTTATACACATTATTACAGGAGATGAGCCACAATGTCGCCAATATGATCCGGAGACCAAGTAACAGTCGATGGCATGGTGTTCATCGTCTGACCAGTCTCCCAAAACAAATTAAGTAACAAAAACCAAGACTGAGATGATGTTCACTGTCTTTTATGACAACAAGCACTTGATCCATAATGAATTTCTGCCTGAGAAAGACAAGAAAAATGATGAACACCATTCCACTGACTGTCACTTGGTCTCGAGATATTATTGGTAGCAACATTTCCCATCTCCTGTAACAAGGCAAATATCCAACATCATGGACTATGATGCTTCGAACAATTCCACAAGAAGCTTTTTCTGACAGTTTCCAACAGCTTTACAACCGAAGTCAGAAGTGTGTTGTAGCTAACAGTTAAGTTTATAGGCCAGTAAGGATATTTTGTTCGTAACTCTTAATTTATTTACTTTCCAAGGCCATTCATTCACTGAATTTCTCAGCCATACATTACATGTAAATTGATAATTTACATAACCAACTACAATTTTTACCTAAGGATTTTTTTATTTAACTAGGGCAACTTAGTTCTAAAAAATATGATGATGTGTAATGAGTGTCATACACTGAGCAGCATTATAGATTGATCTGAAGTTGGCTCATTAATGAACTGAAACCAGTAATCAGTACAAAAAATTCGCAATCTTGACATAGACTTTTTATTCACACACTTAACGCGTCGTGTATGTCCCCACTGACAATGTCGAAGAATAAAACACTAGAACCTACGTGGCAGACACGTTCTTCTATCAATCACAAGTGAAAAATGTTAAAGTAAATATGCATTCACATAATGCATTTTTCTCTTCAGTTTACTACATGTGCTTGGCACTTTCTTCAACACAAGGAAGACACTATTTCAAGCATGCATATAGTACCACATACTGATGATGTAGGGACGTGCATCGCGTAATCAACCTGCTTGTAGGGTTTTGTTGATTGTTGCTAAATACATATCTATTTTGGAAGTTCAATTCACATTATCTTAGAAAAAATGATAGAAATAATTAAGAGCCCACAAACTGACAAATATGATCTGTAAATGCTAATGTAAATTGAACAATTAAAACTGACATGGAAATGTGTGATGGTAACAATGGACTTAGTTGATTTTGTGGAGCCAGTTTGTTTACGAAATGCCAAAACTTTGACAATTCCAAGAATTACTCCCTTTGTCAGAAACGTACCAGGACAGGTGGTGTTTTTTTTTCTTTTTTTAAATTTCATTTACCAAGTAATGATCCTAGCTTCTATCAAAGTAGTCCCCTTGAATATCTATCCACAGCTGCCAGTGTTTCTGAAGGTCTTGGAATCAAGCAAGGAAATTTTCAACTGCGATGCTTGTGAGCTCATATGTCACATCCCACTGGATGACTGCAATATCTTGATGAAACTTTTCTTTCAGATACCTTTTCACTCACAGAAACAAGAAAAAAAATTGCAAGGCGGAAGTTCATTGAAAGTGGCAGACATGGGATGGCAATAACAAAATGTCTGGCCAAATACTCGGTATCAGGTAAAGCAGTATTGGGTCTTGCATTGTCACCCAGTAAAAATCAGTCCATAAAATGCCACAAATCAGGGCAGCACCATCAAATTGCTTGTCGTAAACATCTCATGACTTCAATGTAAAGAATCTGATTCACTGTTTGACCTGCTAATAAGGCTTAACTTTGCCATTCAGCACTTTGACACTGCATGTGAGGGTCATACTGGTAGCACCAACTTTTATCTCTAGTGACAGTCTGACAGAAATGTTGTATCATGTCTGTCTGTAGCCAGTTGTTCAGCAGACTTTTTTTTGTGTGTGTTTCTTCTTTCTGTCCATCTATTAGTATGTGAGGGATCAGTTTTGCATTAACTTTTTGTTTCTCAAAATGTTCGCATTGTAAACATGACGCAGTAGAGAGCCAATGTGGTTGTAATATTTAAGTGATTGAAAGACACATTCTCTGAACACTAGATAGCAATAACATCTGTTTTGTTTTGTTTTATTTTAGGGTGCAAAACCGACTGAGGTCATATGTGCCCAAGTCAGAACCATAGAACTCAAAGGCGAAAGAGGAGTTAAAAGACTACACATTACGCCAAATTTACGGAAGGTAAGGCAACTAAAAACAGGGAATTTCTCTTGGAGAAAGGTCCATATAATATGTCAGAGAGAGAACAGAGGCCCTGAACTAAAGATTTAAGGCCTTTCACCATACTGTTATACCATCGACGGCCCGTGCCTCATTCACCAAAATGGCCAGTAACACAGACAGCATATACAAATTAGAATGTAAGTGGTAAAAAAAGGGCAGTCTGTCAAGAAATTGCAAACTGTCAAAGGTTCAGGACAATGAGTACACAGTGGTGGGGATCACCATTTAACAAATAGCGATAGCTAAAAAGACAGTGCCCAATACGCAACCTAGCTAAAATGAGCTCGCAGCGAGAGGACAGAGGAGGTCAACCAAGACACTGGGAGATGTTTAATTCCCTAGATCTTGTTCCCAAGAAGGGAAGACTGGTGGTGACCCCGAAGTGACACCACCTGCTGACAGACAGCAACACAGAGATTGGAGGAAATGGAAAATCTTGCAGGCTGAGGTAAGAGGACTGCAGCTTTGGCAGCAGCGTCAGTGGCCTCATTTCTCGTCAGATCAATGTGACCAGGGACCCACTTAAACATCAGTGACTCCATCAAAAGTGAGCACATTAAAGTTTTCCTGGATCCACTGCACTAAGGGATGGACTGCATATAGCATACAGAGGCTCAGAAGGGCACACAGAGTTGGTGCATATGACAAAATTGTAAAGCCTGTGTCACCGGACATACTGCAAGGCCTGACACAGGGCAAAGAGCTCTGCTGTAAATACTGAGCAATGTTACATTAGGAAATACTGAAAACTGTCGGTGACAATGATGAAGGCACACCCAGCACCACGGTGAGTCTGAGAGCCATCCGTGTACACAAAGGTACTGACACGAAGGTCCCGGAGAAACTTACGGTGCTAGAGAGCATCTGGAGTAGTGACCTTCGGAAGCAAATGAAGGCAAAGGTGAATGCGGGCTGTCACACAAAGCCAAGGTAGTAAAGGGTTCGCACTCATCGGGAAAGTGGCAGGTTGTGGGAAGTTAACCTTCTGGAGCAACAACCGAAAGTGAACTCCAGGAGTTAACAGAGAAAAGCAACGTGCCCCATACTGACAGTGGCAGACAAATGGCATGCGTATCTGCTCAGGAGAACATCACATCGGTACATCAGCAGTAGTTTGGCAGCTTCTGCATACATGCTCTCAAACAGGCTCGTTAAAAGTTGCCAATCGCCAAACGGATTCCATGATGATGGATTGCATTCAGATGGCTAAAGATGGACGGACATGCACAGGAATGATTGAAACATCCATAGTCGAGTTTTGGATGGACAAGGGGTTGGTACAAACAGAGGAGGTTGGTCCAATCCCCTCACCTGAAAGAACCTCTGAGGACATGCAGGACACTGAGGGACCGGGTACAGAAGGCAGCCAAATAAGACATGTGGGAGCCCCACGAATTTCATAGTTTCAATGTGCGGAAGAGCAACACACCGAAGATGTACAGACTGTGGAAGAAACCCATTTCACTGCCAGAAATTCATACAAATGTTTTTGCCATTGGAAAAGTGATAGCCACTGTCGATGCTCCATGAATAATGACAATCGAGACAATGCTGAATTTTGCTCAAGGAGACAAGTCCGTGGAGAACTGTAATACAGAGCAAAATTGTCAACGAAAAGGGAGCCAAAATGGCTGGTGGGAGATAGGCCACAATAGCGTTAATGGCAATAGCAAGGATGACGACGCTCAGGACGGAACCAAATGGTTCAAATGGCTCTGAGCACTATGGGACTCAACTGCTGTGGTCATTAGTCCCCTAGAACTTAGAAGTACTTAAACCTAACTAACCTAAGAACATCACACACATCCATGCCCGAGGCAGGATTCGAACCTGCGACCGTACCAGTCGCACGGTTCCGGACTGCGCGCCTAGAACTGCGAGACCACTGCGGCCAGCCAGGACAGAACCCTGGGGCACAGTTTTCCTGGATAAAGGTGTCTAACAAGGCAGCAGAACCAACACATAACTTGAAAACTATCTTTTAAAAATTTCTGAAGGAGACGGGACAAGCGGCCTTGAAAGCTCCACGTGTACAGAGTTCAGAGGACACCAGTCCTCCAACATATGTCTTAGACTTTCTCCAAATCAAAAAACATGGCCAAAGTTTAGTATCCCCCACAAAACCATTCATGGTATTGTTAACAAAGTGACATGATGGTCAACTGCAGAACAGTGCACTCAAAATCCACAATGTGGACTGGTTAATAAACTGCGAGACTCTAGCCACCATACCAGCTGGGCACGAATCATAGGGATCATGACATGGTGCGGTAAAGGTGAAGTGCGAGGAATGATACATTCTGTGGCAATAAGGATAACTCTGGTAAGGTATTCTACTTGGTCATCACAACTGGGGAAAAGTTGTTCGTCAAAGGTCACCAAGGAAGAGTAAAGCCTCCTGCCAATCTTAAAAAGCTACCATTTGGGTTTGAACGTAGGTGTGGTAGGAATGAGCAAAGAGACAGCTCACAGGAAATAGTCACTCGAGTACATGTCAGAGAGAACGGACCACTCAAGATGACAGGCAAGCTGGGGAATAGGTGTTCATGGAGTATAAAAGGAATGTAGGTGCTCCAGTGTTAAGGTTGAGTTGATTGAGAAGGTCAGCTAAGAGGGCAGCTCTCCGACAAGTCCTGGGAGAGCCCCAAAGGGGATGGTGTGCACTAGTCACCAAGTAGCAAAAAGGGGCAAGGGAGTTTCCCAATAAGCTGAAGGAAGTGTTCCCAGGTGACACCGAGTGATGGGCGGATATAAACGGTACAAAGTGAAAAGGTGAAGCGAGGAAGGAAAATGTAGACTGCAACAGCTTGCAGCCGGGTGTTCAGGGAAATGATTTGACTATGAACATCATCCCGGATGAGCAGCATGACTCCCCCATGAAATGGAATGCCACCCTCGGGGTAAGGTCAAAGCAGTCCAGAAAGAAACGCTAAATGTCAAAGCGGCTGGGAGGATGCAATTTTGTTTCCTGGGGACAGAGAAAAAGCGGATGTTGCAATTCCAAAAGCAGCCGTAAGTCCTCCTTGTGGGATTTAAGGTGGCAAACATTCCATTGGAGGAGAGCCATGATGATGAAAGAGAAGGAGGGAAAAATGAAGGGTTGTCACCTCATACTCTGATGAGTGCCAGTCTTTGAAGACTGCCTGTTACAGGACACAGAGGCTGGAGCATGCTGTTCCACGAGATCTACTGGGGTGTCGGTATTCTCCCTCGGTCGATCTGTGGGGTTCAGGGCAGAAAAACAGTTGGTGGTGCACAATAACGAAACAGAGGTCAGTCGGATGAGGATACCACACAGTAACACCGATGAAGAAAATCACCGAGTCAGTGAAGGAGAAAATCATTTGCCTTTGTTTGATTTCTTGGCGCCTTTGCAGTTGGCAGATGAGAATTCAGATGTTTGTTGACGGGGGGAATGTAAACAGTCTTCGTGGGAATATTCCTTTGGCACTTTCTGGTATGCTGATTGTGTAGCAGGCAATTTCACTGTGTGAGGCGAAAATCTGGTGGCTTGTTGCACAGCTGGAGAAAGAGGAGATGGAGAATTTTAAAAAATCGACTTTTCAAAACTATCTTCTTTTTGTAGCACACATCTTTCTGAAGAGTCTGATATATAAAACATATATGTTCGATGGAACGTAAGACATGTTATTTGATCTTTAGTGTGCCGAAGAGCAGTGCCACGCCTCTTCACACAGCATTATTCCATCGCACGTCTCTGTATTTGGCTCTGAGGAATTCAAATTTTGTAATGCATGCTATCAAACTATATTCAGGATAGTGGAAATTAAAATTTCCTGTGGTGCCTCTCCTGCCTCCAGTCGGCCGATCTGACATTCCGCCTCTCTTAAAAAATACTCGCAATTAATACTGGATGGGATTATTTGTAACAGGCAGAACAAGAACTCTTCAGAAAACTTGTAGTCTTTACTGCCTATTAGCTAAAAACTTGCTGTTTTGTGTGACATTAAATTAAATATGGGATACATAAAACCAGTAAAGACAAGAGATAAGCATGACAGAACATATTTCTTCAATCCTTAGTCCTAGCATTTTTTCTCCCTAATCTCGCCACAGCTTTATATGGCATACTTCCCTTTCTGCGAAAGAATCTATTACCTCATCAAAGTTCGTCAGTGTTTTTCTACATGATAAAACGAAATGTCGTCGTCTGATACTTTAAAAGCTGTTTATACAAAAAGTACCAAAGACTGGTGTGGTGGTGGTGTGGTTTCTAGATCTGATTACATGTATTTTGTCACTGTCTGCTAGATAAAACAAAATAGGCCTGCCTAAAATTGCAGCAATTGTTACACACATCAAATAAACGAAACTGTTTTCGCACAAATGGTCGTTTTTATAACACGACAGAATATAATTCACGAAGTAGGCCTCTTAGGCCTACTACAAGCAAAAAGTTTTATATTAGGAAATAGCTTCACATTTCATTAATTCTCTCTAGCTTCTGAAGCACGAGATCGAAAAGTAATAGTATGGAATTTTTATATAAATTTGGAATGGTCATATTCTTCCATAATTTGTGAGAGTCCCCGTTTCTTCTCCTTCCTCGTTCTAACAAACACTATTGTTATCACTAATTCTGTAACTATTCCTGCCAGTGTCAATACTTACTCCGTAGTTAACTAACCCTGCCGCAATCACTGGCTTACTTATCCCGAGTTTATTCTCCAGTTAAGTGTTATTACGTGTTCGTACAACACGTTTTCCGCTCTACTCCCAGAACAGAATTTTAGCGGCTGCTAGCCGGAGACTGTATAACTCTCCCTTAGCAGTGAAGCGATCTGGATAAAAATTTCATTTTCTTTGTTACTTGCTATTCCTGTTAGTCGTTTATTTCCACTCTGGTAGTCTAAATCCATGGATTTCCCTGGTAATTATAGCAACGCTGATTATTTGCAAACCCAATCAACCTTATAAACAGCGGTTGTCATTCACCCGCTCACTTTTGTTCGGCACAGCTCTTATAGCCCTGTCCCCTTTTTTCTGCAGGTAAGTTTATTTCTAGATGTGATGGGGATTCCCCTGGCAGACACATCACATACACCATGCACGCATTCAAAAATCAACTTGCGATCAACAATGAATCCTGCCTTGCACAGTTCCGACCACGATCCCATCTTGATCCATCACCACTGGCTCAAAATCATGCCATCAAAGCCTTCCCAGAATGCCTCGCATCCAGCATTGCTTCACCTTTCCCCAGGTCCCTAGAACATGACCCTATCCTGTCCTCTGCAGAACTTCAGGCTCTACATTCCCTAAGAACTGATGACTCCATTATCCTCCCAGCAGAGAAAGAAGCTACCCAGTGATACTTGACCAACAGGAGTGTGTTGGTGAACGTCTATGCCAGCTGTCTGACACTCTACTTACCGTATTTACTCTAATCTAAGCCGCACTTTTTTTCCGGTTTTTGCAATCCAAAAAACTGCCTGCTCCTTAGAATCGAGTACAAAGCAAGCGAAAGTTCTGAAAAATGTTGGTAGGTGCTGCCACAACTAACTTCTGCCGTCGAATATATGTAGCGCTACACAGGCATGCTTTGTAGGCACAAAGATAAATACTGGCACTAAAACATCTGCGTCAGTAAATAATTTTTTTTTAAAAAAGGTGGAAGACGGCTTTTTTTTCTCCGCCCCAAGTTTCTGCCTTTGCATTTTCATACATTATCCAACGAAATACAAATTCCGTATTGTTCATGTTTGAATGTAGCAAAATTTCAATGGACTACGAAAATCCGACTGGCAAGACTGTTTGGGATGTTTGTCAATATGGCCAACTCTACGTTCTGAATTTTTTCCTACCTGTGAGAAGAGATGGTTGCTAATAAGAACCTGATGAAATGTGAATCACATGCAGTATTCTCTTCACCATAACAATAATACAAATATAAACATTTTGCCATGTATTCTTTCGTGTTTGCTGCTATCTCATTTAAATCCTGTCTGCCTAATAAACTACGAAACTAGAGTGAGACAACAGCAAACGCAGAAGAATATACGTATCATGTCAAGTTTATATTCGTATTATTCTTATGCCTAAAAGTGATACAGTCAGAAATGAAGCATGGCAAATGACTAGATTTTTAAATCTAAGATGACTAATTTCTGTGCAGAATTTGATGTACTAAAGAAGCGGCCGCAAAGATTTTCAAACGGAGAAATTTTTTCGCCTAACTCTCTTTCAGAACATGTTATATTATACGCAATCTATTATTTGGTTCTTGTTGATATTATCAAAGAAAGCAGCAGTGTAAGTAACAACAAATAGCAGTCTCTTGCCATTGTTTCGCTAATGAGACGATTTCCCCCCCCCCCTCTCTCTCTCTTTTTTTTTAAGAGGCGGTACCGTGCACAAAAGGAAACCATGCTGCGAGCGGCGACAGGCCGTAAACACGCACTATCAGAATGCGACAAACAATGAATGAACAGTACAGTAATGCATTTTCAGCTTACAGTGATGTAAACACCTATAACAAAGAAAACGGCACTTATCAGATCAAAGCAAAATAAGCAATCTATTCAATCCAGACGAAGCACGTGAAAAAGGGGAATCCGTATAAATACAGACGGAGCACCTTACGCATAGCAATGGCTACCTGGTAAAGCTTAACTGCTAAGCTTACGACTCGAACCAAACTACTGTAGCTGTATCTTAATTCATTCTACCTAAATTGTGTCTCATATTACAATGGTCCAACTTTGTTTCGATTCGGAGGTGTGGCCTAAAACTTCTCTCTCCCCTTGAATTTCAAGTCTCAAATTTCAGGTGTGGCTTAAATTCGTGATTTTTTTTTCTCTCCTTTATTTCGAGTCTCATTTTTCAGGTGCAGCTTAGATTCAAGTGCGGCTTAGATTCAAGTAAATACGGTACAGCATCTGCCATCAAGATCCCATCCCTGTGGTTCAAACTGACCTGCAGTCCCTCAAAAACTTCAGCCCTCCACAAGGACTTACACCTCATTCCATAGAACTTCTTACTCCACCCAAACCACGCACCCCACCTTTTACCTTTTTCGTAAGATCCATAAACCCAATCACCCTGGCTGTCCTGTAGTTGCTGGCTTTAAAGCCCCCACTGAACATGCATCTGCCTTAGTTGATCAACATCTGCAATCCTCCTATTAAAGATACCAACAATTTTCTAGAGCGTCTGAAATCCGTGCCCATCCCACTCCCATCAGACACCTTGCTTGTCACCATTGATGCCATCTCTCTATACCAAAATTCCCCACATACATGATCAGTCTGCTGCTGAATATTTCCTCAGTCAATGCCCATCTGGTTACAAGCCTATTACATCCTTCTTGCTCCCTTTAATTAACTTTATACTTACCAACATGTATTTCACCTCTGAGGGGCAGACATACAAACAGATCAGGGGTACAGCCATGGGAACCAGGATGACTCCTTCCCATGCCAATCTTTCCATGGGTCACTTGGAGGGGCCTTTTCTGGGTAAGCCTTCAGCCCTTAGTTTGGTTTAGATGCACTGATGACACCTTTGCTGTACACACTCATGATGAAGCTGACCTGTTAAAATTCCTGGAATCTCTAAATACCTTCTCCCAATTAGATTTCACATTATCCTATTCCAAATCCCATACCACTTTCCTTTATGTTGATCTCATCCTCCCCGAAGACCATCTATACACTTCCTTCCCCATCAAATCTATTAACAAACAACAGTACTTACATTTTGACAGATGTCAACCTGCCATACAGCCTTGGTATTCGAGGCAAACGTATCTGATCAGCTGCAAACTCCTTACAGCTATACAACACCACTCTCACTTCAGCCTTCATGGACGTAATTATCCCAACAGCCTAGTAAAAATCAGATTTGCCAGGCCATCACATCAAATCCTGGTACTACTGATCCCTCCAAAACACTTCAGAGCGTACCGCTTGTCACCCAGTATTATCGTCGCCTTGAATGTATGAATCAGATACTTTAACAAGACCATGGCTTCCTAAAATCATGCCCTAAAATGAGATTTTTCTGTCTGAGATTTTGCCCACCAGACCTAGAACAGCTTTTCATCGCCCTCCCAATCTCCACAATACCCTTGTCAGACCTTATGCTCCTCCTGCACCCAGATCCCTACCCTACGGCTCCTGCCCCTGTGACCATCCTCACTATAAGACTTGCCCTATGCACCCTCCTACCACCACCTTATGCTCCTCCTACACCCAGATCCCTACCCTACGGCTCCTGCCCCTGTCACCATCCTCACTATAAGACTTGCCCTATGCACCCTCCTACCACCACCCATTCCAGCCTTGTAACTGACAAAACACACACAATCAAAGGGAGAGCCACCTATGAAAGGACACATCATATACCAGCTGTTATATAAACACTGTTCGGCCTTTTACATTGGCATGATTACCAACCAGTTATCAGTCAGGATGAATGGGCGTAGGCAGAGGATGTATACAGGCAACACAAAATATCCTGTTGCAGAGCTTGCTCTACAAAATGACAGTCATGGTCTCAGTACCTGTTTCACCACACGTTCCATCTGGATTCTTCCCCCAGACACCAGTTTCTCAGAACTCCGCAGGTGGGAACTAGCACTACAACATGTCCTTGGTTCTCACCACCTGCCTGGCCTTAATTTACGTTAATTCCTTCGGTCTCGGCACTTATTCCCAGTAACTACTCCTTTCTTTACTCCATTTTCATTTTGTATATCGTTAATTTTCTAAGTTATCTATTTTTCACCATCTCCGGTCCCACTTCTGTTATGTACAATGCAGTTACCTTTCCACTATTATTAACTCATGCATGATGTTTTAGTAGTAATCTTTATCTTACATATTATCCTGTCTTCCACCTTTAAGCTCTCAGGTTTTCAAATCTCCTCCAGTGCAGTCCCCAACAATCAATCTTTCCTTCTTATCCCGTCCAGTAAGTCTCCCATAACCTGTGGTTCTGGGTGACTTTTCTGAACTGTACCCCTTTCCCTAAACCTCTCCAGTCCTTTTCCTTAACCCCTCTTCCTTCCCCTTTAACTCTTCTGCCAGAAATAGGAGTAACTGGTTCCGGAAGCTTGTAAAAATTAAATCCTTTTATGTGTGTGATCCCCTGCTGCCGCTTGGTGACTAGATTCCTTATCTATCTGTTTATATTATATTATCAACAACAGATTATTTTCTGTTCTATAAAAAGCTTGGTAGTACAACTTAAAAGTGTTTTTAAGAATTACTTCAAGAAAGAACCCTCAGTAATAATAATAATAATAATAATAATAATAATAATAATAATAAACAACAGACATTAGTGGCAATTTCTATCGTATGTTCATATAGGAATTTGGAAGACTGGATAGATTATGCGCGTGAACTGTGTAACCCAGAATGCAATGGATTCGATAATGCATCTCTAGTATAAATGGTACACATTAAAGTACCTTTTGTTTGGAGAGGAACTATTAACAGAATCCCATTAAAATGGCTATAACATTGTTTTTCCTGTATGTGACTGCACTCCAATTTCAGAATAACAGTATAATATTGTTTGAGCTGGAAATAATTTTAAATACAAATATTATCCTCATATTCTGTTCTCCAAACCAATATCTATTTTGTGTGGGCTTCAAAAAGATCAAATCAGAAGCATGTACAACATATCTACTCAAGATGTTCAATAGTTTTTTAACATTTTATTAATGATTTTACTTACATACATATGCAAAAGCCATACAATTACATGGGTACCCCCAACAAAAATTTCCCTATAGCTGTAAAAGGAAAGAAAACATTTATCAGGAAACATACATCAAGCAATGAGCTACTTCAACACATGAAATGAGATTTTATTATTTTTGTCACAGCAAGGCAGCATATTTGGTATTCCCGTTGTGTTGAAATCTGTCACCTGACATTATAACCGCTGTGTTTCAGTCACTGCAACTTCTTGCAACCAAAAATTTTGTCCAAACAAGACTTGCTCGGAGCAAAAGAAAAGACAGAAATCAGTGAGATCAAGAACAGCAGTACTGGATGGATAACTAACACCTCTACACAGTAATACCTGTAGAAAATGTGATGTGTGGACACTTTAAAAACTTTGGGAATCTGGCTGCACTAACAATATTATATTTACTTGGTCAGGACATCCAACCAAAAAACTACATTAATCTAACAACAAATATCAACTGATGCACAGTTACTTGTTACTTTATCAATGGTTTTATTTCACAGCTGGCATCAAAAAGAGCCACACTCACCATTTGCAGACACTACAACAACAAATCCATGTGCCATCATAAATGCAAAATTTCTCTCGAGATAGCCATCTCCTGCATTCCTTGCAAATGTGCACTTAACTTTCTCAATGAGCACATGGTGCGTGAGAAATCTAGTTTCTGGATACCCTCAGTACATCAGTTTCCATTATTTCACATCTATCCAAAAGTACAGTTCTATACAGAAATAAGAGGCATTAACAAGCAGTAGTTTCCCAACAAAATGCTTCTTATAAGTTTTACACAGTGACTTATCTTTCACAATGTACTTTTTCTTTATTGATCTCTACTGTGGAAACAGTTAATATCTATATGTAAATCAGTTTCTGTAGACACGACTGGCAGGTCAGTATCATTGCCAAGCTAATGATGTTAAAATAATAAATTATATATTTGACATTTTCTCATGTATTACAATACGCATTCAAGAAATATGTGAACAGATATTAACAATTACAAACTGATATTAACAATTACCTTAATGAAGATATAAAGATGTTTCCAAAGAAGCATCTTCTTTTTGTAAGTCTCCTCGGTCTGTTGATTTTCAATGAACTTCTCCCAAATGTCTTGCGACAGCTGAAAAATTTGAAATATTAAGTCTCCACTGAACTATCAGATGAATTATTTAAAATAACAGAATCGAAACAATATGGTTAAACTTTAAACACTTACACTTGACTGGAAAAAAGTGGAATGCTCCCACAAATAAGACTTGACATTTCCGTCTATGTAGTATTTAAAACTCAATATTTTTTCATGAAATGTCTTTGTATATTAATGGCTGAGAAAGCTATTTTATGAGCAAGTGAATTTCTAATTATTTCTTCTCATCACTCACAGATATTGGCTTTTAAATTGTGAGATTTTACTACAACAGAAAAGTCTGTATTCATTTCTACTTATTCCTACAAAATTATATTCCCAATATTAGAAAGCGCCCTGGGTACTCTAGAACTTTGTTGTTAAGTACCATCACACAACTGCTTCAACTGCACTCTGCCGTACATTTTTCAATGGTCTTTGTTCATAGGTCATTTCTGCAATGTCACGTCCATAACAATTCTGCTTAATATCCAGCTATGTCACAATGACAATTCCCATTCACATAACAGTACAACAGATTCAACACACAAAAAACATGAAAAATTAGAAGTTATCATGAAATGAGTTACTGAGCCTATATTACAATACAGAAATTATCTAGCTATAAATGTATATTTTGTCTAAAAAAATTGGCATGATGTTACTAACATCTCCTACAAAATTCCGACAAGCGAAGATCTATACCATGCACAGAATCTAAGTTTATCTGAATGTACAGGAAGTCTCACAGACAAAAGCTACATTTGCCAACACTTTTTAATTTGCATGCCAGCTATCAACTCATAATATTTTTTGCCATCATATTTTCACTTTATCACTTTCAGTACATCATCTCGTGGATGTGTTAAGTGATAATCTAAAACATCTGGAGATTTCTTCTCTACTGTGGCTCCACATATTGTGTAGCATTGAACTTAATGGAACAACATATTAGTCATACAATTTACTACACTCTACAATATCTGCCGAAAAACTTATATGATGAACTGCAAAGTAGTTTGCATATATACATACAGGGTTATTCTAAATGATGGATCCACTCTCAAAAATCCATATGTATTCAAGTACAAATCCAATATGAACAAGCTTTATACCAATGAAAAGAAGTAGTTTCAAAGTGATTGGCAGGTGGTGGCTGGTGGGCGATGAAGGTTTAAGAAGCAGCCAGTAGAGTTTGCACAGCAATAGGGCCTTCATTCTGTTTCACTGTAAGTTGTGAATGAGACGGTGACTGTGGAGCACAAGGTTTTCTGCATTCTTGAGTTCGTAAAAAATGATTCACAAATTGCAGTGCAGTGGGCATTTCGTACCACACTGAACATTTATAACATTCATCATATTTATAATTATTAACTGATTATTAAAAACTAATTAATTACAAATTATTAAATTTATTAAACTGATATCAAACATTATGAAAAATTTTTGAAACTTCCTCTTTTCATTGGTATAAAGCTGCTTCATTTTGGAGTTGTACTTGAATAAATATGAAGTTCTCAAAATGGGTCCATCATTTAGAATAACTCTATATTATAAATTGAAGTTCTCCCACAGAATTTTTTCTGTCTGTATGTGAAGTCTAATCTCAGGCAGTAATATAGGATTTGATAAGGTTCTCACTAAGACTGACTGATTCACGAGACAAGTTTGCATAAGTAATTTATTACCACCATGCCACATAATTCATCTTGCCAGACAGTTAGTGCTTCCCATATGAAACTGGAAATGTCACTAGTTCATACGCAGCTTGACTGTGTATTAAAATTACATGGGGATACCTTTCAAGTTGGAATCTTATATCCAAATCTTTTGCTGTAAATGCAGTCATTGACAACATCCTCCTCTTGCATTGATGTTTGACTTGCATGCTGGCAGGGCACATTGTTTTGGCGCTCTGTCACAATTTTATCAGACATTGTGGCCAATCAGGGTGCATGCAGGAGATCTTGAGATCATCATGCAAAGTGGAAAAATTCGTCATTCCCTAGATTGTCCTACTGGCCATTTATTATTTAATCTCAAACTAAAAACACTCCTTGAAACTGTTGCATTTGTTCTGAGAACATGCCCATACCATCATAGACATATTTTCCTAATCTTCTCTGCTACTGGTACTACTCCACATAATTTATGAACTTCATAATTTGTGATATGATCATGCAATGTTATTCCAGATGTCCACCTGAGCATCTCAGTTCCCATGACTTCTTTTGTTGAAGGCCAGTATTCAGCACCATGCAGTACAACTGAACAGATTACTGATTGGTATACTTTCAACTTGAGCCTGTTTGGAATCTTCTGGTCACAAGTAAACCAATCACAGAACGCCATTTGAGGCACTGCTGCTCAGTTGGTTAGAGATTCCTGCACCGAGATTTCCATCACCAGCAATTGTCAAGCCTCGGTACTTAAAAGTCACTATTGTTAGGAGGTCAACACCACTGATTCTGATAGTATCCAGTAGAGCTACTACTGCTAGGTAGTTCTTCCAGGCCTGTACTTGACATGGCATGTCAGTTTTAGCTTCAAAGGCTAATAACACATCATCAACATACAGTAACGAAGAGGGTGCAGTTTTCTGCAAATCTCCTGTGACCATATCCATTACTGTGATGATGGAGAGATAGGGGTGTGTGTGTGTGTGTGTGTGTGTGTGTGTGTGTGTGTGTGTGTGTGTGTGTGTGTGTGTGTATTAGGGTCATGGTAGAACAGTCTGACTCAACTTACTAGTTCTCCAGGTACTCCATCGCAGAGCAAGCCAAATCAACTCACGTGCACCTCTGTTAAATGCCTTTTCAAGGTTAAGGAAAGCAAGGTGTAGCTGTATTGACTTCTCATTATTTCATATATTCCATTAATATAATATTGTTGAATAATCCATGCACCTGCTTTATTGATGGTATTTAATTAAAATGATCGATTTCGAAACTAAATAACTTCATCTTAAGGTGTGTGGGTGTGTGTGTGTGTGGGGGGGGGGGGGGGGGGGGGGCAGGGCAGTCCATTTCCAAAATAGATCACTTAAAGTGATTCAAAACAAACAACATAAATCAGCAGTTCAGTATGCAGAAAATATGGATATTCCTTGGTGTATCCACTATGAAGATCAAATATTGAGGTACACACGATGAGCCCGCATAAAACATCTGTTGCTGTACGTCTGTTCTTCACACTGGGTACACGCAAAAATTGGCATATTTTATGCTTACAGCAGAACTACATAGTGGTTACAATTTATTTCACATAATATGTACTTCAATATTGTAGGTGAGCTGAACTGCCACAAACACGTCTGAAAATGAAATGTATAATTTCAAAATCTATCATGTGCAACACCATCAATAATACAGCTGAATGCTTATCCAATAATAGTGTATTAAATACAGGAGCCAATAAAACTGAAATTATAAACAAAAATCTGTTGACTAGGTAAAAGACACTGAAGTCTATAAACCAAATTGTGTGTATTAAACGAATTATACTTCTTTAATATACTATTAAGTAATGCACCATACCACTGGCCATAACATTCAAGAAATATTGTGATTCCAATCTACTTCTACAACTCTACTGCAGAAAAAAAAACATTAATACCTTATCCCACTGAGAACCATTTGTAAGTCGGGGAGGAGGTGGTGAGGCAGCAACCTGCATGAGATGTGCATGTGCGAGGAAATGATCAGGTGCTGTAAAGACAGGTGGCCCACATCCACCAGAGTGAAAAGGCAGAAAAAAGCGCCTACGTGACTGCCTCTGTGACTGCTGCAATTGTTGTTGTTGTTGTTGCTGCTGCTGCTGCTGCTGCTGCTGCTGCTGCTGCTGGATGGGGTGCCGCAAAGGCAGTGCCTGAGTATACTGTTGCCTCTGGTGGTTACTGTTGCTGCTGCCACTGTTGTTATAATGCCGCTTATTTTGGTAACTGCCATTGTTCCCACTGCGGTAATATGGTGGCTGGTGTTGCTGATGTTGGTGGTGACTGTGAAGGTGATAGTGGTGAGGGTGATGTTGGTGCTTCTGCTGTTGATAAAATGTTTGTTGTGGCTGTCCAGAAGAGCAGCCACCACCATGCACATCATGTAGCCTCCTAAATTACATACAAAAACGCATATTTAATATTAAAACAAATACCTACTACTTTCAAACAATTACAATATCAATGTCAATATGTAAAATCCATGAGAGTAATTTCCTTGCCTAAAAATGCAATATTAAACATATTTATAAGGCACATAACTTCTTTACTAAATGCCTAATTTAGTTGTTAATAACATGCCAGAAAAATCTTCATTCATGCATCAGTTAAATGGTGCAAAATTTAGTTGTCAACAGGGACCCTTCTCTACAAGAAGTGTATATTATATGTGAACATACCCGTAATACAGATTACGTATCTACTGAAAACACACACACACACACACACACACACACACACACACACACACACACACACACACAAACACACAAACACACACACACAAACACAGCTCACTGTCTCTGGCCACTGAGGCGAAGCTGCGAGCAACTGCATGTGATAGGAGAAGCAATCTGGGTGGTAGGGATAAGGACAACGATGGGATGGGGAAGGGGAGGAGGAGGGAAAGTATAGAAGAGTAAGGGGTGGGGGAGGGTGTAATGCTGCTTGTGAGAGCATGAAGGGAAGTTGTGGAGACAGAGTAGGCCTGCTAGGTGCAGTCATGAAGCTTGAGGGGGATGGGGGAGCGGTGGACAAGTGGGGAGGGGGGGGGGGAGTAGAGGAAGGGCCGGGGAGTGAGGGGAAGAGAGACTAGTGGGTGCACTGACGGAATAGAAGGTTCCGTTGTGCTTGGGTAGGAGAGGGGAAAGGGGAAGTGGGTGAAAGATAGGCACCAACAAAGGTTGAGGCCAGGGAGCATTACAAGAACATAGGATATATCACAGTGAGAGTTCCCACCTGCACAATTCAGAAAAGCTGTTAGGGATGATCCAGATGGCACAGGCTGTGAAGAAGTCATTGATGTGAAGCACGCTGTGTTGGGCAGCCTGCTCAGCAACCGAGTGGTCCAGCTATTTCTTGGCCACAATTTGTCAGTGGCCATTCATGCAGACAAATAGCTTGTTGGTTATCATCAGAGCTCAGTGGTTATAATCCTAGACTCCAACTTTATCACACTTCCTGCCTCACTCTCGCATATTTTCGTGTTTTATTTTCTGTATGTTCCTGTGCAACATGAACTTGTTGAACCTCAAATTACCATCCCCCCCCCTTTTTCTCTTATTCTCATTTGCACAGACTAACCTCACCTAATCCAGTCCCCCACCCCCTCCCCCCTCTTCATACATACCCAACCAACAATATAAATCCCACATTATCATCACTTTTATTATTTGTTCTTCTCTTTGGCTCATAGTGTTTTCACATGAGTCTCAGTTCATTTTAGCCTCTCACTATCATGCCTAATCCCTCAGATTTCACCTTTTTCCCCATACTTCACCCATTCCATCCTTTCAGTGATTTTTCCTGCATATTTTTATACATTTTTCATATTTTAGGAGATTTTTCACAAGTATTTTTATGTGTTTTTATTGCCCACCATAAATTCTTGCTCCTTCCATCTGCACAAATGCAGCAGTTTCCTTATACCAAGCCAGAACCCAGTCCCATATACTGTTCCTGTGTTGTCGCCTGGCTCATGAAATCCACCCGAATTGCCTTACCATCAAATTACCCACATCTGGTTGCAACCTCTCCTTCCACAATGACTTCCATCTGTTCAAATTCCACCAGTCCATAGCCTTTGCTAAACCATGCAAATTAGGCCCAAATGTCCTTACAATACCTTCTCTCCACCTGTAAAAGTCTCCTGCTCTGCAGTCCCAAATTCTTGTATCCCATCATTTACAATGAAAGTCTTGCCCTCCATGAACTATAGAAGCATGAACAATGCTATCTCAAGAAACTCTCCAACCTTTTCACCTCCAGCTACTGTCATGGACTACCACCATCCACAACCTCGACAACAGCCTCCAACCCTCACTCACATCCCCTCTTAGCTGACAAATCCTTCCTTGTAGACCTACTACATTTACCATACCCTCAAAAACTCCTTCCCACAACCATTCATTCAGAATCCAGAACATAAACAGACCCACAACACAGTCATGAACCTATCCCCAAAAGCCTTAGTCCCACAGAAGTATCATTCACTTCCAAAGGCCTTACCTTTAGCTCCACTCCCAAATTCAATCACAGTGGATTTGTTAGAGACCTCCTCTCCTTCACCCAGTCCCTACAGTTGAAACCTTTTCGCCACCAGACCTACCAATCAGACTCAACCAAAAGCAAATGTTGAATCCTGCCTGACTTAGTTCACTCCTCCACCCAACCATAATTCACCCCCACTTCCCCCAAATCACCACTATTAACATTTCAGAATTTTGTAACCTCGAACCTTACCTCACCATCATCCTTTAAATCACTCAGCATGCAAGCTAATCTAACATTCACAGAAACATTCGCAATAAACTTGAACCGCAAGGATTACCAGACAGTGGGAGCCTAGACAGTTGTCATATTCATCCACCTACAAACCTTGCCACACTGACCCCATTCCAGAAATACAACAGGATCTCCAGCCTCTCCTCAGCTCCTTATACCCATCTCAGAACATCTCTACTGAGCATCTCTCTGCTAATCCCTACCACTCCCCACACCCCTGCCTTCTACATCTTTCCTAAAGTCCATAAACCCAATCACCCAAGTCACCCATTGTGGTTGGTGACTGTGCTTCCACTGATAGCTTCTCTGCTCTTGGGGACTAACACCTTCAGCCTATTGCCTGTAAGCTACCGACCTATACCAAAGATATCAACAATTTCCTCCACCGACTCCCCACAGGTCCCGTTTCTTTGCCACACAGCACCCTGCTCATCACTACTGAAGCCATTCCCTCTACAATAACATCCCTAATGCCCATGGCTTGCTGCTATTGAACACTACCTTTTCCATTGCCGGATTGATTCCAAACCTACAACAGCCTTCCTGGTGGCCATGACCAACTATATCCTCACCCACAATTATTTCATATTTGCAGGAATTGCCTACAAACACACGTGGTACAGTAATGGGCATCAACATGGTGCCATCCTATGCCAACTTATTCATGGGCCATCTAGATGAATCCTTCCTAACCACCCAGAATCCCTAACCCCTCACATGGTTCAGATTCACTTCTGATATCTCCACAGTCTGGTTCGAGAGTGGGGACACTTTTCACTTTCCCACTGAAGCCCAACACTTTCTTCCCCACTCACTTCCCCTGGTCCTCCTCAACACAACTTTCCACCTTCCTTGATATTGACCTCCATCTCAAAATGGCTACACCAGTACCTCCATCCCCATCAAAACCACCAACCACCGGCAATACCACACACTGACAGCTGCCAACCAATCCATACCAGGAAGTCCCTTCTATATACCCTGGCCACCTGTGGCCATCGCATCTGCAGTGATGAGCAGCCACTCTCAAAATATACCAAGGGTCTCACTGAGACCTTCACAGACCAAAATTACCTTCTAATCTTTGTACAGAAACAGATCTCCCATACCCCATCTCTCCAGTCACCTACCACATTCCACATTCTCACTGTATGGCCACAAACAAGCACTCCCCTCTTGACATAGTACCAACCACCACTGGAGTAACAATCACATTCACCACTGGGATTTTGACTTCTTCTCATACCCTGAAACAAGCACTGTCCAACTCACTATCCTTCCTGCCACTCCCACAGTGGTATTCCACTGCCCATCGAACCTAGGCCATATCCTCATCCGTCACTACTAAATTACACCCAGGCTCCCAATCCCCTGCCTAATGGCTCGTATCCCTGTAACAGACCTAGATACAAGACCTGCCCCATACATTGCCACCTACTCCAGTCCACTCACAAGCCTCATCCATCCCTTCAAGGCAGGGCTACCTGTGATAGCAGCCATGTGATCTACAAACTATACTGGGATCACAAACTATGCTGCGATCACCATGCTGCATTCTACACCAGCATGACAATCAGCAAGATATCTGTCCACATGAATGGCCACTGACAAGCCGGACCATCCAGTTGCTGTACATGCTGCCCAACACAGTTTGCTTCACTTCAATGACTGCTTCATAGCCTGTGCTATATAGACCCTCCCTAGCAACACCAGCTTTTCTGAACTGCACATGTGGGAACTCTCCCTGCAATGTTATCTTACATTCCCATAATCCCACTGGCGCCAACTTGGTTAATCCCTGACCTTCACCCATCTGTCCCCTTCCCTGTCCCTACCCCAGCACTACACGGCCTTCTATTCCACCAATACACCCACTAGTTCTTCCTTTTTCCTCCTCCTTTACTTCTCTCTTCCTCCACTCCATACCCCCCTCGAACTCCCTCACTGCACCTAGCAGTCCTACCCTATACCCAACATGTCCTTGCATGCTCCCACAAGCAGCACTATATCGTCCACCACTCCTAACCTGCTACCCCTCCCCCTCACTGATCCAGCCTCCGCTTTACCCCCACCACCCACATTGCTTTTCCCATCAGGTGCAAGTGTTCCCAGTCCATCTTAGTGGCCAGAGACAGTAGTCATGTGTGAATTTGTGGAAGTGTGTGTGTTTTCTACATAAGAAGATGGCCTTTTGGCTGAAAGCTCACATGTACAACAGTCTTTTCATTGTGTGTGTCTGCACTCAACATCTCCTCTACATGGGGAATATCACTATCTTTTTCATAATATTGTCAAAACTGAATCACTAAATTGTCATAAGAGTAATGCATACATATCAAACATAAAAAAAACAAAATAAAGCTGAGCTGGCATGCACAAATTTATATATGCATTGAATCTCAAGCTAACAGAATTTTCTAAAATGTCTTCATCAGATTCACTAGTTACACTCAAAACTAGGTAGTGTTAACCAATAAAATATTTAACTGGTGGATATAATGCCATTTTTTAAATAAATAGTTCTATAGTTTGTTAGCTGAGCAAGTGAAGTGTAAATTGATCAACTTCTGAAAGTATTTTACGTTGGAAAATCAACTACCTATATTTCCATTGTCTCTGAGGAACTCTCCTACAGTAGCAAATGAGAGGTCAGTCACAAAAATGTACCTTACACACAGGCCTAATTTCCAGAAAACCAAAGCACACCTGCAAAAGCCTGTAATGGTCAAATTTAGCTTCTGTTAAGAATTTTGTTAGCCATAATCAAAGTTAAGGGTAAAACAGATTTTTCTGTTTTTATTACCTTCATATTTGTATTCCATACTCTAGCAGGACAGATATGGAACTTGCTGCTGCACATAGCTGCAGGAGCCGACCATGGTCTACACACACACACACACACACACACACACACACACACACACAAGTGCCAAAGAAACTGGTATAGGAATGTGTATTCAAATACAGACACATGTAAAGAGGCAGAATATTGTGCTGCGATTGGCAATGCCTATATAACACAACACGTGCCTGGCACAGTTGTTAGATCAGATACAGCTACTACAATCGCAGGTTATCAATATTTAAGTGAGTTTGAATATAGTGTTATAGTCAGTGCATGAGCGATGGGACACAGCACTCCGAGGTAGCGATGCAGTGGGGATTTCCCTGTACAACCATTTCATGAGTGTACTACGACACCATCCTAGCTTTTGTACTAACAGTTGCTTTCTGGAAGAGAAGGACTGTTTGGAGAAGGTTACAAAGGAAGGGCAGGTAACTCAGATCTCAGGATGAAAGGGACCTGCAACAGGTGTTATGGGTCTTCCCTATTTAATATCCCCCCCTTCCACCCTCCCCCCCCCCCCCCCCCGCTCTCTCTCTCTCTCTCTCTCTCTCTCTCTCTCTCTCTCTCTCTCTCTCTCTCTCTCTCTCTCTCTCTTCCCCCCCCCCCCCCCCCACACACACCTCTCCTCCCTCCCATACATACATGTGTGTATTGTCAGTACTGGTGTTGCTCCTCAATGTAGGTACTGGCCAGCAATTCTGTCTCACAATTTTGTAGTTTCCTTAAGAGAATTTTCCTTTCCATACAATTAACCTCAAGTTTATTTTACAGGAAAACTTTTAGGATACTGCAACACATCATCTTCAGTCATATCACAATTCTTTGTATGAGAAAAATTTTTTGAGGGTAACTTATAGAATTATATGTTTACTTTTTTATTGGGTTTGCAAGGGGGGTTACATTATAGTACAATACTCATTAGACACAATGTTAGCAGCCAACGACCCTGCAAGGAGCTCAGAAAGTTTAATACAAAATCTTAAGTATGTACTTAAGATAAACTGAATTTATAGTGAGAAGCGAAAAGTAATTTTCTTGTGGTCACACTGGAGTATCCCCTATAGGAAATACTTTTATCCTCTATTTTTAATCGTATGTAAAAAGAAAAAGACAATTATTACAAGTGCCCTTCTTTAAAATGAATGAGTACCATAACATCAAACTGATTAAGTGTCAGCCATAATAGATTCAACAAGGAAAATTAAAAGACTATATAATGATGGCATTATCAGAAACTGAACTGGCACACAGTGTTTTTATGTACAAGAAAATATTTACAGGGTGTTTCAAAAATGACCGGTATATTTGAAACGGCAATAAAAGCTAAACGAGCAGCGATTGAAATACACCGTTTGTTGCAATATGCTTGGGACAACAGTACATTTTCAGGCGGACAAACTTTCGAAATTACAGTAGTTACAATTTTCAACAACAGATGGTGCTGCAAGTGATGTGAAAGATATAGAAGACAACGCAGTCTGTGGGTGCGCATTCTGTACGTCGTCTTTCTGCTGTAAGCGTGTGCTGTTCACAACGTGCAAGTGTGCTGTGGACAACATGGTTTATTCCTTAGAACAGAGGATTTTTCTGGTGTTGGAATTCCACCGCCTAGAACACAGTGTTGTTGCAACAAGACGAAGTTTTCAACGGAGGTTTAATGTAACCAAAGGACCGAAAAGCGATACAATAAAGGATCTGTTTGAAAAATTTCAATGGACTGGGAACGTGACGGATGAACGTGCTGGAAAGGTAGGGCGACCGCGTATGGCAACCACAGAGGACAACGCACAGCTAGTGCAGCAGGTGATCCAACAGCGGCCTCGGGTTTCCGTTCGCCGTGTTGCAGCTGCGGTCCAAATGACGCCAACGTCCACGTATCGTCTCATGCGCCAGAGTTTACATCTCTATCCACACAAAATTCAAACGCGGCAACCCCTCAGCGCCGCTACCATTGCTGCACGAGAGACATTCGCTAACGATATAGTGCACAGGATTGATGACGGCGATATGCACGTGGGCAGCATTTGGTTTACTGACGAAGCTTATTTTTACCTGGACAGCTTCGTCAATAAACAGAACTGGCGCATATGGGGAACCGAAAAGCCCCACGTTGCAGTCCCATTGTCCCTACATCCTCAAAAAGTACTGGTCTGGGCCACCATTTCTTCCAAAGGAATAATTGGCCCATTTTTCAGATCCGAAACGATTACTGCATCACGCTATCTGGACATTCTTCGTGAATTTGTGGCGGTACAAGCTGCCTTAGACAACACTGCGAACACCTCGTGGTTTTTTTGCAAGATGGTGCCAGGCCACATCGCACGGCCGACGTGTTTAATTTCCTGAATGAGTATTTCAATGATCGTGTGATTGCTTTGGGCTATCCGAAACATACAGGAGGCGGCGTGGATTGGCCTCCCTATTCGCGAGACATGAACTCCTGTGTCTTCTTTCTGTGGCGACACTTGAAAGACCAGGTGTACCGCCAGAATCCAGAAACAATTGAACAGCTGAAGCAGTACATCTCATCTGCATGTGAAGCCATTCCGCCAGACACCTTGTCAAAGGTTTCAGGTAATTTCATTCAGAAACTACGCCATATTATTGATACGCATGGTGGATATGTAGAAAATATCGTACTATAGAGTTTCCCAGACCGCAGCGCCATCTGTTGTTGACATAACTACTGTAATTTCGAAAGTTTGTCTGCCTGAAAATTTACTGTTGTCCCAAGCATATTGCAACAAACGGTTTATTTCTATCACTGCTCGTTTAGTTTGTATTGCCGTTTCAAATATACCAGTCATTTTTGAAATACCCTGTATATACAGCATACGGAACGGATAAGTCCGCCTGTAAACTTAAGTTACCTAAGAATAACCCGGACTTTCTAAAGTTTTATTTATATATAATGCTATTATACATGATTCTTTTGAGTATAATTACAAGTATGTTTCACACAGTCGAAGTTTAATTTTGAGTGAACTAGAATTTGCCTTTGCTACACTTCTGGTCATTTCCTTTGGACTGCTTCAGGCAAACAGTGCATAACTTCCAGGTAGTATACCTTATTGACTGTACAACCATAAGGCAGGAACTCACGATGCTCTATCTCACTGTAATCAAAGAAAACATTGAGAAGAACCTTCACATGTGATCGAACTTGTAGAATGGTTTTTGGTCTTTGCTCTTCAGGTAGTTTCCTTTCAGACGATTGAGCCTTTTTGCTGATGCATACCTGTACATCCATGCTGGTTGGTTGGTTGTGAGATTAAAGGGACCAGACTGCTATGGTCATCGGTCCCTTTTTCCAAAAACTAAAAACACCGACAGAGAATAAAAAAACAAACAAGGAAAAGATGACAGATGACACAGGACAAGAGAAACTGAGACAAAGACCAAACAAAACTAATTAAAATTACACTGAGTGTGACAGTGGTTGGCCGACCATAGAGAAAAAAGGAAAAGCCAACCACCGAGAAACATATTAAAAACTCAGTCTAAAACTGTAGGCTAAATGCCAGAGTCAACACAAAAAAGGACGAACACTTAGATTAAGTTATAAAAGCCCCCTGCCCAAATAAAATGCAAAACTAAGTCCGCCATGGCAGAGTCATCAGTTAAAAGGGCAGGGAGCATAACAGGCAATGCTAACGTATGCCTGAGCACAGCTAAAAGGATACACTCCAACAAAATGTGGACCACAAACAAACCGGAACCCCAGTGGCAAAGAGGAGGGTCCTCATGGCGCAATAGGTGGCCGTGCGTCAGCCGAGTGTGCCCAATGTGCAGCCGGCAGAGGACAACAGCCTCCTTGCGAGAGACCCGCATGGATGACGGCCACACAGTCATCGTCTCCTTGATAGGACAGAGTTTGTTCGGCATGGGCAGGATGCGCCATTCAGTGTCCCATAGTTCAAAAATTTTGCGGTGTAAGATTGCCTGCAAATCAGTTGCCGGGAGACCAATCTCCAGAGATGGTTTACTGGTAGCCTCTTTCGCCAGGTGGTCAACCTTTTCATTGCAGGGTATCCCAACATGGCTTGGGGTCCACATAAAGACCACAGATCGGCCGCAACGGGCAGAAGGCCTCCGGACGGACTGAGTCCTTCGGGCCCTGTGCCAATTCGAGCCGAAGGCAAGGGCGGGGCACACACCACGGGGGTGTACGCAGAGGGGCCCGGATAGGAGGTGGAAGAGGGAAAACCAGAAGCCCGGAGAGAAGCTATCTGACGCGAACGGCAATCTTACAACCCGACCGGGGCCAACGTTCTGGGAGACGGGTGACCAACTGCAGGAACAGAAGACGATAATTAGGATGCCCAGGCAAGCTACAAACATGCATAGCATAAGCGGCCAGTAAAAGTTGGCACCGTAACCGCACTGGGAGGAACACTTGCCTCCACAAGTATGCTGTCCACAGGGGTGGTTCGGAAAGCACCAGTGGCAAGTCGGATCCCGCTGTGAAGGATTGGGTCCAGCACACGCAATGCAGATGGGGATGCTGAACCATAAGCCAGGCTCTCATAATCCAGACGGGACTGGATTAACGTCTGGTAGAGCCATAAGAGGGTAGAGAGGTCGGCGCCCCAGCTGGTGTGGCTCAAGTATCGCAGAGCATTAAGATGCCACCAACACATATGTTTAAGCTGCCGAATATGTGGGAGCCAAGTCAACTGGGCATCAAAAACCACACCCAAAAACAGATGTGTCTCTGCGACAGCAAGAAGTTTGCCGGCAAGATAAAGCCATGGCTCAGGGTGGACTGTTCGTCGCCGGCATAAATGCATAACATAGGTCTTGGCAGCCGAAAACTGGAAACCATGCGCTACAGCCCAAGACTGCGCCTTGCACATAGCGCCCTGCAACTGACGTTCAGCAGCTGCAATGCCAATGGAGTTATAGTACAGGCAGAAGTCGTCAGCATACAGCGAAGCTGAGACAGACGTTCCCACCGCTGCAGCGAGCCCGTTTATTGCAATTAAAAACAGGCAGACACTGAGGACAGACCCCTGTGGTACCCTGTTCTCCTGGACTCAGGAGGAACTATGGGAGGCCGCGACTTGTGCGCAGAAGATACGATACAACAGAAAATTTCGAATGAAAATCAGCTGTGGACCCCAAAGACCCCAACCATGAAGCGTAGAGAGGATATGACGACACCTTGTCGTATCGTACGCCTTCCGCATGTCGAAAAAGACAGCGACCAGGAGCTGATGGAGGGCAAAGGCTGTACAGATGGCTGACTCCAGGCTCACCCGATTGTTGGCAGCAGAGCGGCCTTTACGAAATCCACCCTGAGATGGAGCCAGAAGGCCCTGAGACTCGAGTACCCAACTCAACTGCCGGCTCACCATTTGTTCAAGGAACTTGCAAAGAACGTTGGTGAGGCTAATGGGGCAGTAGCTGTCCACCTCCAAAGGGTTCTTGTCAGGTTTCGAAACGGGGATACCTATGCTTTCCTGCCATTGCAATGGAAACTCACCCTCGACCCAAATACGGTTGTAAAGGTCGAGGAGGCGTCGCTGGCAGTCCACTGAAAGGTGTTTCAGTGGATGCAATCTGGCCCAGGAGTTGTATCTGGGCAAGCAGCTAGGCACTGTCAAATTCCCACTCACTGAATGGAACATTGTAGGATTCAGCACGGTGGGTGCGAAATGAAAGGCTCCGACATTCCATCCGCTCTTTAATGGAGCAGAAGGCCAGTGGGTAATTTACAGAAGGGGAACTCAGAGCGAAATGCTCTGCCAAGTGGTTGGCAATTACATCAGAGTCAGTACAAACTGCTCCATTCAGTGAGAGCCAGGGACGCTTACAGGGGTCCGATAGCCATAGAGGCGTCTAATCTTGGCCCAGACCTGCGATGGAGAGACATGGAGGCCAATGGTGGACACATACCTCTCCCAGCAATCCTCCTTGCGTTGGTGGATAAGGCAGCAGGCCCGCACACGCAGCCATTTGAAGGCGATGAGGTGTTCTATGAAGGGATGTCGCTTGTGATGCTGGAGCGTCCACCGGCAATCTTTAATCACTTCAGCGACCTCAGACGACCACCAAGGCACAGTCGTCCGCCGAGGGGACCCAGAAGAACGGGGAATGGCAGATTCTGTGGCAGTAACTATGCTGGTGGTGACTGAGTGAACCACCGCATCAATGGCTTCATGAGAAACAGGATCAATAGCGACAGTGGAGGAAAACAAGTCCCAGTCAGCCTTATTCATAGCCCATCTGCAAGGGCACCCAGAAGAGTGACACTGTGGCAGTGACAGAAAGATCGGAAAGTGGCCACTACCACATAGGTCGTCATGCACACTCCATTGGACAGACGGTAAGAGGCTAGTGCTGCAGATCGAAAGCTCGATGGCGGAGTACGTGCCGTGTGCCACACTGAAATGTGTGAAGGCACCATCATTTAAAATCGAAAGGTCTAGCTGTGTCAATACATTCTCAACTATGGCGCCTTCACCTGTTGCCACTGACCCACACCAAAGAGGGTTATAGGCGTTAAAGTCACCCAGTAACAGGAAAGGCGGAGGCAGTTGCGCTATCAGTGCAGCCAGGACATGCTGCGGGACATCACCATCTGGTGGAAGATACAGACTGCAGACAGTAAGAGCCTGCGGTGTCCACACCCAAACAGCGACAGCCTCTAAAGGTGTTTGTAGAGGAACAGACTCACTGTGAAGAGAGTGAAGGATATAGATACAGACGCCCCCTGATACCCTTTCATAATCTGCCCGGTTCTTATAATAACCCTAATAGCCACAGAGGGCGGGGGTTCGTATCGCTGGAAACCAAGTTCCCTGTAGATCAATGCAGAAGAAAGGGTAAAGGCTGATAAGTTGGCGAAGCTCAGCTAGATGGTAGAAGAAACCACTGCAGTTCCACTGGAGGATGATATTGTCCATGGCTGAGAAAGGCATGATGGGACTGGGGAGGCAGCTTATGCCGCTTGTTCACTTGCTGCTACCAATTCAGTACCCACACGAGTGATATCTACATCTACATCTACATCCACATCCACATCCACACTCCACAAGCCACCTGACGATGTGTGGCGGAGGGTACCCTGAGTACCTCTATCGGTTCTCCCTTCCATTCCAGTCTTGTATTGTTCATGGAAAGAAGGATTGTGGGTATGCTTCTGTGTGGGCTCTAATCTCTCTGATTTTATCCTCATGGTCTCTTTGCAAGATATACGTAGGAGGGAGCAATATACTGCTTGACTCTTCGGTGAAGGTATGTTCTCGAAACTTTAGCAAAAGCCCGTACAGAGCTACTGAGTGTCTCTCCTGCAGAGTCTTCCACTGGAGTTTATCTATCATCTCTGTAATGCTTTCGCGATTACTAAATGATCCTGTAACGAAGCGCGCTGCTCTCCGATGGATCTTCTCTCTCTGCTATCAACCCTATCTGGTACGGATCCCACACTGACGAGCAGTATTCAAGCAGTGGGCGAACAAGCGTACTGTAACCTACTTCCTTTGTTTTCGGATTGCATTTCCTTAGGATTCTTCCAATGAATCTCAGTCTGGTATCTGCTTTACCGACGATCAACTTTATATGATCATTCCATTTTAAATCACTCCTACTGCACACTCCCAGATAATTTATGGAATTAACTGCTTCCAGTTGCTGACCTGCTATTTTGTAGCTAAATGATAAGGAATCTATCTTTCTATGTATTCGCAACACACTTGTCTACATTGAGATTCAATTGCCATTCCCTGCACCATGCGCAGATCCTCCTGCATTTCAGTACAATTTTCCATTGTTACAACCTCTCGATACACCACAGCATCATCTGCAAAAAGCCTCAGTGAACTTCCGATGTCATCCACCAGGTCATTTATGTATATTGTAAATAGCAACAGTCCTATGACAGTCCCCTGAGGCACACCTGAAATCACTCTTACTTCGGAAGACTTCTCTCCATTGAGAATGACATGCAGCGTTCTGTTATCTAGGAACTCTTCAATCCAATCACACAACTGGTCTGATAGTCCATATGCTCTTACTTTGTTCATTAAACAACTGTGGGGAACTGTATCGAACGCCTTGCGGAAGTCAAGAAACACGGCATCTACCTGTGAACCCGTGTCTATGGCCCTCTGAGTCTCGTGGACGAATAGCGCGAGCTGGGTTTCACAGGATCGTCTTTTTCGAAATCCATGCTGATTCCTACAGAGTAGATTTCTAGTCTCCAGAAAAGTCATGATGCTCGAACATAATACGTGTTCCAAAATTCTACAACTGATCGACGTTAGAGATATAGGTCTATAGTTCTGCACATCTGTTTGACGTCCCTTCTTGGAAACGGGGATGACCTGTGCCACTTTTCAATCCTTTGGAACGCTACACTATTCTAGAGACCTACAGTACACCGCTGCAAGAAGGGGGCAAGTTCGTTTGTGTACTCTGTGTAATATCGAACTGGTATCCCATCAGGTCCAGCGGCCTTTCCACTTGAGCGATTTTAATTGTTTCTCTATCACTCTGTTGTCTATTTCGATATCTACCATTTTGTCATCCGTGCGACAATCTAGAGAAGGAACTACAGTGCAGTCTTCCTCTGTGAAACAGCTTTGGAAAAAGACATTTAGTATTTCGGCCTTTAGTCTGTCATCCTCTGTTTCAGTACCATTTTGGTCACAGAGTGTCTGGATTTTTTGTTTTGATCCACCTACCGCTTTGACAGAAGGCCAAAATTTCTTAGGGTTTTCTGCCAAGTCAGTACATAGAACTTTACTTTCGAATTCATTGAACGCCTCTCGCATAGCCCTCCTCACACTACATTTCACTCCACGTAATTTTTGTTTGTCTGCAATGCTTTGGCTATGTTTATGTTTGCTGTGAAGTTCCCTTTGCTTCTGCAGCAGTTTTCTAACTCGATTGTTGTACCACGGTGGCTCTTTTCCATCTCTTACGATCTTGCTTGGCACATACTCATGTAACGCATATTATACGATGGCTTTGAACTTTATCCACTGATCCTCAACACTATCTGTACTTGAGACAAAGGTTTTGTGTTAAGCCGTCAGGTACTCTGTAATCTGCTTTTTGTCACTTTTGCTAAACAGAAAAATCTTCCTGCCTTTTTTAATATTTCTATATAAGGCTGAAATCATTGATGCAGTAACCACTTTATGATCACTGATTCCCTGTTCCGCATGAACTGTTTCAAATAGTTCAGGTCTGTTTGTCATCAGAAGGTCTAATATGTTATCACCACGAGTCAGTTCTCTGTTTAACTGCTCAAGGTAGCTTTCAGATAAAGCACTTAAAAATATTTCACTGGATTCTTTGTCCCTGCCACCCGTTATGAATGTTTGAGTCTCCCAGTCTATATCCGGCAAATTAAAATCTCCACCCAGAACTATAACATGGTGGGGAAATCTACTAGAAATATTTTCCAAATTATCCTTCAGGTGCTCAGCCACAATAGCTGCTGAGCCCGGGGGCCTATAGAGACATCCAATTACCATGTCTGAGCCTGCTTTAACCGTGACCTTCACCCAAATCATTTCACATTTCGGATCTCCGTCATGGCATCTGAGGGACCGGCGAGATCAAGGTCCTCAGCACACGCCAGGATCTCAACCTCATCCTCAGATGCAGAGCTCGAAGGGTGCCGTGGGGTCAGTGCTACCGCAAGTTCTTTGGCCTTAGAGGTCTTTCTCTAGGACTTCTCTCGCAGAACCTTGGGTTTCACCGACTGGGAGGGCCTCACCGATTCAGTCTCCGGGATGGAGGAGGATCGCGAAGCCCTATGACCAGCCGCTAGTGGGAACTAATGCCACTGTCTGGCGTCATCCTTCCTGCTGGTGGAAGCCTGGGAAGGGAGGGACCCCTTACGAGCGAGAGTAGCCGAAGAAGTTGGATGCTGGCTGAGAAGCGGGGACGGACGTCCCCGATGGGTGGGAGGGAGTTGCTCCTGAGGTAGGTAGCGCAGGAGCAACCGGGTGGGTAGAGCCCCCCATGGGCAAGGGGACAGGAGTTGTACTGCTCATCGGTTCGGCTGGAATTCTCGAAACTGATGGGGCTAACACAGTAGTTGTAGCAGCAGCGTAGGAATACGTCATTATCACAGGGAGCAGTCTGTCATATTTCCTTTTGGTCTCAGTATAGGTCAGTTGGTCCAGGGTCTTAAATTCCATGATTTTGCACTCTTTCTGGAAGATTCTGCAGTCTGGCGAGCAAGGTGAATGATAATCTCCACAGTTGACACAGATGGGAGGTGGGACACATGGAGTATTGGAATGTGATGGGTGTCTGGAATCTCAACATGTGAGGCTGTAAGTGCAGCGGGAAGACATATGGCCGAACTTCCAGCACCACATCAGGGGAGGGGTATAGGGCTTCACGTCACATCAGTAGACCATCGCCTTGACCTTCTCCGGTAATGTATCACCCTCGAAGGCCAAGATGAAGGTACCGGTAGCAATCTGATTATCCTTCGGCCCCGGTGAACGCGCCAGACGAAATGGACACCTTGGTGCTCTAAATTGGCACGCAGCTCATCATCGGACTGCAAAAGAAGGTCCCTATGATAAATAACTCCCTGGACCATATTTAAACTCTTATGGGGTGTGATCGTAACGGCAACATCCCCCAACTTGTCACAAGCAAGTAACTGTCTTAACTGGGCAGAGGATGCCGTTTCTATCAGTACCAACCCAGAGCGCATTTTGGACAAGGCCTTCACCTCCCCAAACTTGTCCTCTAAATGCTTGGCAAAGAACTGAGACTGTGGACAGAAAAGACTCCCCAACAGCTCTTGTACAAACTAAGAATTGGGGCGAACAACTGTTACTGCCATCCTGAGACTTACGCTCCTCCCAAGGACGTGGCCAGGGAGGGGAACATTTTCAGATCATACTGCTGAGCATTAAATTGAGCCCGAGAACGTTTAGACACTGCTGACGGCTGGCTGCCAGCGAGAGACAATGTACCACACTTCATTGTAGGTCATCCGCCCTGATGCCACCTACTACGACCAAGGGCCCTCCCCACGGGTGCCACCCAGCCTCAGCAAGAACCACCTGTCAGGATGGCCATTGCCGGGAGTCCCGATACCACAGGAGGATAGACATCTACTCCTTGGCATATGTGGGTAGTTATGTAGAGCGGGCAGGACTGCAATGCAACGACAAATAATCTGGCGAAAGGTCTGATCGCAAGATGGACACAATGAACCAAGTAAGGCGCCCTTCCCCAATCGGCTCACTCTTAGGAAGAATTTTGAGATATGGAGGTCAAACCCAACAGGGGACCATCACATAAGGCCGAAACTTTTGAAACTCCTTTTAGTCGCCTCTTACGATAGGCAGGAATACCGCAGGCCTATTCTTACCCCCGGTCCGTACATCCATGTTTTATCACATGTTATAACCTTCTTTAGAAGTTCTGGATCATTGTCAACTTAATTCAGTAACTTCTGGGCAATGTCCACAGGACATCAGTTTTGGTCGAAAGTCAATAATTTCAGAACAAATTTTGCTGCAATATGTTTCATGCCTGAAACATCTGAAAAGATAGCTTGGCATGAGCCAAAGAATATACCAAAATCATCAGCAATCCTTGTGATAATGATTCAGTAATTTTCCAGAACCATTTTCTGTACTACTTCCACACTGTCGTCAGTAACTGATGCATTAGAGAGTAAAGTGCAATGGCAGTCTTCAACATGATCTCAACCCTCTTTGAAATGTTTATACCACTCAAACTCTTGCCTCACACATAGCAAGTCACCAAAAGCCACAGTCAAGATTTCGAAAGCAGTGCAGAACTTTATTCCATTTTTCAAGCAAAATTTAATGCTGACTCTTTGATCCATCTTTTTTGGAAAGTAAAAATTCACTGAGCACTCGGAAACACTCCTAACTTTTTGACTGACAATAATAAACTAAATATTCTAAACAGCCGAAAATGTAAGCATACATCATGAACATGTGTATGATAAAAAAACTGAAAATCAGATTTATAAAGTTTGCAAAATTAAAACAATTCCCATCACTTTATCACACCTCACACGTGGAAAAAAAGAAAAAAAAGTTAAGCACCCATGACAGGATGAAACAAAATGAAACTTCACAGACCAGGAGAGTATGTGATGTTATTTCAGCAACTACAAAATCAAGTCAAATTTACAAAGAACTTGGCAGTATAAGCCCAATAATTAGAATGACATTGCACCTGCTGTGGCACAGACGCATGCACTGATTCGATTGGGAAGAGTCATGAAACTATTGTATCTTCTCCTTAGTCAAGTTGGTCCAGATCTGATGTAATTAGTGTTTCATATTCTGGATACTAGCACTGGGACAAAGTTGATGTCTAAGTTTCATAGGTTGTATCAGGCACACTTCTGGTGACCTTGCTGACCACAAGCATATCTCACAATCACACAGACCACAGAGAGAGGTGGCATGTGGACAACCATTGCCCTGCTGAAAACTGAAACTTTGATATTATCCTATAAGAGATAACACATGAAGATGCAGGATGTCCACGACCGAGAGCTCAGCTGTATGTTGTTCTCACGATCCCTACCAGACGTAACCTGAAATAAAACCCAATGGCTCCCCACACTGTGACACCAGAAGTAACACCACTGTATCCCTCCAAAACTTTGGAAGAATATAGCCTCTCCTCAGGTTACCACCTTACTTGCCAGGGACAGTCACCTGAAGTGGAGCAGAACTGTGATTCATCACTGATCACAATATGCCATTCATCAGCAGTTCATGCTTCAAGTCATAGCACCACACCAAATGCAGCTGTTTATGTTGTGTCCAACCAATGCAGGATGACACTGAATGTTACAGGGAGCCCATTAGCTGACTCGGATGACAGGAGGGGTGTGAAGGGATTATGATGTGCTTGGTGCACAACACACTGATGTTCCCTTGTGCTGGTCACACGTGGTCGACCAGAACCTTAACACCAAGTATACCTTCCCTCACATTCCCGTGCAGTCCAACATTTGCCCATTGTAACATCCCTATCTCCACAAACTTTGATATTGCACAGTACAACTAGCCAGCCAAATGGAGACCCACAATGAAGCACCTTTCCAACTCCATCTCACATGAGTATGCAGCGTCACCTGTGTCCCCCACAGTGCTCACTCAACATCTGACACTGTTCAAGCTGCTCATATACACTATCATGTCTGGTAACAACATTAAACATGAGCAACATTAATGCACTCGTTAGAGAGAATTGCAATTCTTGACATTTTCATACCCACTGTCGATGTGTACGTTTACAAAATTACATTGACAACAGACCATATCTTCTGGGTGCTTCACTTTTTTGTAAGGCAGTGTATTTTCATTCATAGTAAATATACAATAGTCACCCAAAATAATGTCTTACTCATGCTGTATTTCATCAAATTTTATTATTCACAGTATACTTTTCAGATTACTGATGTAAAAGTGTATTTGGTTCTTATGGAAACATTTTCTTTAAACAATTATTAGTGATTAACTACGCATGCAATCCCGGTAAAGGTTAAATTTTCTGTGACCAATTAGTTGTTTATTTTTAAATTTGTATAGCTCATCTGAAAGACATCATTCTCCATTTTTCAACAAACATTTTACTTTTTCCAAAAACTGCATACTTCAAAAATTACTTGTATTCAAAATTTTCATGTTCTTGAATATTCTAATCTTATATTGGAATTACTTCCAAAATTCATACAATAGTTTTGCATCCCTGATTTTTCTGATTACATAAAGCCTATTTCCATTAAAGCAACTTGTTAGTTTATTAATTACTAGAACTAGAAAATTTCACTTTCTAGATGTCACTAGTGAACTTTGTAGAACCAGAAAATTTCATTTTCTCAAGATATCACTGGTGAACTTTGTGAATCCTCTTTTTGTTAAAACTGCATCCCACAAAATGGTATTGTTATTTCAACGATTTCCAAATTACATAGATATTAGTTAAAATTGTATCACTGTCTAGTAAAAATGTAAATGTCTTGTGACTAGGGCCTCCCGTCGGGTGCAAGTCTTTCGATTTGACGCCACTTCAGCGACTAGCGACAGCTGTAGGTCCGTCTGTCTCACCTCTGTATGCAGATGACTTCTGCATTTTGTACTGATCCACCAGTACTGGTATTACTGAACGGTACCTACAGGGAGCCATCCACAAGGTGTAGTTTTTGGCTGCAAATTTGTATGTAATGCACTTCTGTCAACGTCGTACCATTCATCCAGAACCAGAACTTTATCTTAATGACGATCCACTCACTGTAGACAAATTGATTCTTTGGACTGGTTTTCGATGCCCGATTGACTAGTGACAGGAGCTTTTAGGACGAGTCTGGTGACCAGCGTCCTCGTGGAGACCGGACTCCCTCCATTGCAGGTTAGGCGTGCCCAACTGCTGGCCAGTTATGTTGCACATGTTCGTAGTTCTCATGCAGCTCCACATCACTGTCTCCTTTTCCCGACCACAGCGGTTCATCTCCCGTATCGGCAGCCCAGGTCAGGGCTCAATTGCAGTTTGTGTCCGATCTCTGCTTTCCGAACTGGAGTCCTTGCCTTTACCACCTATACTTGAGATCCATTCACGTACACCTTCATGGCGTATACCTAGGCCATGGCTTCGTCTGGACCTTTCACTTGGTCCTTAGGACTCAGTTAAACCTGCGGCTCTCCGCTGCCAGTTCCTCTCGATTGTTGACATGTACTGAGGCCACGAAGGGGTTTACACCAACGGCTCAATGGCTGATGCTCATGTCGGTTCGCATATTTCCATGGAGGACATATTGAACAGCAGTCCTTGGGCAGTGGCTGCAGTGTTTTCACTGCCGAGCTGGTGGCCATATCTCGTGCTCTTGAGCACGTCCGTTCATGCCCTGGGGAGTCATTTCTTCTGTGCACTGATTCCTTGAGCAGCCTACAAGCTATCGACCAGTGCTGCCCTTGTCATCCTTTGGTAGTGACTATCCAGGAGTCCATCTATGCCCTGGAACAGTCCAGTCGTTCAGTGGTGTTTGTCTGGACCCCAGGTCATGTTGAAATCTTAAGCAACGAACTTGCCGACAGGCTGGCCAAACAGGCTACACAGAAATGGCTTATGGAGGTCATCTTCTTTGCAATTGACCTGCATTCATTACTACACCGCTAGGTTTTGTGGCTTTGGGAGACGAAGTGGCATTACCTTAGCATGCATAACAAACTGCGTACCATTAAGGAGACTACGAATGTGTGGCAGTCTTCTATGTGAGTCATTTGCAGGGACACTAGTTCTCTGCTAGCTCCACACTGGCCACACTTGGGGGAGAGACAACTATGTCCTGCGCTGTGGTGACCCACCTCATTGTCAGTGCGGTGCCCGGCTGACAGTGGCCCATATCTTGGGGAGCTGTCCTCCTTTGGCTGCCCTGCGACGGATTCTTCCGTTACAGGACTCGTTGCCATTAATGCCTCATTGGCTAATTTAGTTTTATGTTTTATACGTGACAGTGGGTTTTATCATTCTATATAAGTTTTAGTGCATGTCCTTTGTTCCTTTGTGTTCTCCAACCGAATGCTTTTAAAGTGGATGTTTAAATGTGTCTCAGAGTGGCTGGCATTTCCTTTTTTATTCTTGTGGTCGGCCAGCCACGGTCATCAGCTCTCTTGCTTTGACCCCTTCTACCTGTGTGTTGCTTCTCTCTGTGGTTTTCTTTTTCTGTTTTGTCCATGGTAGTGTTGGTTGTTCTGTCATTCTTCTGGTTCTTCCTTTCTCCTGTTATTGTGCTTTACATCTCCTTTCTTTTCTTCTTTCCCTTGTGTAATTATTTTAACGGGAGCAAGGGACCGATAACCTTACAGTTTAGTCTCTCCCCCCCCCCCCCCCCCCCCTTATTTTAAACCAACCAATCAACCAACCTACCTTCCACCACCATCTGCCCTCTCACACACTGTTACCTACGAGTCTTGAAGTGTGCAGTGGAAAAATGAAATCTTGGTGTTGTATTTGTGTTCTTATTAACAAAGTGTGTTGTAAAAATGTATATGGAGTGTTTCCTAAAGCCATTACCTTAATTGAAAGAGTGAAGAAGAAAAAGTGTTGTTTTACTTAAACATTGACTTGGATGCTAAATCAACTTGCAAGCACGTTGAAATGAAATACTTAAAAAAATTCTTACAGTATGGATCCAGAGCTTCTATAAATTTTTTGAAGGATGTAGGAGCATTGAAGAATCTTTAAAGGTACTACATAAGGTAGAGCAAGCCAGATTAATAGATACTCGAGAAGAAATTGAAATTTATAGCACCCTGAAGAAACAACAATTCCTACTCAGTGAACAAGCAGACCTCAGAGAGGGAAAAAAAACTGTTTTAGACATAACTTGCTGTAGTGTAAGTTCATGCCACTGTCCTCCGATAGTGAATTTTATCAGTGTGGAAAATTTGAAAAGTTAACACTTCGAAACAGACATAGTGGCTTGTGTTTACGAGGAACAGTGGAGGATTGTCAACGTTCATAATATTGATTATCAAAACCAAGATGTACATGTTACATTTTACCACCCACCAGGACCAAGGAGCTCTTTTAAAAAAGTTGAGAAAGATCAAGCTTGAATGCCAGTTAAAAATGTAGTGAAGAAGCTCTCTCTCCTGCACTAACTGTGACTGGGCGAATTTTTAACTTTATGCCCAAACTGGGTGAAGAAATTGCTCAGATGTTCAGTGAACAGTGTTGTAAAAACACGAGAACAAGATAATACAATTAGTTGCCCATTTTTTCAGTAAAAAAATGACAAGCAACCATAGATAATGTTTAAATTATGTAACTGGTATACTTCCATCCACTGTAGATGATAAAAAAACATATTTTTTGACTCAATTTTTTTCTGACTTTCAGTTGAATTCAAGACTTGAAATTTATATTGAGATTTGGAATCATAAATATGTGTTAAGTGTGTGATTTTCAGATTTTTATATGGTCCCCTAACAAAGATATTGCAGTCCAAAAAATTAAAAAGTCAAAAAGTATCTATTTTTAAAATACTGTGTTTTAAATGTAAGCTTTGCATCATTGATACTCTATAAAAATTAACTAGACTATTTAGTGTAATAGCACAAGGAATATTAAGGCTGAGGAATTACTACTCCTACTCCTCCTTTGGAAGACTACTGTTCAAAAATTGAGTTTTTTATATTTTTTGAAATAGGGAAATGGGAAGGAAAGTGTGGATGGGACACTTGTGACCTCCAGTTGCACTGTGCATTGTGGAAATGCAATAGTGAGAGCTGAAAATTTTCACAGGACCAGGGCTCAAACCCGGATTTATCACTTCTGATGAGAGGTCACCGTTACTGCTTCGGCCATGTAGACAGTCCCTGACCGATCCAAATTTCCAACTTATCGCGTGCTACAATGCAGCATCCCTCATCCATTAACCCCCTACTTCCAATGTATTGATTCCTGTAGGAGTGCGGATGATAATTAATGCAGCCACACTAAAATATATGTAGTGTGTGTTCTATTGGACATGTCAGACATAATAAACACTAATAGTGTATATAAACATTTTTTAATTTTCACCCAGTAACTTTGAGCTATTAAAAATATACCTATCCTTTTTTCCCCCCTAAGGTAAGTCTTTCCGCTCCCGGGATTGGAATGGCTCCTTACCCTCACCCTTAAAACCCACATCCTTTCATCTTTCCTTCTCCTTCCCTCTTTCCTGGCGAAGCAACCGCCGGTTGCGAAAGCTCGTAATTTTGTGTGTGTGTTTGTGTGTTATTTTATTGTGCCTGTCTACCGGCGCTTTCCCACTTGGTAAGTCTTGGAATCTTTGTTTTCAATATAAATATATTAAGAAATACATTCAGCTATGTGGCAGTGGTTTAAATTTGTAGGCCAATATTTTTTATTATAAAGCCTATCTATGGCAATCAATTACTGAATAATTTTGAGAAAAGTTGCAGATGTGCTTGCAAAAAGTAAAAGTGGGGGGAGGAGGAGCAAGCTTGCACTCTGAAACAAAAATGACTATTGTTTCCAAACGATAAACAATAAACAAATTTTAAAAATATTTTGGGTACACAAAACATTAGGGAATCCACACAGTAAATATCAAATTTTTCTCAGATGGTCAAGCAGCCATTGCTGGACCATTTGGTATGGATTGACCCATACGTTTATATTCTCTGTTGGACACTGGCTTTGTAACTGTAGATTCTGGTGTGTTGAGGTGGACTCAATCTCACAATTTGATTATTGGATGCTGGCAGATATTAATATAATGACTGCTGTGAACAAACTGCAAAGCACGTGATCATTACATTTTGATGCCTAACCACGGACTGTTAGAGGCTTCATGCGCCATGCCTGTTTATAGAGAGCAAAATACAAGACTCACAAAGTGATAACACACAGTTATTACATGTTAAAGAATGACACAAAAAATTGGAAAATTAAGAGGCAAGGACACACGCCCCTGGTAGCTGAGTGGTCAGCACGACAGAATGTCAATCCTAAGGGGCCTGGTTTGATTCCCGGCTGGGTCGGAGATTTTCTCCGTCCAGGGACAGGGTGTTGTGTTGTCCTAATCATCATCATTTCATCCACATCAACACGCTAATCGCTGAAGTGGCGTCAAATCTAAAGACTTGCACACAGCGAACAGTCACCAACGGGAGGCCCTAGTCACAAGACATTTACATTTTTACTAGACTGTGGCATTCCTCCCATGGTGTGGCCAGGGAGGGGGATGATTTGCAATCATATTTCTTGGCACTGAAGTTAGATTTTGCCCGCATAGAGACTGTTGGCAACGGACCACTAGCAAGAGATGACGTACTACACTTCATGGCGTGTCATCCACCCTGATGCCACCCTCTCCGACTAGACGACCTCCAGACAGGCGCCACCCAGCCTAAGCAAGAGCTACCTGGCAGGATGGCCATTGCCGGGAGTCACGATGCCCCAGGGTAACAGACATCTACTCCTTGGCATACGTGGGGAGTTAACGGTGCAGGCATCAGCAGAGCCATCCCTATGTAGTTAGGATAGCGAAACCGTAGGTGCAACCACAACAGAGGGGTATCTGCTGAGAAGCCAGACAAACGTTTGATTCCTGAAGAGGGAAAGCAGCCTTTTCAGTAGTTGCAGGGGAAAAAGTCTGGATGATTGACTGATCTGGTCTTTTAACACCAACCAAAAAGGCCTTGCTGTGCTGGTACTGCGAACGGCTGAAAGCAAGGGGAAACTACAGCCATAATTTTTCCCTAAATGATGATGGCATCCTCTTGTGTAAAATATTTTGGATGTAAAATAGTCCCCCATTCAGATCACCAGACGGGGACTACTCAGGACGACGTCGTTATCAGGAGAAAGGAAACTGACATTCTACGGATTGGAGCGTGGAATGTCAGATCCCTTAATCGGGCATGTAGGTTAAAAAATTTATATGAAGGGAAATGGATAGGTTAAAGTTGGATATAGTGGGAATTAGTGAAGTTCAGTGGCAGGAGGAACAAGATTTCTGGTCAGGTGACTACAGGGTTATAAATACAAAATATAATAGGGATAATGCATGAGTAGGCTAAATAATGAATTAAAAAAATAGGAATGCGGGTAAGTTATTACAAACAGCATAGTGAACCCATTACTGCAGCCAAGATAGATACGAAGCCCACGTCTACCACAGTAGTATAAGTTTATATGCCAACTAGCTCTGCAGATGAAGAGATTGATGAACTGTATGGTGAGATGAAAGAAATTATTCAGATAGTGCAGGGAGATTAAAATTTAATAGTCATGGGTGACTGGAATTCGGTAGTAGGAAAAGGGAGAGAAGGAAACGTAGTAGGTGAATATGGACACTTCGTTCAAGCATCATAAAATAAGGCTGTATACATGGAAGAAGCCTGGAGATACTGACAGGTTTCAGATAGATTATGTAACGGTAAGACAGAGATTTAGGAACCAGGTTTTAAATTGCAAGACATTTCCAGGGGCACATGTGGACTTGTGACCACCATCTAATGGTCATGAACTGCAGATTAGAAGTGAAAAATTGCAAAGAGGTGGGAATTTAAAGAGATGGGACCTGGATAAACTGAAAGAGCAAGAGGTTGTAGAGAGTTTCAGAGAGAGCATTAGGGAACAATTGACAAGAATGGGGGAAAGAAACACAGTAGAAGAAGAATGGGTACCTTTAGGAGATGAAATAGTGAAGACAGCAGAGAATCAAGTAGGTAAAAAGATGAGGGCTAGTAGAAATCCTTGGGTAACAGAAGAGATATTGAATTTAATTGATGAAAGGAGAAAATATAAAAATGCAGTAAATGATGCAGGCAAAAAAGGAATACAGACGTCTCAAAAATGAGATCGATAGGAAGTGCAAAATGGCTAAGCAGGGATGGCTAGAGGACAAATGTAAGGATGTAGAGGCTTATCTCACTAGGGGTTAGATAGATATTGCCTACAGGAAAATTAAAGAGACCTTTGGAGATCAGAGAACCACTTGTATACACATCAAGAGCTCAGATGGAAACCCAGTTCCAATGCAAAGAAGGGAAAGCAGGAAGGTGGAAGGAGTATATAGAGGGTCTACACAAGGGTGATGTACTTGAGGATAATATTATGGAAATGAAGAGGATGTAGATGAAGATGAAATTGGAGATACGATACTGCATGAAGAGTTTGACAGAGCACTGAAAGACCTGAGTCTTAACAAGGCCCCTGGAGTAGACAACATTCCATTAGAACTACTGATAGCCTTGGGAGAGGCAACCCTCAAGAAGAATATAATAATTCCAAACCCAAAGAAAGCAGGTGTTGACAGATGTGAAAATTACCGAACTATCAGTTTAATAAGTCACAGCTGCAAAATACTAACGTGAATTCTTTACAGACAAATGCAAAAACTGGTAGAAGCCGACCTCAGGGAAGATCAGTTTGGATTCCGTAGAAATGTTGGAACATGTGAGGCAATACTGACCCTACGACTCATCTTAGAAGATAGATTAAGGAAAGGAAAACTTATGTTTCTAGCATTTGTAGACTTAGAGAAAGCTTTTGACAATGTTAACTGGAATACCCTCTTTCAAATTCTGAAGGTAGCAGGGGTAAAATACAGGGAGCAAAAGCCTATTTACAATTTGTACAGAAACCTGATGGCAGTTATAAGAGTCGAGGGGCAAGAAAGGGAATCAGTGGTTGGGAAGAGAGTGAGATAGGATTGTAGCCTTTCCCCAGTGTTATTCAATCTGTATAATGATCAAGCAGTAAAAGAAAGAAAAGAAAAATTTGGAGTAGGAATTAAAATCCATGGAGAAGAAATAAAAACTTCGAGGTTTGCCGATGACATTGCAATTCTGTCAGAGACAGCAAAGGACCTGGAAGAGCAGTTGAATGGAATGGACAGTGTCTTGAAAGGAGGATATAAGATGAACATCAACAAACGCTAAACAAGGATAATGGAATGTAGTCAAATTAGGGAATTAGATTAGGAAATGAGACACTTAAAGTAGTAAAGGAGCTTTGCTATTTGGGGAGCAATATAACTGATGATGGTCGAAGTAGAGAGGATATAAAATGTAGCCTGGCAATGGGAAGGAAAGCATTGCTGAAGAAGAGAAATTTGTTAACATTGAGTATAGATTTAGGAATCAGGATGTCTTTTTCTGAAAGTATTTGTATGGAGTGTAGCCATGTATGGAAGTGAAACATGGACGATAAATAGTTTGGACAAGAAGAGAATAGAAGCTTTCGAAATGTGGTGCTACAGAAGAATGCTGAAGATTAGATGGGTATGTCACATAACTAATGAGGAGGTATTGAATAGAATTGGCGAGAAGAGGAGTTTGTGGGAGGGGGGGGGGGGGGGGGGGATGGGAAAGGGAACACTGCATGTAGCAAAAACTGCCTGATAAAAGTAAGTTACAAATGCACTGCTGTGGAGCTATTTGCAAAGACTTGCAAGTAATCATGGAACCAAGCACGTAAGCTTTTATTTTTTCTAACACCAGTGTTTTAAATAATGCATTAATTCTTTGAATTAACTCAAGTTAATTGCTTACCCTAAACAGTCACAGTCAGGCAAATTTTAGATTTGCATCCAAAACCAATTATTTTAGACGAGTTTTACCTGTGGTGCCCACTAGTTAGAATATTTACTATTACAATAGCTAAGTGAAGAGTATAGTTATGTTAGTACTCTAACAAGGCTGTAAGCTGCACAACAGACAGAAAACTTATTTTCCATGATGACTCAACACAGCAACTGTTGTCACAAGTATCAGCAAGGAAGAAAACTGCAAAACAGCGACACTATTTTTCAATTTTCCATGAAAAGAAAGATGTTCTGAAAAGCAACTCATCTGTTTCATATGAATTCATACTCACTTGATGCCCTTATTAGAATCACGTGCAACAGATGTATTATTATTGCTGTTGTCAGCTGAATCTTCCGTATTTTCACCCTGCTGCGTAATCGGTGTAGGAGAACGTGAAGAAAAGCCAGAATCTGAGTCGGCTGCAATACTGCGAGGTGGTGAGCTTAGCTGCCTCGTAGCACAGCGTGGTTGCCTGGAAGGACAAATAATGAAACTTCTTTGAAAAACACTGGAAAACACCAACAGCACATCTATATAGTATAAAGTTGTTTCTCAGTCCATTAATATTGTCACCATGCACCTGACAAAAATGGTCTATTTTTAAGATGACGTAATCTGCTTCATTGATTTTCAATGCATTGATTTATGAAAAACACAAAAGTTTCTACTCAACAGAAGTATGTGACTATGCAGTAACTTTCAAGAATTTCCTATGGCTAGAATAAAACCGAGTGACGCCATTACTACTTGAGCACAACTACACTAAAATACTATAAAGTGAATACAGTAATACAAACAATGTGTAGCAGACCAGTAATGACATTTTTGAAGAGTTGTAAAGTCAGCTTTAAATGATCTGGCGAACCGCAAGCAAGCTTCTTTGAGCTGTGACATTACCTGTCTTGTATGATGTCATGGTAGTGTGGTTTATTTGAAATACATCATGTCTGCAGGGGGCAGGTCGGTGCATGCAGTGGCACTCACAAGAATGGGATGTTTGTTTCTAATTTTTCTGAGTGCTGTTAATAAGCCATTGGACTTCTTTTGTGCTGTTTGTGATAATAATATTGGAAAAGTTCGCATCAGTTAATCAGAGTTATTTTGATATTGGCAGCTACGAGCAACAGATTCGTGTTTAAGATTTGGAATTATTAGTACATGTTGTTTATGGGTGGAGATTAAATTTTATTTTCCTTTTTTTTTGTTAGTTGTGGATATGACAACGATGTTCATGAATGGGACCCTGCCCACTTCAATGGTGAAAGACATGATAAAATTCTTACAGTTATTCAGTTTAATTACCAAATATGTGAAGTATTACATTTGTGGAGATATGATTTGATCATAGCTGCTGCATCATGGGCCAGGCACAAGTATGTGCATTGTTGTTAGCAGGACAATGCACTGATTCTTATCTTGAGAGGGTCCTGATTTCAGAAGTTCAGGCTGACCATTTGAGAGACTATGCTGGTAACATTTTTGCTGTTGCTAGATTTGTGTGTTGCTGACTGGGTGGTGAGTATATTATTATTATTATCATTATCATTATCATCATTATTGCTGTTTTTTGTGTGGTACTGCAAGTGTTTATGTGCCTAGCTGGGTGTGTCTGGTTTATTGAAATTTTTGTTAATGCAAAATAATATATTGTTTCTATTATGTTGGGTTGGGTTGTTTTGGGGGAAGAGACCAAACAGCTAGGTCATCAGTCTCATCGGATTAGGGAAGGATGGGGTAGGAAGTCGGCCATGCCCTTTCAAAAGAACCATCCCGACATTTGCCTGGAGCGATTTAGGGAAATCACGGAAAACCTAAATCAGGATGGCTGGACGCGGGATTGAGCCGTCATCCTCCCGAATGAGAGTCCAGTGTTGTTATGTTGGATAGTGACTGGTAAGTATCAGAGTTCGTTTTGTCTACATCAAATTAGGTTTTCACTATTTGTTCTGAGGGCAAGTTTTGGTTCTGTGGTACCATGGGTTTTGTTTTAGGTGTATGAGTCAAGTGAAATTTCTGGAACTCTGTCCTGGAACAGTGTGTTGGGTTCCTGGTATCATGGATCTAGTTAGAGCTATGTAGGTGAAGTGGAATTTCTGGTACTGGGTCTTGGAACTGTGTGTTGGGTTCCCGATACCGTGGACTTAGTTTGATGTTACGTAACTTAAGTGAAGTTTCAGAGGCTAGTTCTTTTTACTATGGCTTTGTTGATTACTGAAGATTTCGTTTGCTTTATTTCTGCATTAGTGTTTGCTTTATAGTGCCTTCATTATTTGGAGTGTCATATTTAGTTTGTTCCTGTCCTAAGCCTACCAATTCCCATGGTTGTCCCATTCTTCCATGTTATTTTTGCAATTATTTTAGCTACTAATTGTGACCATTCATGTATTTAATGGATGGTGTGATAGTTGTCATACTGTATAAACTTTAAATAGTGGTGACCTCCACATTGATGAAGTTGCAGGTCAAAGTTGAGAGGTGGTATCACAATCTTTGGTTTTATCCATTGGTGACAGCTCGGAACTGTGTATCACACTCTAAATACACATACCTGTGTTTCACAGGCTGAACATCCCTGGATGCTAGTACTGTAGGATAATGGGAAGCCTCTGTGGAAGTTTGGAACTACGGAGAGGAATTAGGGCAAAGTTGAAGCTATGAGAGGGTAGGTGAAGCCTACTCACATTGCAAAATCAGTGCTAAAGGTAGGCATTCATGTCCAAGTCTCATCCAACATACAATTTCAACCAGTCACAAATGTTCATAAAAACATCCACACCATTAAAGTGTAACTACACATGAGATCTCAATGAGAAGCAAGGTCCAAAATGGTTGCAAAATGAAAGCAGACATTTTTACAAAAATGGGATCCAGAGTTTACAGATTGCTAAAGGAAGCTAACAGTAATACTACAGAAGGGTAATACTGGATCAAATTTGAATGCACAAACATCCTATTTTATTTGCTATTGCTGACAATTCACAGATAAAGATAAGTAAACTGTAGGAAAATCAATTCAAGAACCAACAATTTGCTCTAGTTAACTGAAGCTACTGATACCGGATGTATTCTTTGTCCTGTAACACAATAATGGTGCTATATGTGATGTCATATGTACACAAATGCAGAAACAGAACCAGGTACTGTCAATATTTCTTCTAGTTACTAGAGTATACGTTGTTGTGATACGCTGACCTACTGCGTAACCTGAGGTCCAAATAAGGTTGAAAGATGACAGTCTGGTTGTAAGTCGCTGATGCAGTACCAAATGCTTCAGTTAATTCATTTGCTCAGTAGAAATTCCATAGTTATCAACATTATGAAATACTTTGATTTTCTTAGTAAAAATTCGAGTAGGGATAACTTGTGAACAGTGCGCACACAGATTTATTCACAAAACTAAGGACAAATGTCTAGTTCTGAAATACAAGTCCTTCACAATCTTCTCGTTTATTGATAATAATAAATCCAAACATAATATAACCTTGCACATGACAATCATTGACTTGATAAGTTGGGCACTACAATCACAATATAAGTTGCATTTACTATCATGACAAGTAACAAGTTGATGAATTCTATCTTTACATACTTACCGTGAGAAATTTTTGTTCCAACAGTTCTTCACATTGATTGTAGTTGGGGCATGATAATTTAAAGTATTTGGGGGAGGCATTAGTGGTGAATGGCTGCCCCTTCCATACCCACGGTTATTGCGGACTGGAGGCATATCAAGAGCGACAAGCCCGCGCAGCAACTCTATTTGTTCAAATGGGCTAATATTATAGCAGTAACGTCCACCACGGTTATCTGATGAATAACTCAACTGCTGCTGATGCTGCTGTTGCTGTTGTCCTATGATATGAGCAATCATGTGAGGTGGGAACATTGCATGATACATCACTAGGCTGTAGCACAGCAATTGTCAGCACTGTATATTTTCAGTCTTTTCAGACAATAACGAGTAGCGCATTTTGGAGTGACTTATCCAGAGGAAAAGCTTTTCATCCTCCAGTGAAATGTATCACTGTTCACAGATATTGCAGCATATCAAACTATCTCAAAGAAGCCGTACGCTCTGTTGCTCTGTTTCAAACACAAAGTGCATTCACTCTTAACTCCCAGAATCTTGTAACGTTAAATTACTATCTCTACACCTGCAACTCAAGAATTATTATTCTTTACATTGGCCACTGCCTCAGTTAAATTAGGTTCTCAGGTGAATAAATTATTTCTTATAATATACTTCGCAGAGGATGCTATAAATGTCAGTTTTCTGCAACACCACTCTTTTACCCGTAAATATCACAGCCCGTATTGCCTCCGAGTATTTTAATTAATGGCCCACAGTTTCCTGATATGATTAAGTTACTCTGAAGTCTCCTCAATTCCCTGAAAAAGAACAAGGAAACACTGTTCAGTGTTAACTAATTAAAAATTGCATTGGTGACAAATATATTTCCATCACAAACATGAATTAGTCAGCTTGGAAGAGTCCTAGCATAAGATACTATTACACATGAGTATAGGCAAAGGTTGCTTTAATTTATTTAGATTATGTTGTATATCAAACACATAATCTCTTACACCCTTTAACCGCATTAATACATTACTATTTTTGTTATTTCTGTGATTATGACAACCGAACTTACCTCCCTTAGTCGAAACAGAAAAGTTACATCTTTAGTAATCAATCAAACCGACAACTATATTATTATATTCTGCAAAATTTAAGCCCAGTCTGACACTAACTTCTAAATCTTTGCTGAATCGACTACGCGAAAGAAGTGAAATAATAAATACACGACATACCTCAGCTTTGATTCCTTTGCGATTGAACAGTACAGCAGTGGCGCAGAGGATAACAATTACAAAAGCCGAAGGATATACATTGCAAATCACTATCATTCACTCCGTATCTGTCAATTAACAGGTTGGGATAATGACCCCTATCATAAGTCATGTCATTACCGCACCTTAAACACCAACCACACAATAACTGGCGCCATGCTGGGCTGTCCTAGCGACACGACAAGTGAAGTAGTCTAAGCGTGATATACAGCCTTCTAAATTCTGTGTTTGGTGGGAAATTACACCCACGCTGTAACATTTCGCGCGTGAGTGCACATGAGAGGAAGCGCCATTTTTAGCGACCGCTCAAAGCTATTTCATAGGAAGACTTCTAGGTTGACAACATGTAAACGGTAACGATGCCCTGAAAAAGTTGAATTACTCATTCTGCTTCTCGAAAAAAATAATTCGAAAGGTACACAAATGAAAAGCTACTTTATTAAAACTGAAGAAAAACCAGATGACTCATTGCGTACGGCGTGCAAGACGCACTTAAATATGGGTAATGAATCAAAGAAAAATACTAAGCACTGTTTTCACAAATAATAAAAACTTACTCACAGCGAAAGCTTGTTACTACTTGAAACAGCTACACACAAACTTATGAAATGATCTCTCTGTAAATAACAATTCTCTTAGCGAACTGCTAACCGTAGGGAAATTAACGAAGCAATGATGAGCAGCCTGTTCCGTTGCTAGGTGACAGATGAAAGTTGTAATAGCAGAAAGCAAGCGAGATGTCAGTGTGTTTGTGTACATGTGTCTATTAATTGTCACGAAAGTTCTTTTGTAAGACAGCTGCTACAGTGTGTTGCTAATCTAATTAAGGCCGTAGATGTTTGATTCTCAACAACATTACTAGAGCCACGTACGCCGTAAAAAAAAAAAAAAAAAAAAAAAAAAAAAAAAAAAAACTTGATGAAGAAAACACTGTACAGCACTGTATGTATAAATAAGCCATTAAACAAAGTAAAAGAAATGCAAAATCTTATAAGATGATACTCGTAAAAACAGAAAGGAATATAAAAACTGTGCATGAACACAAAACTGTGTAAAAATAAGGAATACGTCGATACCGGCAACCCTTCAATAGTAATTTCTTTATTAATTATAAAATATGCCGTCGGTACTTGAAGAAAATAGACATATTAAAAACTTTAAAACACATTAGTGTGTATTTAAGTTTCTAGTAATTTCTTTAACTGAATTTCTAAAATACCATGCTAACAAAAGTCATCACTAACAATTCGACAGTTCATTCCTTTATTGATTAAAACTGGTATCAACGAGTAACTTTCAAATGGTATAGGCCGAGGGTGTGGGAATGTAATATAGCTTTCACCCAGTGTCAAGTACTGTACCACTTGTCCCCCCCCCCCCCCCCCCCCCCAAGTATATTAACAGTGCATTTGTAAACATGGACACTTGTAATACATTATTATTTGCTCCAGTGTCATTCCACACATTTCGAATGCAAGAGAGGGCATTAGAATAAAAAGTGAACATAAAATAACAAAACTCTCCAAACTGGCCTTCGTAGCACTGTATGTAGGCCCTACTTCATCTGCCTTGTATTTATATCAGAGAAGAACACTTCTTCTTTAAAGTACGTTTAACTAACAAAGGCAAGAAGACACAGTCACATGGGCTTGAAGCTTTGTAATAAACTCTCGTAGAACATAAAAACTGTCAAACAAATAAAGCTTGTTTTAAAAATCCTTACATTCCTATTTACAAAGTCACTGCTTCTGCTGAGTTATCGAATATATGGCCTATTAAAGTACTACATATTCAATTTCCTGTTTGTGTATGGCTCTTTCAAATTTAGATGATGAGTTCTAATAGTACAGTTAGAATTATAATACATGTTTAACTCATGTAATAATTGAAGAAATTACTTATACAAATAGCTGCATACAGTGTAAATGTATTTGAAAAGCTCAATATCTGTAGGACTCCATCCTCTTTGTAAATAAAATGGACCAGTAAATAAATAAACAAATGATTGTTTCAGGTCAAGTTCACAGAAAGTTTTTCAACAGTTTTTTTCAAATATTTAAATGAAATAAAATAAAATTAATTATGCTCGGTAAAAATGACAAAAATTACCTAATATGAAAAAAATTACATGCTGTATGAGTAAGTATATTAAGTAAATCAATGCCTATACAGTAATTCTTCCACGCGCAATACTATTTAGAAATTCTATAATAGCTAACAGTTATACCGAGTTATGTTGTGGTATTGTGTTGCTTGCTAGGTTTGTGACTGAGTACAATTCAGACAACCAGGTTTCACACATGGTTAAATTGATACCTACTCCCACACTTGGACAAATCATGACCTTTACGCTATAGCTGAATACTTCTCGTTAGGAGGCTACATGTCAGCAGCTATATATATATGATGATGTAAATAAAATAGAAAGACACTTCCACATGGGAAAAATATATTAAAAACAAAGGTTCCAAGATTTACCAAGCGGGAAAGCGCCGGCAGACAGGCACATGAACAAAACACACACACACAGAATTACTAGCTTTCGCAACCGATGGTTGCTTCTTCAGGAAGGAGAGGGAAAGACGAAAGGATGTGGGTCTTAAGGGAGAGGGTAAGGAGTCATTCCAATCCCGGGAGCGGAAAGGCTTCCCTTAGGGGAAAAAAAGGACAGGTGTACACTCGCACACACACACACACACACACACACACACACACACACACACACACACACACACACACACACACACATATCCTTCCTGAAGAAGCAACCATCAGTTGCGAAAGCTAGTAATTCTGTGTGTGTGTTTGTGTGTTTTGTTCATGTGCCTGTCTGCCGGCCCTTTCCCGCTTGGTAAGTCTTGGAATATATATATATATATATATATATATATATATATATATATATATATATATATATATTAGTTTATAAAGTACTATGTCCCATACATTGTGTTTTCTCTTTCTGTAACAAACTTAGTGATGAGTAAGAGTTACGTTTTCTCCACATGTTAGTGTGAGTGCTGTCACCCGACAAACATCCTGATTGAATAACTACTCCAATATCTCATTGTCCAGCAGCAAGCTTGCATGGAACAACAGCAGACTTGCCACCGCTCTCAGTCAAGTGGCATGTGTGTGTTAGCAGTAGGTTACTCTCCTGTCCAGTGCAAACATTGCTCTTTCTGGCATATGAATTGGCTGAAGAGCTGAAGATTGGGACTCCTACAAGACACAGTTATGCCATCATTTCCAGGTTTTTCATGTGGTTGATGCAAACCTGTAGCCAATGGCCATGCCACAGTGGTAACATCAGTTCCCGTCAGATCACCACCTTTAAGCATTGTCAGACTCGGCTAGCACTTGGATGGGTCTGCTGTGTGCTGTTGGCAAGTAGGGTGTAATCAGCCCTTGTGAGGCTAATTGAGGAGTTACCTGATTAAGAAGTAGCAACACTCATCATGAAAACTGACAACGACAGGGAGAGCAGTGTGCTGATCTCATGCCCCTCCATATCCCCATCTGTTCACACCTAAGGGCTGAGGATGATACCACATTTGGTTGGTACTATTGGACCTTCAAGGCCTGTTAGGACAGTGAAAATCTGTGTAGAGCTTTCTTCCGTTCGTGGCTTTTGCCACACACAAATTAGTTGTTATGCCAAATTGCATCGTTACAAGAACTGCCCATCTTATCATTCGAGGAAATGTGAAAGCTTCTCTCAACCTACTACTATGACAGAAAACATGTAGTTGTGATGATTGTTGAATTTTACCATTGTCAGAAATGCCTAAACCAATCTTACAATGCCTGGGCTCCAGACTTACAAGAATTGAGCCATTGTTCTAAATCTGTCTCTAGTCATCATCATCATCATCATCATTTAAGTCTGATTATGCCTTTCAGCGTTCAGTCTGGATCATAGCCCCCTTATAAAATTACTCCATGATCCCGTATTCAGTGCTATTGGTGCCTCTTCTGATGTTAAACCTATTACTTCAAAATCATTCTTAACCGAATCCAGGTACCTTCTCCTTAGTCTGCCCTGACTCCTCCTACCCTCTACCACTGAACCCATGAATCTCTTGGGTAACCTTGCTTCTCCCATGCGTGTAACATGACCCCACCATCTAAGCCTGTTTGCCCTGACTGCTAAATGTATAGAGTTCATTCACAGTTTTCCTTCGATTTCCTCATTATGAACACCCTCCTGCCATTGTTCCAATCTACTAGTACCTGCAATCATCCTAGCTACTTACATATCCGTAACCTCAACCTTGTTAATAAGGTAACCTGAATCCACCCAGCTTTCGCTCCCATACAACAAAGTTGGTCGAAAGATTGAACAGTGCACAGATAACTTAGTCTTGGTACTGACTTCCTTCTTGCAGAAGAGAGTAGATCGCAGCTGAGCGCTCACTGCATTATCTTTGCTACACCTCACTTCCAGTTCTTTCACTATGTTGCCATCCTGTGAGAATATGCATCCTAAGTACTTGAAACCGTCCACCTGTTCTAACTTTGTTCCTCCTATTTGGCACTCAATCCGTTTATATTTCTTCCCCACTGACATTACTTTCGTTTTCGAGATGCTAATCTTCATACCATAGTACTTACATTTCGGATCTAGCTCTGAAATATTACTTTGCAAACTTTCAATCGAATCTGCCATCACAACTAAGTCATCCGCATATGCAAGACTGCTTATTTTGTGTTCACATATCTTAATCTCACCCAGCCAGTCTATTGTTTTCAACATATGATCCATAAATAATATGAACAACAGCGGAGACAGGTTGCAGCCTTGTCTTACCCCTGAAACTACTCTGAACCATGAACTCAATTTACCGTCAACTCTAACTGCTGCCTGACTATCCATGTAAAGACCTTTAATTGCTTGCAAATGTTTGCCTTCTATTCCATAATCTCGTAGAACAAGTAATAAATTCCTCCTAGGAACCTGGTCATATGCCTTTTCTAGATCTATAAAGCATAGATACAATTCCCTGTTCCACTCATAACACTTCTCCATTATTTGCCGTAAGCTAAAGATCTGGTCCTGACAACCTGTAAGAGGCCTAAACCCACACTGATTTTCATCCAATTGGTCCTCAACTCATACTCGCACTTTCCTTTCAACAATACCTGAGAAGATTTTACCCTCAACGCTGATTAAAGAGATACCTCTGTAGTTGTTACAATCTTTTCCGTTTTCATGTTTAAAGATTGGTGTGACTACTGCTTTTGTCCAGTCTGATGGAACCTGTCCCGACTCCCAGGCCATTTCAGTTATCCTGTGTAGCCATTTAAGACCTGACATTCCACTGTATTTGATGAGTTCCGACTTAATTTCATCCACCCCAGCTGTTTTATTGCACTGCAATCTGTTGACCATTTTCTCCACTTCCTCAAATGTGATCCTGTTTCCATCATCATTCCTATCCAATTCTACCTCGAAATCTGAAACATTACTGATCGTATTTTCACCTACATTGAGCAACTCTTCCAAATATTCCCTCCATCTGCCCAAGGCATCCACAGGATTCACCAGCAGTTTTCCTGACCTGTACAAAATACTTGTAATTTCCTTCTTACCTCCCTTTCGAAGACTGCTAATTACACTCCAGAATGGTTTTCCAGCGGCTTGACCCATAGTCTCCAACCTGTTTCCAAAGCCTTCCCAAGATTTCTTCTTGGATGCTGCAATTATCTGTTTGGCTTTGTTTCTTTTTTCAACATAACTTTCTCTGTCTACCTGAGTTCTAGTATGTAGCCATTTTTGATACACTTTCTTTTTCCTTTTACAGGCTGCCTTGACTGTGTCATTCCACCAAGCTGTTTGCTTCATTTTACTTTTACATACTACTGTTCCCAGACATTCTTTAGCCACTTCTAGTACCGTGTCCCTGTACCTTGTCCATTCCTTTTCCACTGACTGCAATTGATTACATTCAACTAACTGGTACCTTTCTGAAATCGTTGTTATCTACTTGTGCTTGATTTCCTTATCCTGAAGTTCCTCCACTCTTATCCTCCTGCATATGGACCTGACCTCCTGCACTTTTGGCCTCACAATCCCAATTTCACTGCAGATTAAATAATGATCAGTGTCATCAAAGAATCCCCTGAAAACACGTATGTCCCTCACAGCCTTCCTGAATTCCTGATCTGTTATTATATAGTCAATGACAGATCTGTTTCCCCTGCCTTCCCAAGTATACCGGTGAATGTTCTTATGTTTAAAAAAGGAGTTTGTGATTACTAAGCCCATACTGGGACAGAAATCCAAGAGTTGTTTCCCGTTCCTGTTGGCCTCCATATCCTCTCCAAATTTACCCGTAACCTTTTCATAAAAACTATCCATCTTATCTTGATCTGTCCCTTCACAATGCGAATATACTGACACAATCCTAATTTTCTTGCTAGACACTGTCAAATCTATCCACATCAGTCGTTCGTTTACATACCTTATTACAACTACGCTGGGTTCCATTTCTTTCCTGATGTAAAGCCCTACACCCCATTGTGCTATTCCAGCTTTGACTCCTGACAGGTAGACCTTGTATTCTCCCACTTCCTCTTCTTTCTCACCCCTTACCCGAATGTCACTAACAGCTAAAACGTCCAGCCCCTTCTTACTTGCAGCCTCTGCCAGCTCTACCTTCTTCCCAGAGTAGCCTCCATTGATATTAATAGCTCCCCATCTCATTACCATTTGTTTGCCAAGTCGTATCTTAGGAGTCTCTGGTTTGTCAGTTAGAGGTGGGACTCTGTCACCTCCAAAGGTCTGAGGCATTTTGCTCTGATTGTTGCCAGCATCATATTAAAAGTACCAGGGAAGCAGGTTGCTAGCCTTACTTGCCCTGAGTCCCATTGGGTTTTACCCCTAACGGTTGAGGGAGTAACCTGTGGATTTGGTAGTCTTTGCCGTATGAGCACAAAGGTGACAATGACTCAGAATATGTCCGAGATGCCCAGCCTTATTCCAAAGTAACTGGTATCCCGACTGTCGGGACCACTTACTTGGTCACTCATACGTTGCCCATGGTTCATGAAGTAGGACATGACTACAGGAACCCACACCATGAACCACATCTGTCTCTAGTACCCATCACAAATCCTACGCTGATCACATGGTGCATAATGTTTTTATTTGTCTGGTCCTGGATAGGGAAGTCCACGAAAAAGCACTTCAGTGTGAGAATCCGATGCTTATTGACATGCTTAATACAGCACACTGTCATGGGCCACGGCCATCAGATTTCTACATGTAGGCAGGTATCAGAAGGTACTCAGTCAGCCCCAGTTAGGCATGCTGCAAGTGTTCAGGATGACAGGGAAGCCATTGCAGCTGTACAACGTTCATCTCAGTGTCACATATGGCAGTGTCGGTTATAGCCACAGCAGCAACAGACTGCGTCACAGCAGCAGCTGTGTGCCACCCTTCTGTCTTGGTCATACTGCTTCGTCCAATACAAGCATGCTTCATGCCCTAAGCATTGGGCGGATTATAACAAGTGTTGAAAGAAACACTACATTGCATTGGTGTGTAACTCCTCTTCAAACATGGTGGACACAATAGTACCGGTGGACATAAGATGTATCTCTACAATGACTGTTTCCCCAAACAGATTGTTTACTGACTTGCATGTGTTTACTGCTAAAAATGCTAGTGGACACAAGAGCTTCAGTGGCTTTAATGCACAAAAGTACGCGGACTTGGGCTCCTTACCCCTCACACAGGTTTCACAGAAGTTGGTTAGCTACAGTAAACAGCCGATTCCAATCCTAGATCAGTTCTCCTCTCCTATCTTTTATAAATCTGTTTTTTGCCCTCTCACTTCCTTGTTGTGCATCATTCCCATACCATAGGCATGTTTCGTTAGATAACATTTAACAATTTCGGTTTCTACATTGCCGATGAGGTAAATTTAGCATCAGATCAAATTCCTTTTCAGCAGCTGGAGTCCCTCTGCTCTGAGGTGTCATCTCTGTTTTCCACTGGACTCAATTTTGCTACTGGTTTACAGGCCCACATTACCACGAAAGAGACCGCCCGTCCTTGTTTTTTCAGGCATAACAGGTGCCTGCCATGTTGTGTGACTCTGTCAGGGCCGAATTAGACTGTTTATCATCGCTTGATGTCATTCAACCTATTTATTGTTGTGAGTGGGCTACATCAATGGTCATAGTTAAGAAGCTGACGGGTAAGCTTCGCCTTGGCAACTTTAGCTTCGTGATTAATGAGCAGTTCATGATAGGTACAAACACTTTGCACCGCCCTTACAAGTTACAAAATTGTCAGGTGGCCACTACTTTTCCAAGACTGATTATGTTGGAAATTGACCTCCAACTCCCCTTGGAGGCCTTAGGCAACTCCTCATTGTCAATAAACCTTTCAGCCTATACCAAAATCAATGCCTGCCTTTTGGTGAAAGCGTGGTTGCAGTTTGTCAGCATTTTTTAAAAAAGCTGACAATCTCTGCAACTGTCTGCATTATTTACCTCAACGATATCATTGTTTCATGTTCTTCCACCAAAGACCACCTCGGTAATCTCTGATCATTGTTTTTTGTTTTGCAGTCAGCAGGTGCCAAGTCTAATGTTGCCAAATCTCAGATTTTTCAGACACAGTTGAGCACCTAGGTTTTGAGGTTTCTTGCACAGGGATCAAGCCATTGCATCACCATGTTGACACAGTTGCATCTTTGCAGCAGCTGACTTCTGTTGAGGAACTGCAGGTATTTGTAGGTAAAGCTGCCTACTACCTTAAGTTTTTACCAAATGCATCCACTGTTGGTCAGCCACTGCATGCACTTTTGCATAAAAATTTGCTATTTTCCTGGTCCCCAGCTTGTGACTAAGTGTTCGCTTTGCTTAAATCTAAGCTTCAAACTGCCCCACATCTGGCCACTTTTCACCCAGGTCAGTGTCTCTTGTTGGCTGCAGATGCCTCTCAGCATGTTCTTGGCACAGTGTTGGTGCACAAATATGCAGACAGGTTTGAACTACCCATTGTTTACACCACTCAGCAGCAGTATTATCAGACTGAAAAAAAGATTTTACCAATTGTGTTTGCCCTCAGGAAACTTCACGCCTTCTTGTAAGGTTCTAAGCTCCATTTAACCATGGGTCATAAGCTGTTGGTTGCTCTTTTTAACCCTTCAGCTTCTGTGTCAGACAAGGCAGCACATCATTTGCAGCAGTTAGCTCTCTTTCTCTCCCATAATCATTATCAGATCCATTACCGGCTGACGGCACATCTCGCCAATGCCAATGCCTTATTTCGCTTTGCGATCGGGGTGGATCTGGCTTTTAATCAGGATGAGTTGCTTTGTTTCTATTTAGATACTGAGAACCAGAATTCAGTCAGGTTTTCCCATCACTAGCATTGGCCATCACCACAGATCCTGTACTTAGTCAGATCCTCTCTTTCTTGCAGCACGGTTGGCCCAAAAAATGCCCAGGCTCTGCCTTGGATGCCGTATGTAATTACTTCTCCCTTCGGCACTGGATTTCTTTGTTTGATAGGGTTCTTTTGTTAGCTATGGAGGATGCTGCTTCTTAGGTTGTGGTTCCCGCTTCCTTATGCCATAATGTATTGTGGCTTCTGCATGTTGGTGATTGTGGGATCTCTTGCACAGGGCATGCTGGCATGTGTATTGGCCAGGCATAGATGGGGCTTAACACAGCTTAATGTCACTTAAACTCACTGTGTTCAGCAACAGGCGGCCCTGCAGGCATCTTTTCCCCCCTGGCCAATGCTGAAGCAGCTGTAGGAGCATCTACACGTTGATTTTGCTCAGCCCTTACTAAATCAGTATTGGCTCATTGTAGGGGATGCCTGTTCCAGGTTTTCCTACGTTGTGTGTTGACCATCCACGTGCATGGCAACTACTATTTGTCACTTTCTAAGATTTTTGCAATTGAGGGACTTCCATGTACTGCAGTTACCGGTAATGGCCTCCAGTTTGTTTCTAAAGAATATGCATCTTTATTTCAGGCTAGTGGTGTTTGCCATACCCACAGCTCCCTGGTTTCATCTGCAGTCTAATGGTGAGGCCAAACACGTCATTCAAACATTTAAAACTCAGATGTGGAAGAATGTATCTGGAAGGTCCCGTGAAGCTACTTTAGACTGTTTTTTGACTTCATACTGTTTCAATCTGGTGGGGGACAAGAGCCCAGTGTAGCTCCTACATGGATGCCAACCACAGATCCTCCTTCATCTGCTGCATTCAACATCATATCCGCCACCTTCACGACAGTTCCAGCACTCCTGACAGGCAGGCATCCTGTCAATTCAACCAGCTGTGGCCGCACACGTCACGGCCTGTTCCGGTGTCGTAGACGGTTCAGTTCACACCACAGAGGGCGTCGCTGCCTGGTAGATTGCTGTCTGGGGTTCCTACCTCTGCCCCCACCCCTCGACTGCCATTGCCAGGCAGCACCCACTGCACCTGATGCTGCCACCGCCTGCATTGCACAGGGCCCTGTGCAATCATTGTCTCTAATGCAACCTGCTGTTGCCTCTGGCACCAGCCACTGACCCGACAGGGACATCACTATGGAGGCACCGTCCCTGGTCCTGCTCCATGGCCTCTCATGATAGGGAGGGCAGTGTGCCAACCCACCCCTCATCACTTCTGTCCCTACATGCCAGTGCGTGTCCACCACATGCAGCAGCAGCAGCCGCAGTTGTCGGGCGATGTAGTGGACGTCAGTGCCATCATTGGTCTTTTCTGTGACTCATAATCTCAGAGCCTTGGAAGATCAGTCTCTCTCTCTCTCTCTCTCTCTCTCTCTCTCTCTCTCTCTCTCTCTCTCTCTCTGTACTGTGCTTTTACAGTATCAGTGCTTTTTTTCTGTTCCATCCATTTTTCTGTGCTTAGTGTTTTTCATATATGATGTATGTGGTTTTTCTGGTACATCGCGCCATGGAATTTGAATCTGCGCCAGATGGCATGGACATCATAGACCCCTTGACGTCTCTGCACCGTAAGTAAGCTGTGGCGGCACGTGCCTCCTGGCCCACGTTTAGTGTGAGGGTGCCACAGTGGAACACGTGGTACCAGTGGCCAATAGCGGCGCCCCCGATCATGTATTTAAGCGCATGTCTCTCACTCAGCCAGTCAGTTTCATCTTTGCGCTCGTCTCTTGACATATCGCGTTGCCTTAGACAGCGTATTTACTTTCTTGTTCCGTGTACGAGGGGACGTGGTTATCTAGTTAGGTTTTCGTGTGACTTTGTTATTTCAATCTTGTTGTTGTTTGTTGGTCGTGTCTGTCCTTTTCCGTTTGTGTTGTCGTTCACGGGCCGCTCCGTGGGTCCCGCCATGCTTTCTGTCATGTCAACCCCGTGACATCCCGGTCTCAGTTACAACATTTTATGACCTGGTAGAAGGGAGGAGTGATGTATCTTCACTCATGTATGCGATTTCAGAGAGCACACATCCAGACAGTTCACAGACTCACTTATAGGGGCCACCTGGTTCGGCCCCCTGGTGCTCTCTGGTGAGCTGCCAAAGAAACAGCATTATGTAAGTGATCGCAAACAATTACTGGCCTATTCTTTACACTGTATTACTGTTGTCCAGTCAATGTGTTTAGTGCTACGCACAACCTGTATCTCACGTGTTGCTCTATAAAGCATTATGTTCCATACAACCTGTTTGTTATTGCTATAACAGGTTCACCCCTAGTAACTGAGCGGTCAGCGCGACAGAATGTCAATCCTAAGGGCCTGGGTTCAGTTCCCGGCTGGGTCGGAAATTTTCTCCGCTCAGGGACTGGGTGTTGTGTTGTCCTAATCATCATCATTTCATCCCCATCAACACGCAAGTGGCCAAAGTGGCGTCAGATCGAAAGACTTGCACCCGACGAACGGTCTACCCTACGAAGGTCCCTAGTCACATGACATCATCATCATCATCATTGCTATAACAGTTTTGACCTTTCCTCTTCCATGTTTTACAAACTGAATATTGCAATCAGTTGGGGTTTAGCTACCAAGAGAACAGCCAAGTCGAGTCCGTCTTCAACAAGAGCAATCCAGGAATTTTGCGATTTGTTGACGGCAGTCTTCGCAGTACCAACATCAGCATTATCAGCAAGTTGATCAGCTGACTGTTGTAATGAAAGTTGGACTTATTTGTCTTTAATTTTACTTTCCAAATTGATGCTAATATCCATGCATCTTCAGAGTTGATATCATTGACCACTTGAGCTGCTTTTTTGCTGTCTAGTGTGCCAGTGTACTCACCAGAAACCACTGTACAACCTCTCCAACTATAATGGATCTTCAAAAATCTTATGTAACCATCACAAATGGTTGATACAGTTGTTTCTTGCCAACAATTTTGTGGACTAGCAATCCCACATCAACAACAAATTCAAAGCTAGTTCAGTCAGTGTGCTCATCAGTTTGCTGTAGTGCTGACTTTCCATACTTTCTCATTCCACTTTCATTGATGAAAGATAGAGGATAGGGAAAGAGTTGATGTTGCATATAATTCTTCAAATCCTTGTCCAATTTCTTGGTAACTGGTATTCAATAAATAACCAATATTGGATTGACCATAATTTCTTCATTGTCAATCTCGATTGTCAGATTCATTGAGGGAAGAGGAAATATGCAATCTTTCTATGACAGTTTGATTTTTGTGGATAGCAAATTAGTTTTCCATTTTTGCCATTGCTTGTTTGCCAGTTATAACTGCATTGTGACATAAGACTTTATGACCCCCCCCCCCCTCCACGACTCATGTCAATACTGACATGATTTTCCTGGCCCTCAGAAAAGGAGGGTGATAACCAAACCATTGGGTAAGTTTGCCAATGTCCTTTGTGTCTCGACTTTAGTGAGCTTCTCCAAAGTCTTTGTGTTGTTCACTTGCTGAAAACAAAACACCACAATATTCTTTGAGTGAAACACACATGCCTCAAGTTGCAGTCATCCCAAGTACTCATTTTCCGAGAGCATGATCTGTCATACCTCTAAGGTCCTGCCACCTCGGCTCGAGAATGACTGCATCAAGGTTGTCTCAATGGTCATGCCGGACCAGAATAGTTAGGTAACCTTTGTTCATGAACTTCTCATACTCCTCTGATGTCAATAGAGTAATAGGCTTTCCGTGTCCAGTAAGTGGCAAGACTTGGCATACAGGAAATCTCCATCAGTGTGAAAATATGGTACCTCTCTAAATGGATGTACTCCTTTATCAAATTCAACGTTTTGAAGTATTGGATCCATAACATTGCAGTGGGTCCATTGTTCTTGATGCTGTCATTACGTCTCCAAATTTGACATCCACTGATTTCAGAATTTTGTTTTAGTTCAAAGAAATCAATGAGGTAAGCTTGGCAAGGAAATCTGATGTAAGGGTGCTGAAGCATGTCTACTCTTCCTCTGAGAGTTTGACTTTGTCTGATATCATGTTTGACAAGGTGTTTCCAACAAGAAAATGACTCTGCATTGCTCTGGGAAAAGCATATCAATTCAACATTTTATCCACTGATAATGGAGTATATATGTTGGATAAAATTTCTTTCAAACTAGCTCCCATCATGAGGCACCCTACATACCCCAAAAATGATAATAGTACATGAAATCTGTTGAGAAGTATAATATAACTCAACCGCTCACAGTGTGGTGTATTCATGGCAGATGCAACAATATCTCTAGCTTTTCAATATAGGGGTTGAGTTAAAGTTACAAGTAAATGTTTTTTTATCTATTTCATCACACGACTTACATGCATAATGCAGCTCTACATGAAGTATGTCATGTTTTGATTGGTGGGGGAGGGATCGCAGGGCCATTTATAAAAGGAAGGGTAATCCCTCTAGTCTTTTCACTTGGCTTTCCTCTTGTCATACTATTCATGTAGCAACATCCATTCTATGACTGCAATACCTTCCTTTTTGGCAACAAACCACAGGATGTCGTGTGATGTGGTGGCTCTTCTGGAATATCAATGGGTGCCAAACTCACTCTATGTAGACCTCCTTTCTTAGCAGAGTATGTTTCTAGCAGAGTAATTCCAAGTTTTCCAGTTTCAGCAGAGATAGGCATCATCTTCAATCTACTTCTGAACCTCTTTCAACATGTTTGGATGGAGTGAAACATTTGATCACACCCATAGTGTGGAAGGTATTAAAAGCCTGTCTGTGGTGCAAACATTGTAATCCACATTACCAAAAACAAGTTGGTTGAATGGAGCTGACTTGTAAATTAATTGAGCTTGGGCTATTGCAGATAATTTCAGTATTTGTGTTTGGCAGTATGATGAGTTGAAATCTAGACTTGCCTGAAGATCACCAACATAACACCTTCAAGAAAAGTTTGCAGGGATTGGGGTAAAGAATACGCATTCTTCAAAATGTTTTTTATTGGCAGGTAAGAGTACTTTTCACTCTGAATATCTTGCCTTATTGTCTCGGCAGCTATTCTTACAATCCTGAGTGACTCTTCTTTCTCATTATTTTCCTTGTTATCATACCAAGTGTTGGTTAGCAATTTATACTCAGTGTCTCTAAAACAAATTATTATTACCTTGAATCTGTTGGATCCTGTGGTCAGAATTGTGCAATCTTCACACATCATCAATGGTTTTGTTTTTAGGGCTCTCCACTCAGATTTCCTCCCAGTTATAGAGCCCATAATTTCATTTGCAGTAAACTGACAGTCATTATTCCTTTCCAGTAAATTACTGATCTGTTCCACTGTGATTGAAACAGAGTTTTATATGTGAATGTTGAGGATTTTGAAGAAAATGGCCTCAAAAAGTCCAACCAACATTCACTATGATTCAGAGCCTCTTCCGCAACTAAATCATTTGAAGAGGGAAGAGAACCCATCACTTCATCTCCCCATTGATCATGTCTAGCACAAGCTGCATCCATACTCATTACTTGTATCCCAGTTTTGTCATGTCTTTTCATGATGTTAGTAACTGAAAATATCTTTCTGTGTATCTCCTTGGGCTTCTTTTGCTTACCCTCAACACTTTTAGCACAACAGAAACATTTTGTTTTGAAATTAGATTTGAATTGATTGGCTTTCAAAGTTGCAGGATTAGGTGGTTCAGAGGATGTTGATGGTACCTGTCTCTTTAAATGAGCCTTGATGGATTGCAGCCTGGTGTAATTTTATCAACATTCATTATGAATGAGAAGGGTGTCCAAACCCTCTAAAGAGGAGCTGTTGCCATCATCTGTTCCTCTACTTGCTTTGACAACTGATAATATTCCTTTTTTTGTCACTGTGGAAACACCATTGACTGTTCCATCACATGTGACACACTGAGTAGCCATTATGTGCACTACACTGTCAGCATTGTGTAAATTTAAAAAAAAAAATGAAAAACTGACACAGAACACCAACACAAAAACTGTCTCTACAATGCTCAGTGAATGTTTTGAAGTGAACTGGGCGTTTAGAGAGGAAGTGAGTGAGAACCTCCCCCCCCCCCCCCCCCCCCCTCTGGTCTTTTGAAAGAAGACAGGGTGGCTGGCCTTTGTTGATCCTCATGGGGACTCCCCATTGTTAACCCATGCCCGGCCATCAGGTACCAGCAAATTTGTAAGCATCTCCACTGCTGAAGATGATGAATAGCCTCAACCCAACCACCTCAAAGATATGACCTTGAACGCACGCCTTTTTTAAATTTCTAACAGTCAATGTAAATACTTTCATTATATGATTTGTAATAGTACAATAAAAGGTATAATTATGAGAAAGTTTTGTAGTTTTGTGTTTCAATTGCAGTTACCTTATTTCCATTGTTAAAGTATTAATAATGATGTAGCAAGTTACAGCAGTTAAAATGCAAAAGGCTGTCAACATACTCATTTCTAGAGGAACATTGAAATTGAGTATACATCTCAGAAATTCTATAACTTTTGATTGGTTGAAGATAAAGTCACAAAAGTATATAGCAAACCAAAGAAAGTTTAAGCTCTACAACTTTGTCTCTGACAATTTTCTGAGAAACACTCATGGGAGTCACAAGAAGCAAATGTTTGATTAAAAAAAAGAAGAGAGGTAAAAACGATTTTTTCAAAAATCATCAATTTTGAATAACAAGTGCCTTGAAAACTATTCTACATAGAGACAATTTTGTAGGAAATTTAATTAGCTTTCATGTTCATTTGGAACACTTTTCCTACAGTGCACCATTTCTGAGATATAAGCAAAAAATCAAAAAATGGAACCTTTCCACCTCCTTCTGACCTTTAGCCTACCTCCCAGATGTGTCGGGGGGGGGGGGGTTGTTCGGTATGTTTACATCCTAACTGTTCCTTGAAGTCAAAAATTCTTGTATATTCCCTGTACTCTACTCCCCTCCTTTGAGAACTAATTGATTGGACAGTATCCCAAGTTAGTCTCCCTTGTTATGGATCTCCTGTATGTAAGCAATATTCTGAGGCACATGACTGTTGTGTAAGCATTCTCTTTTGTACATTAATTTCATTTTCCATTATTCTACCAATTGTAGGGGGTACCGAGCAGAGACAACTCCATGTTGTCAAAGTGTTGTGTGACCTGTAGAGCAGTTTTTGGTGCTAATAAAGCACGATTAGCAAGTTAACATTTATTGATTCTAGTTTACACCCTGTGCCAGTGACCCGATGAAATTCTGTTGACTCCTGTTGTCTGCCCAGCTGGCTGATAAGGCTGCTGCTCCAGCAGTTTGGCTGAAGCCGTAACAAGAGTATATGGCCTACTCTGCGTTACAGGGTCCTTGATTCCACTCTGGAATAAGATGGTGACCTATGACACCCATTGAGATGTACAGCACTGTCAGAAGATTTGTAGTCAGCTGATCTTGGCCCCAATGAACAAGTAGACCCTTGGCGCCTGAAAATGCCTGTAGCAATGATCAGAGATAGATTCACTGGATGGCTCTCACACACAGCAGGGACAATGATGCAGTGCGATAAGTACCATGATACGAGGTGCAGCAATAAAGTAATGAGACTGATGTGAAAAAAAAAAAGAAATGTTGCTTACCCTTTTAGTCAAGTTTAGTGTTGTCTCCTTCAAAGTAGTTCCCTTCTGATTGCACACACTTTTTCCAGTGCTTCTGCCATTGATGGTAACATTTCTGGAACTCATCTTCTGTAATATCCTTCAATACCCTTGTCACAGCTTTTTGGACATCTTGTGTTGTTTGAAAATGGTGTCCCTTGACTACCGTTTGGACTCTTGGAAATAGAAAAAAGTCGCGACGAGCGATATCTGGTGAATGAAGTGTCTGTGGTAGTACTGAAATTTGTTTTGCTGTACTGACAGAGCAGTATGGGATGGCACATTATCGTGATCCAGAATCCAATTATCTGCAATGTTGGCACGGACACGAAGAACTCTTTTTATGAAGTCTTTCTAAAATTTCTTTGTAGTAGTATTGGTTAACTGTTTGTCCAGGAGACACTCACTCTTTATGATCAGTTCCTTTGGAATCAAAGAAGCACATAAGGATGCATTTCACTTTGGACTTTGACATGCGAGCTTTCTTTGGTCTGGGTGATCCCTTTGAGCACCATTGCGAACTTTGGCGTTTTATCTCTGGAACATGCTGAAAAACCCAACTTTCATCACCAGTGATAACATGGCTCAACAATTCTGGATTGATTTCCATTTGCTCTAACAGATCGGCTGCCACATTTTTCCATGTTTCTCGCTGTTGTGGTGTGAGATTTTTGGGGACCATTTTTGCACAAGTCTTTCTCATATCAAGATCTTCAGTTATTATTAGACGAACCATTTATTGATGGATGTTCAGTTCTTCTGCAATCATTTTCACAAATACTCTTCGATCAGATCGTACGAGATCATGAACTCTGGCCAAGTTGACATCCGTCCGTGAGGTAGACGGTCGTCCACTTCGGTCTTTGTCTTCAACATTTGATCTGCCTTCACTAAACATTTTATGCCAATGGAAGACTTGAGCTCTTGACATAACCTCCCCTCATCTCCAAAAGCCTTCTGAAGCTTACCGTAAGTTGTCGTCGCGTTTCCACCCAATTTAAGGCAAAAAGAAATGGCATACAATTGCTTAATATTATGTGGTTCCATTTCCGTGACAAGAGACACAAACATATGTTAACTTATTACAGCTCAGCTCATGACTGAGCAGTTGCATCGATGTGCCGCTTGCACTAGAAGCAGCTTATAGACCAACGTCAAAGATATTGTGCCTACGCAAACCTGCAGGCTTGCCACATTTTGCAAAGAAAATCAGTCTCATTACTTTATTGTCGCATCTCTTATGTTGGTAGACCATCTGTCTGCCCATCAGAGATGTGTTAGGCAATGGCCAATGCAAAGTCCCAGAGTGGCAGTTCATGGTTAGTTTAATGTTGCCTTATCGAGAACATTGTAGCTTATTTGTGAAAAAAGGCTGGATCATCTAGAACATGGATGTTACTATACCATAATAATCATTGAACCAAGTGCTTCAGTATGAAAGCCATCAACGATCAACTGAATTCAGAGCTGGAGAACTGCAGCATTTCTGAAGACAGCTGGAAGGTAGTGACATAAGGCTCTCCACTTTTCACTTTGTGATCAACATGTGTGTGTTTACAGTATGTCAGTGACTATATCTCTCCCTCTCCCTCTCAGAAGACATTTTGCTGCTGCATAACACAAGTGCTCTTGTAAGCAAACAACTTGCAGTGTGGACTGTTTCCTTCTACTGCAAAGCTGTGTCACCATCTCTGTCTGTTGTTACCGTTGGCTCGGGCGTTAACTTGAGATTTCACAGCTCGAAGCTCACGGTCACGTTCTCGCTTCCCGACACTGGGGTCCCGGGTTCGATTTCCAGAGGGTTCACAGATTTTCGCCTGCCTCAAGATGACTGGGTGTTTGTGCTGTCCTCATCATTTCATCTTAATTCATGAAAGTGGTGGGATTGTCTTGAGCAAAGGTTGGGAATTTGTACGGGTGCTGATAAATGCACTGTTGAGTGCCCCACAAACCAAACATCATCATCATCATAATCAGAGAAATTTAATTTCTTCCCCTTTCCTGCTCTGTGGCTTAACAGTATCCCCTCTTAGTCTCCCTTACTATAGGTCTGATATACTTGACCAATATTCCAAGGGATGTGAGTGTTTTGTAAGCAGTCTCCTTTGTACATTAATGGCATTTTCCATTATCTCGACAATGAACTAAACTCTGCTACTTGATTTACTTAAAAGTGAGGTTCTGTAGTTTTTCCCATTCATATCCCTACATATTGTTGCATCCAGTTGTTTGTATGAATTGAATGATTCCAATTGTGACTCGTTGATTTTGTAGTCAAATGATGGTATATTTTTATGTTTTGTGAATAACATTTAAAGAAAGTTATCATTCGTTGCACCACTTTGAAATTTTATTGAGATCTGAATTAATTTTTGTGTAATTTTTTTTTTCAGACAGTACTTACTTATAGATACCACCATCATTTCCAAAAATATGAAGCTATTGTACATCATTGATCTACAGAATGAATAGCAAGGGTCCCAACAGGGACACTCCTGAAATTACTCCCCTCTATCAAAAGATTCTTAATCCAGTCGTAAATTTCATTTGATACCCCATATCTTTCTCATGAGTAAATGTTGGTGTGGCATTCAACCAAATGCTTTTCAGATGTCAGAAACTGCTATATCTATCTCATTACATTGACCATGGTTTTCAAGATTTTCTAATGGTGCAGAAGGAATACTGTGACACTGGAGAATCTACTTACCTCTCCCAAAGACAAGTTGCTGATGACAGACACAACCTACTCACTGCCTCCAGCTTGACATTATTCTGTGGCAAGATTTCTGTAACAAGCCACCAATGCAGCATATTATCAATCAGCTGCACATATCCTGTGCCTTTAACACTGCCGTACCCTTAATGCCTGTTCACTTTGGCATAGCTTTCATTAGTTGGTGAGATTTTCCTTCAAGTTTTCACTATTGTTATGTATTCCTTTCTGGTGGCTGGAGCATTATCATGTTGAACCAAGGATGCTGGCAGCAGCGAGCAGTCATACCAAGTCAGTAATTGATATTGGCTGCATTAACATCTGACCATAGAGTCATAGGAAACTGATATGTGAAACTTAATGTGAGAACTATTCAATAGTAGAAGGACTGTACTGATCAATCTGACTAGTGATTGTTGTTTAACATTTAATAAATAGCATACATTTTAATTAAGGGGCTTGTATTTCATGACTTTTAATATACTTTGGTGTTTTATAATTTCTGTAAAAGGCAAACGTCTATTATAAAAACTGAATGAATTATAAACATTTTTACCTTAAGGGACTGCAGCCAGTCATTTTGAAATGCATGAAATTTCTTTATGTTTTGTGTCTCTAAAGGGATAGTAATGGAATTTTACATGTGCTTAGCATATTTTATTTCACTGTTGTGGTCTCATTCCCTCTTTTCGTTTTATTGTGCATTATGTAGTGAAACAGTGGACATACTTAAGTTGTCATTCTCTGTCATTGTGTGACAAAGCTAGCTGGAATCTTTTTACTTCCTCTCTTGTTTTGCCACCTACCTCATTAAATTCATTTTATTTTCATTTTTGCCTAATTACCATTAATCAGAGGCTGCAAACTGTCCAAGATGATGATGGTGATTACCATTAATGTGCATGAGTATAATCTGCATTTCTGTAAAGGAGAAAGTCTGGCCCTCAGTCTTGTGGAATATAGCACCAGGTCTAATTTTGTGCTTCGTTTCATGTATGTAACTAATTTCCTAGTTTATTTTGACCATTCCTAGTTCATATCTTTTGTTATAGGGTGAAATCGGTAATTGTTTTGTGACACTGGTTCTACTGTTGACTTGTAAACAAATATAAATTCTGTAATGAATATAAAAATTTGGAAGAAGAACTACTAGGATTCTTAAAGTATTCATTTGACTCTATTCGAAAACATATTAGCAAAGACAACCTTTAATTATTTCCAAAATAATTACCAGGTTTGTCAAAAGTATTGTTTGTATAACTATATCTGTTGTTGTTGTTGTTGTGGTCTTCAGTCCTGAGACTGGTTTGATGCAGCTCTCCATGCTACTCTATCTTGTGCAAGCTTCTTCATCTCCCAGTACCTACTGCAACCTACATCCTTCTGAATCTGCTTAGTGTAGTCATCTTTTGGTCTCCCTCTACGATTTTTACCCTCCACGCTGCCCTCTAATACTAAATTGGTTATCCCTTGATGCCTCAGAACATGTCCTACCAACCGATCCCTTCTTCTGGTCAAGTTGTGCCACAAACTTCTCTTCTCTCCAATTCTATTCAATACTTCCTCATTAGTTATGTGATCTACCCATCTAATCTTCAGCATTCTTCTGTAGCACCACATTTCGAAAGCTTCTATTCTCTTCTTGTCCAAACTAGTTATCGTCCATGTTTCACTTCCATACATGGCTACACTCCATACAAATACATTCAGAAATGACTTCCTGACACTTAAATCTATACTCGATGTTAGCAAATTTCTCTTCTTCAGAAACGCTTTCCTTGCCATTGCCAGTCTACATTTTATATCCTCTCTACTTCGACCATCATCAGTTATTTTGCTCCCCAAATAGCAAAACTCCTTTACTGCTTTAATTGTCTCATTTCCTAATCTAATTCCCTCAGCATCACCCGACTTTATTCGACTACATTCCATTATCCTCATTTTGCTTTTGTTGATGTTCATCTTATATCCTCCTTTCAAGACACTATCCATTCCGTTCAACTGCTCGTCCAAGTTCTTTGCTATCTCTGACAGAATTACGATGTCATCGGCGAACCTCAACATTTTTATTTCTTCTCCATGGATTTTAATACCTACTCCAAATTTTTCTTTTGTTTCCTTCACTGGTTGCTCAATATACAGATTGAATAACATCGGGGAGAGACTGCAACCCTGTCTCCCTTCCCAACCACTGCTTCCCTTTCATGCCCCTCAACTCTTATAACTGCCATCTGGTTTCTGTACAAATTGTAAATAGGCTTTTGCTCCCTGTATTTTACCCCTACTACCTTCAGAATTCGAAAGAGAGTATTCCAGTCAACATTGTCAAAAGCTTTCTCTAAGTCTACAAATGCTAGAAACGTAGGTTTGCCCTTCCTTAATCTAGCTTCTAAGATAAGTCATAGGGACAGTATTGCCTCACGTGTTCTAACATTTCTACAGAATCCAAACTGATCTTCCCCGAGGTCGGCTTCTACTAGTTTTTCCATTCATCTGTAAAGAATTGAAGTTAGTATTTTGCAGCTGTGAGTTATTAAACTAATAGTTCGGTAATTTTCACATCTGTCAACACCTGTTTTCTTTGGGATTGGAATTATTATATTCTTCTTGAAGTCTGAGGGTATTTTGCCTGTCTTATACATCTTGCTCACCAGATGGTACAGTTTTGTCAGGACTGGCTCTCCCAAGGCCGTCAGTAGTTCCAATGGAATGTTGTCTACTCCAGGGGCCTTGTTAAGACTCAGGTCTTTCAGTGCTCTGTCAAACTCTTCATGCAGTATTGTATCTCCCATTTCATCTTCATCTACATCCTCTTCCATTTCCATAATATTGTCCTCAAGTATATCGCCCTTGTGTAGACCCTCTATATACTCTTTCCACCTTCCTGCTTTCCCTTCTTTGCATTGGAACTGGGTTTCCATCTGAGCTCTTGATGTGTATACAAGTGGTTCTCTGATCTCCAAAGGTCTCTTTAATTTTCCTGTAGGCAGTATCTATCTAACCCCTAGTGAGATAAGCCTCTACAGCCTTACATTTGTCCTCTAGCCATCCCTGCTTAGCCATTTTGCACTTTCTGTCGATCTCATTTTTGAGACGTCTGTATTCCTTTTTGCCTGCTTCATTTACTGCATTTTTATATTTTCTCCTTTCATCAATTAAATTGAATATTTCTTCTGTTACCCAAGGATTTCTACTAGCCTTCATCTTTTTACCTACTTGATCCTCTGCTGCCTTCACTACTTCATCCCTCGAAGCTACCCATTCTTCTTCTACCGTATTTCTTTCCCCCATTCCTGTCAATTGCTCACTTATGCTCTCCCTGAAACTCTGTACAACCTCTGGTTCTTTTAGTTTATCCAGGTCCCATCTCCTTAAATTCCCACCTTTTTGCAGTTTCTTTAGTTTTAATCTACAGGTCATAACCAATAGATTGTGGTCAGAGTCCACATCTGCCCCTGGAAATGTCTTACAGTTTAAAACTTGGTTCCTAAATCTCTGTCTTACCATTATATAATCTATCTGAAACATGTCAGTATCTCCAGGCTTCTTCCATGTATACAGCCTTCTTTTATGGTTCTTGAATACAAGTGTTAGCTATGATTAAGATGTGCTCTGTGCAAAATTCTACCAGGCGGCTTCCTCTTTCATTTCTTTGCCCCAGTCCATATTCACGTACTACATTTCCTTCTCTCTCTTTTCCTACTACCGAATTCCAGTCACCCATGACTATTGAATTTTCGTCACCCTTCACTATCTGAATAATTTCTTTTATTTCATCACACATTTCTTCAATTTCTTCGTCATCTGCAGAGCTAGTTGGCATATAAACTTGTACTACTGTAGTAGGTCTCTAATGATCTCGTTGTCGACGGGACGTTAAACACCAACCTACTGTAGTAGGTGTGGGCTTCATATCTATCTTGGCCACAATAATGTGTTCACTATGCTGTTAGTAGTACCTTACCCGCATTCCTATTGTCCCATTGTCGACGGGACGTTAAACACCAACCTACTGTAGTAGGTGTGGGCTTCGTATTTATCTTGGCCACAATAATGTGTTCACTATGCTGTTAGTAGTAGCTTACCCGCATTCCTATTTTCCTATTCATTATTAAACCTACTCCTGCATTACCCCTATTTGATTTTGTGTTTATAACCCTGTAGTCACCTGACCAAAAGTCTTGTTCCTCCTGCCACCGCACTTCACTAATTCCCACTATATCTAATTTTAACCTATCCATTTCCCTTTTTAAAGTTTCTAACCTACCTGCCCGATTAAGGGATCTGACATTCCACACTCCGATCCGTAGAATGCCAGAGTTCTTTCTCCTGATAACGACATCCTCTTGATTAGACCCTGCCCGGAGATCCGAAAGGGGGACTATTTTACCTCCGGAATATTTTACCCAAGAGGTCGCCATCATCATTTAGTCATACAGTAAAGCTGCATGCCCTCGGGAATGATTACGGCCGTAGTATCCCCTTGCTTTCAGCCATTCACAGTACCAGCACAGCAAGGCCGTTTTGGTTATTGTTACAAGGCCAGATCAGTCAATCATCCAGACTGTTGCCCCTGCAACTACTGAAAAGGCTGCTGCCCCTCTTCAGGAACCACAAGTTTGTCTGGCCTCTTAACAGATACCCCTCCGTTGTGGTTGCACCTACAGTACGGCTATCTGTATCGCTGAGGCACGCAAGCCTCCCCACCAACGGCAAGGTCCATGGTTCATGGGGGGAGGACTATATCTGTTAATTTCATTATTTAAACAAATAATTCAGCCTAAACTTTGTGGTAGAAGAAACTGTTAAAAAGAAGGAATTTTTTGATATATTCAGTTAATTGAATGAGTTATGTTTTAATTGTAATTTCTGTAACTTAAACATTAAACATTGTATAGTTTCAGTGCCTATGATTGTGAGGATATATAAAGGACCAATTTTTGGTCCTGAGACAGTCACTGCACTGCCGATTTTCCGATGGGAAATATGTATTTGTTAAATTAACAACAGTGCATCATCTTAACAACGGAATAAGTGTAATACAAATAGGCCATGTGTTAGAACAATTAATGACAATGTTTGTTTAATTTATTTGAAAAATAGAGTCACATGTACCATATTATTCTGCTCGAAGATGTTCAACAGCAAACTATTGTGGCAGTACGCTGATGTTGCCTGCAACCTATTAATGAGGCTTTTCAACATTTACCAGTAGTGAACTGGCAGTATAATTGCGTAATATTGGGGAATTGTGAACAGTGGAAATATACAACTGTGGATCGCAATTGTGCAACTGTCAGCTACATTGTTTACAGTAGTCAGTGTTGAACTTCCACCACCATTTTTCAGCCAGTATGACAATTCAATATGACGACACTGAGGGATAAAGCAGGCAAATGTCACAAATGCGTTGTTGTGTGCTGCAGAAGTTTAGCACTCCTCATTATCATGGTGCATTGGTATTTTCATTCAGATGAGCTTCAACAATTCCACAAAAGTTACAGTTGATATTCTGGACAGGATGCCTTGTCTGTACACTGTCAAGTTTGGCTGCCACAGGCAGACTAAGCATGTATTTTACAATATGTTATATTTTTCTGGAATCAACACTTGGATTCTTGCTAGAGAACAACAGGAGTAAAAGCTATCTGCTGAATGTTTCCTTTCAGATTAGCAGAAGAACTCTTCTCTGCATGTGTACAATCAAGGAAAGGGCCTCGTCACATATCTGTTGTGACCACTGAAATATCCAAGGTACTGGTATGGAAGGCCTGCCAGGTAGGAGAATGCAAAAGTCCAAACAAAACTGTGTGTGCATTGCAAGAAATTCATGTGTGGTCCACGTGCTGGCAGTGTTCAGTACCTGTGTGCAAAATGTTTTTATAAAGAAGGTAGCTTTGATGGAAAGCATGTCAGAGAGAAAACCAATGTTGTTTTCTCATAATTTCCACAGCAATTTACAATTTTTGTCCCATTATTCTTTATATTTCAATGTTATGAAATTGGTACTCGACATACAGTGGAGATGTTGAGTCGCAGATAGGCACAACAAAAAGACTGTCAAACAAGTAAGCTTTTGGGAAAAAAGACCTTCATTGGTATTAAACAACGTACACTCACACAGGTACAATTTACACACACATAACTACAGTCTCTGGCTGCTGAAACCAGACTGCAAGCAGTAGCACAATCTGGGTGGTGGAGATAAGGAGGAGGCTGGGGTAGAGAGGGGGAGGGATGATAGGGTAGTGGTGGGGGATGGTAAAGTGCTGCTTATGAGAGCATACAGGAACGAGGTGGAGAGAAGGTAGGGCAGCTAGGTGGAGTAGGGAGGTAAGACAGAGGGCAGGGAGGGGTGTACGAGGAGGAGTCAGTGCAATTGGTGGAATAGAGGGCTGTGGAGTGCTGGAGTGGGAACAGGGAAGGGGATAGGTGGATGTAGGACAATGACTAACGAAGGTTGAGGGCAGGAGGGTTAGGGGAATGTAGGATATACTGCAGGAAGAGTTCCCACTTGCACAAGTAGAAAAATTGGTGTTGATACAAAGGATCCAGATGGAACAGGCTGGGGAGCAGTTATTGAAATGAAAAATGTTGTGTTGGGCAGCATAATCAGCAACTGGGTGGTCCAGCTTTTTCTTGGCAAGAGTTTCTTGGTGGCCATTTATGTGGACAGACAACTTGTTGGTTTTCATGCCCACGTAGAATGCAGCACTTTAGCTTGTAAATCACATGACTGGTTTCACAGGTAACCCTGTCTCTGATGGGATAGTTGATGCTTGTGACCAGACTGGAGTAGTTGGCAGTGGGAGGATGTATGGGACAGGTCTTGCATCTAGGTCTATTACAGGGATAAGAGCCATGAGGCAAGGACTTAGGAGCAGGGGTTGTGTAGGGATGGAAGCGGATATTGTGTAGGTTCAGTGAGCATCAGGATTCCATTTCAGGGCACAATGAGAGGTAGCCAAAATCCTGGCAGAGAATGAAGGACTTTTTGGCTGAAAGCTGACCTGTTTGACATTCTTTTTATTGTTTCTATCTGTGACTCAATATCTCCACTATATGGTGAGAAGCAGTCTACCATTTTCTTAATATTGCTATTATTCCATCAGGAATTTCCTTTTTTTCTTTTTGCCTCCTAATAAATATATGTTTATGACCTGTTTGGTGCTTTGATTAAGAACTAGCCATAGAGATAAAGAAATGTTATTTTAAGATTGTATGTTTATCTGCAGTTGTAAGTTTAATATCGAAGTTTAGTTTCAATGAATATTCGATCCATTTTTTAAGTTAGATTTGATTTCTGTAGAAAAATTTAAGCGTAGCATATTGGTAGAGTAAGCTTAATAAACTAGTGACATTTAAAGACACTGTACTGAATTAATTTAACAAGTAAAACAAAAAAGAAAGATTAACATAACTGATCAAAATGTCCAGCAGTGGTCTTTTCAGGTAGTACTCTAATGCTGGTTCTCCTAGCATTAAGCAGTTATATTGAGCTGCATATGTTTGAAATATAAAGGTTAGTTGAAATATGCAAAGTGGACATTCCTTCACATTGAACAGAAGTAATTTCATGGGATCAGATGTCAACTTACGCAATTCAAGTGACTGCTAGTTGTTGGTGTGGATACCAGTACACAGAATAACTTTCAGCCAACCTAACAATATACTGAGCCAACATCAAAGAAAAGTGACTTTTCTGGCATAAATGGACTTTGATTTGTGAGTTGCATAGTGTGAATCAGAAGGACATAAATTGGTTTGTTCTATCATTTGAAGATAAATGAACTAAGTCAATGACCTTTTATTGTACAGGGTCCTTGTCATCACTAATTATTAATTTTGTTATTACAGGCATGTCACAGACAGTAGGAACACAGTTTCATCACTTTGCCAGGTGTAATCTGTTTGTAAGGTGTTGCCTCCTTTCGAAAGATCCAATTGCCTTCAAATTAAATGTACTACAGTATTATGAAAAAAATGGAGGGGGTGACTGCATGCTGCCAGACGGCTTAACTACTCAGTTTGGGGATGTTACAAATAGGCAGGCTTATTGCCGTACCGAGCAACGATGAGTTCAGCAACAGAACTCAGCATACCTGTGTGTTGGATCAGACAGCTTTGGCCAGAAAGCTGTCGACCATGCTCCTTGGGGTTCAAGGTTTGCACTGCTGAGTTGCCCATTGAATGCAGTGAATAGCAAACCTTTGCCAGGCCACTGCCAGCTGTATTAACCAGAGTCATTCTGGCCATAAGGAATGTTGTATTAGCATCAGGTGACGACGACCACCACCACGACCTGTCAATAAAGATTGCACTACATAAGGCAGTGCAGAGAGAGTATTTCACTAAACAATGATTAGCCTTTGGTTCCAGAGACATATGGATTACTGCTATGGTATCATTAGATGCTTCATGCACTGCTCTTTTCATAGCCAAATGTGTCTCATTTAGCATCTCTCTCTCTCTATACTCCTATGCTTCATTTAACACTTATGGCACAGTAGTCACTGCTTCTTTAGACATTTCTTTACCAAAACTGTATACCATGCAGGATCCTTCCCATCATGAACTATTGTACTAATTACCCATCTATCCAACGCTTGCTCAACTATTTTCCTGGGATTGAGCCTCAGTTCCTATACATTCCTCTTGGCAGATTTAAATGTTTCAAGTTTTTCTCTGAAATGTGGTACTGCTGTCTCATTTCCCAGTTTACTGAACACATAAATCCTTCTACTTGCTGTAGTTTCCCTTTTTCCTTTTGTAACCATTGTTCTAGAACTTCCTCAATGTCACTTTATTCAAGTTTCGGTGTGGTCATCCTCAGTGAGGCAGAAGTGTCTCTTTCATTTTATCTGATATATTTCTATCATGAATGAGCTTTGACACTGTTTGTTCTAAGTAGTTTCCAGACACAACATTTATTATTGTAAGGGCCCACTGTGACCAAAATATTACCTATCCTATCCCAGACAGAAATTTTAGGGCAAGTTCTTCTGCAGAATAAATGCAGCTACATTTGAAATAACTATTGGCTGAAGAACCACAGTTTGGACAAACATGTGCATCTTAAAGAACACTCATTTAATATCTTCCATCATAACATAAAATTCATTATAATTTAAAAGGAAGAACTTACAGGGGTTGGACAAAAATAAGACAAGACCACGAGAAATGCTTGATTGAAAATAAATCCTGCTGGCTGTACTGTTGCATTTGACCTCAAATGGCACCTGTGCAATGTCCTCAATATGTTACAAGTGTCATTCATGGTCAGAACAGTGTTGTGCAGTTGTGAGTGCATTGTGTCAGAGCTAAGTGAAGTTGAACCTGGGCAAATCATTGGTGCTTTCTTAGCCAAGGGAGTCAAAGTGTTTGGTATTTCAGGACAAACCATATTGGAGACTCTTACCATGTACAGGGAAAGGGGAAAAACATAATCTACAAAAACACAATGTAGATGAAAATGTGTGTGAAGTGATCGAGACAGATGATCATTGAAGAGGATTGTGACAAAAATAAGATGACAGTGGGTGCAAAACTCACTGCACAGCAGAATGTTGCACTCACGAACACTATCAACTCCAAAACAACATGAAAGGAGCCCCAGAAGTAGGGAACTGCAGGGTGAGCTGGAATTCTGATATCACTCATCAGTTATGCAAATGCCTGTAACAAGAAAATACAACACTGAAGCTATAAGGCCGGCACTGTGAAGCAATGGAAGTGAGTCATTTGGATGAGTCTTGTTTCACATATTTTGAACTTCTGGCCAAGTTTACGTCAAGAGAGTTTAACATGATGGAAGTCGGAGATGATTTGGACAGCCATATTGCGGTTATTTCATGAGCCTTATGGTTACTGTCCAAGGCCGCTACCAAGCATTATGTGACCATTTTGGCTAATCAGGTCTATCCCATGGTACTATGTTTCTTCCCCAATGATGATGCTGTCTTCCAACACAACAGAGCCCCTGTTTACACAGCTTGCATCATCAGCAACTGGTATGGAGCATGGAGATGAATTGTTGCATCTCCCCTGGCCACCACAATCACCAGTTATCAGTATTATTGAGTCTTTGTTGTCTTACTTTCCATCACTATTCCCTGAAGTTGCCACTATTTTGCAGGAAGAATGATACAAGATTCCCTTGGAAACCATACAGGACTTGTATTTGTCCATTCTGAGAGGGCTGGAAGCTGTTTTGAATGGCATTGATTTTCCTACACCGTATTAGGCATGGTAATGTGTTGTGTTTTTGATGTTTCATTATTTTTGGCCACCTCTTTATGATATCTACATAGAAAATAATAACAGAAAAATGCTTTTGAAAGCACTGAAACTGAACAAATATATCTAAGCAAATACTATGTTGCAGTAGCAGCAGTAAAATGAATAAATGAACCTTCTGATTTGTATACTCTTATCAAAATTCAACAAAACAACACTTGTTAATTTTTTTAAGTTAGTTAGTTGTTGATCTCTTACCATGATGTGGAATAAGTCAGTGTACAATTATAACAACATTTCAGTGAACAATATGGCAACGTGAACCCATCTATGCGGCTGTCACTGAGTGAGTCGGTGTTGTTGTTAGCACACTGGAATCACAGCCAGGAGGATGACAGCTCAGATCCCCATCTGGCCATCCAGAGTTAGGTTTCCTGTGATTTTCCTAAATTGCTCCAAGTAAATGCTAGGATGGTTCCCTTGAAGGAGCACAGATGATTTCCTTTCATATCCTTTCTTACTCTGAGCTTGTGCTCCATCTCTAATGACAGCTCTATTGACAATATATAGAACTGTAATTTTCTGTTCTCCTTCTATGTGATTGTCATAAACTACAACCCACCAACCCAATCCCCCCCCCCCCCCCCCCCCCACACACACATACAGAGTATTGCCTGCAGAGTGACATATATGATTTCTGTTTGAAGCTAATTTTTTTACCTATTAGGTTCTTGGTAACTGGACAGAGGTTTTTATAGCTGTGTTTTTAATAATAAGAGTATGAAATTAGTCAGTCTAGCTTGCTCTGTTTCAAGATGAGTACCAAAACTGTTTTTTGTACCATCTCTCTCACCCATGCATGTTAACTGAAAAAGTGCATTCTAAGTAAAAGACAATTTTAATCATTTTCATGATCCGGCAAATAGTGTTTAGGGTGTTATTGGGTAGAGGTAGTTACATCAGCACATATCCAATATTGATACGTTCTTCTTGACTACCCCTACACCTCTGTGGTATGTTGTAAAAAGTTATTGTTTACATGTTGTGTATTGCTAGGTAAACTTTTACATCTCTGGAAATCCACAGGTTTGATATCTTGTAGTTTACAATTTGTATGAATTCTTTGATTTCCTTTCACGATTTTTTACACCCAAGAAAAAATAACTGCATGTTTGTATTCTCTAGTTCACAACAGGAACAGTTTGGTGTGTGCATATTTCTTACAGAACTCCCATCCATGTAAGCACTTCCTGTTGCCTTGAATAAATTCTGACTCATCAGTGTATAATAATCCCATTGTCATGCAACATCTTGCAAGCTCTTTCTGAATGGTTTATCGTAGGCCTGTATTTAAAGATCATACGAGGTCCTAATAGCACTATGGATCATAGGTATCAACTGGGCTGTTGATGTAGTGTATAATTTAGATACATTCTTGTATTTTTGATGCAAGGATTCTTCTTTGACCAGTAGGATGTCCTTAGGATTGCCCACATAGGTTGTGATCTGCTGTAGTGAGGTAAATGGTAATCAGATGACCACATGTGATCGCAAATATATGTGATGAGTGTATGTGGGTCTTTGATATATGACTGCAGATCATTTGTATGTAAAAGAACAGAAGTGGGCACGGTATTGATCCATTTCTTATGCCTTTATTGATTGATTAGTCTCCATTCTGAAGATGCTGTGTTGTTATATACAGTCGATAAAACAAAACTGTTCTCATGGAAAATGGCTGAAGTTCTGCATCGGGCATTCTCGGCATGTACAGCCATGTCACAAATTGTGAGAAGAGTTTTCTCTCTTTAATAGCCATTAGGATTATAGCAGCAATTTATTATCATACCAGTGAGACATATTATACAATACCAATTAAACATTGTACATGGAAGTATAAGACATTGACAGTGATTGTGAAATATGTAGAGATTTGCCTGGCAGTGCCAGATGCTGCCTGAAGGAGATTTAGCATCATTGTGCAAGTAGCTCGCAGCCGAAGTGACTGGTTGTCACGTGTTGAATCAGAGTTCAGTTCCACAATCTGGCAAATATATTTTATGTCCCCACCATGGCAGGTGCCAACAGCCTTTCTGTGGCAGTTTTTTTTTTCTTGATGAATACAACACTGGTTTATATTTTTTATACTAGTCTTAAAGGGATCTATTGTAGTATGAGGTAATCAAAACTGTGACACAAAACTCGCAAAATTTTAAGTAAAGTTCACCTAAATCATTTTACGGGCATTCATTTTATGGGACTGAGAGATTTTTTTTTTTTTTTTTAATTTGAAGAGTAAGCACTTTTAGGTCAGACTACCAGCAAAATTTTATCTTTTACAAAGCTCGTATTTAAAATGTAGATGAGAGTTATGAATAAAATAATTACTCAGTTCTTTGGCACAAATCAAACATAATAACATACTTTTTTTTCAAATTACATGCTCAGATGTAAACATCATGCTCAACAGCTATCATTATGACCTCTTTGGGAACACTAAAATTCACTTTCATTCTCATTATAGAAATCAATCCGGTCCAAATTAAATTGCTGAAGAGAGAGTTTTGCCTGTAAGCATAAAACTATTCATAAAAGTATGAGAGACAACAGGAAAGCAAATGCAACAAAAAAACATTAAAATGAAAGTGAGTCAGAGAGAATAAATGTTTAATGATAAGCTCATAAATTTTGGTCCCAAAATAAAATTAAAAATAATCTTGGAAAAATAAGTTAAATTATTCAGCTTAAGTCTACAATAAATTCAGTGAAGGCAAGCCTATAAAGTCTGTGATCATCAGAGAAGGCCTCTTTATTAGCAGAATGGGCTCTAAGGCTAGCATCCTGTGAGCAGTTGTGAAGAGTTTGAGAGCATCCAGGGAAATTGGTCTGTCTCTTGAATTGGATGACATTCCATACAAGTGGCACCTTACATGTTGTCTCAATGAAATGTTGACATCTTACCTAAGTTCGACGCTTGAAGCCAACCAACTCCTGCTTTATCCATATTGGGGGACACTGGGGTTGAATTCCACACGTAGCCACCAATTCACACACACTTAAACCATCAAACTAGATGAGTGCCAGTATTCTGTCTCTTGTGACCTGCGTACACTGAGACATTTTGGCAGTAAATGACTGTTTGTCATATACCTGTCTGTGGCACAGTATGTTATGATATTTAGCATACCTCAGCTATATTCGTGTTGTACTTGTAATACATCAATAAACAATACAACGAAGAAAACAAACCGTTGGTTTCAAAGGGTTAAAAACCCTAATTACTTTAGTGGACTCCCAGAGCCTCAAACACTGACTGCCAGCAGCTATCACTTAACCACATAGTTATGCTCTTATTTGTTTATTCAAGGCAGGAGCATTTTGGCATTCCAGATAAAAGTAAGTGTTATAATTTATATATATAAAACAATGTGCAGTATTTATACACAATCAGAGAAAATCAAAATGGACTGTAAGTAATATCATTACAAAAAGAAGGAAACAAATACACTGCTAAAAGTGTATTATATGTGGTACTGCTGCCATTGCTATCATGTGTTGGGTTACCACTGGTGTGAGCTGTACACAACCATAGGTACCTGAGCATATGAAGACATGTGAACAGAATCCCCCCCCCCCCCCCCCCCCCTCCCCCCATCTGTATGCTCCTTGGCTTTCTTAATGCAACATTCTGCATGACTTTTAGTTTGTTAGTATGAAAACCAGTTATCTGTAAGATCTTACATACTGTAATATTTGACCTCTATGAGAATTGTGTAAACAACACAATCAAATGCATTTGATGATTCACAGAAAATAGCAGTTTACAGTATTTTTTCATTTAAATGTTGTGCAATATGATTCATGAATTGAAAAATCCAAGTTGAGACTAATTAGTTTATTCTGTGCTAGATATGTTATAGTTATTGTGTGCATAATCTTTTCCACTGCCTTCAGAAGAGGTAAACAGCGAGACAGGTGATTATTTATTATCTTACTACATTTTTTGTTAAGATGTCAAATTTGATTTGATTTGATTTTTTATTGGTCCAGTTTAATAAAACAGCACAAATTGTACAATTGATATTGGACAGGTCAAAGAATAGTTACAATAATACATAGTATTAGCAAAATAGTAGGCAAATTAAAAATAGGTACCTATTACAAATACTATTGTTACATATTCAGTAATTATCTGACAATAGAAACAGTGCTTTATTAGAAATGCCTTTAGGTTAGCTTTAACTATTGGATGAGCAGCATTTTTTTTTCCTCTGGTATCTTATTGTGTTGTATTACACAAATGTTAATTGAGCTCCTCTAATAGGTGGTTGTTCTGTGATATCTATGATGTATATTTGATTTCCCTCTGGTTCTATAGTTGTGTACATTTTTTTTCTGTAACAGTTTGCCTGTTTTCAGGAGGTATTCCCTACTGAACAAGATAGTTTCATAAATGAATAAACTTGAAACATTTAGAACACCAAGCTTAGTAAAATGGGATTTACAGGACTCCATCTTTTTAAGGCCACAAATTATTCTTAAAGCTCTTTTTTGCATTCTAAAAACTTTGACACTGTGAGTTGAGTATCCCCAGAAAACAATTCCATATGGGACTAATGAGTGGAATTGTGCATAGTACTTTTGTTTTCCTTGTTGTAGCCTTTAAAATTCTTAGGCCATACCACACAGATGATAGTTTTCTAGACAAGTTATTTATGTGTGTGTCCCACTTAAAGTCTTGCTGAACCCTTAGACCCAAAAATTTTGTGACACATACATTTTCAAGGGGATCATTTATTAATTGTGCTTAAATAGACATTTAATTAGTTGGAGGATTTAAATGAAAATCAACATACACAGTTTTTTCAGTAGTTATAATGAGTTTGTTTTTTGTGAACCACTCAGAAAGCCTTTTCATAGAACTTTCTGCTGTGGACTGCAATGTTTCTGGATTGGATCCATTGAGCAATATGCTGGTGTCATCCGCAAACAGTATAGTTTTTGTGGGACTCATATATTCAACTAAGTTGTCCACATAATTCAAGAAGAGTAGTGGACGTAAGATTGAGCCCTGTGGTACACCATATTTTATTGGTAATTTACTAGAAAGAAAGGAGTTATTTCTTGTTTTATTCATTTTGTTGAATTCATACTGAAGTGATACTTTCTGCCTGTGGTATTTTAGGTATGAACAAACCAGCTGTGTGCTACACCTCTTAGTCCTTGTCTTTCTAATTTTTCAAGCAGAATGTTATGGTCCAGGACGTCAAAGGCTTTTGTTGATCTAGAAAAATACCTGTAGCTAATTTATGTTGATCAGGAGATTTTAAAATGCAGTCTAAGAATTCGAAAATTGCTGTCTGTGTAGATTTAGACTTTCTAAAACCACGTTGTTGTTCGGTAAGAGGTGCATATTTATTTATGAAACTTAAAAGCCTGTCATAGAAGAGTTTTTCTAGAATTTTTGAGGAGGAACTTAATTGTGACAAAGGTCAGTATTTTTCCCGAAGAACCTTTTTTTAGCAGTGGTGAAACTTTTGCTATTTTAAAAATATCTGGAAATACACCAGTTTTTAAAGAGAGGTTGAAAATTTTTGCCTAGGTGTTTCCTATGTGGTGAGCACATGCTTTTAATATGAAATCAGGTACTTCATCAAGACCACTTGACATTTTATTGCTTAATGATTTAATTTTACTTATAGTTTCATTGGGGTATGTTTCATAAACATACTGGGTGATCAAAAAGTCAGTATAAATTTGAAAACTTAATAAACCATGGACTAATGTAGATAGAGAGTTAAAAATTGACACACATGCTTGGAATGACATGGGGTGTTATTAGAACCAATAAAAAAAAAAAAGAAAAAACATATTGCTAGACGCATGAAAGATCTCTTGCGCACGTTGTTTGGTGGTGATCGTGTGCTCAGCCGCCACTTTTGTCATGCTTGGCGTCCCACGTCCCCAGACCTCAGTCAGTGTGATTTTGGTTTTTGGGTTACCTGAAGTCGCAAGTGTATTGTGATCAACCGACATCTCCAGGGATGCTGAAAGACAACATCCGATGCCAATTCCTCACCATAACTCTGGACATGCTTTACAGTTCTGTTCACAACATTATTCCTCGGCTACAGCTATTGTTGAGGAATGATGGTGGAAATATTGAGTATTTCCTGTAAAGAACATCATCTTTGCTTTGTCTTACTTTCTTATGCTAATTTTTGCTATTCTGATCAGATGAAGCACCATCTGTCGGACATTTTTTGAATGTTTGTATTTTTTTGGTTCTAATAAAACCCCTTGTCATTCCAAGCATGTGTGTAAATTTGTACCTCTCTATCTACATTATTCCGTGATTTATTCAGTTTTCAAATTTATACTGACTTTTTGATCACCCAGTGCATAGAAGAAGTTGAGATCACTGGACTTAATGGAGAAACTTGGGACTGGTCCTAGACAGTATACTTGAATGAGGTCTTCAGCTAGTGAAGTGAAGTATTCATTGAATTTTTCCACAACTGAATTTGGGTCTGTGACTATTGAGCCTTCTAGTGTTAATGACACATTCTTTTTCTTTGGCACTGAACTACAAGTTTCTTTCTTTATAACTCTCCATGTGGATCTCATTTTGTTAGAAGAGTTTATTATCAAATTGTCATTCCACATAATTTTTGTCTCTTTGATTACTCTACCATAGATTCTTTTGTAGACTTTTGAATAATCTGTGAATTCTTGGGTTACTCCATTTTTCTTACAACAGTACCGAAGAAATCTGTTTCTCCCACTCGAAATTTTTATGCCTTTAGTTTTCCATTGCTTATTATTGTTAGGTTTTACTCTTTTTTTTCTACTTTTGGAAATGCTACATTAAAAATGTGAAGAGAGATACTCTAAAAACTCATGTACATGCCACCAACATTTTTCTGAGTGGTGTTGCTTTCCCAGTTCTCCTTCGCCAGTAAGAGATTAAAAATTCTAATGTTATCTTCAGAAAAAGTTCTTTTTTCAGCTACTTTTTCAGAACTGCTACTACTTGTTGGCATTTCTGTACACAGCAGCTGTGCCTCTTGATCACTATAACACATGCTCAGTACTCTGCTTGTGAATCTGTAAATTGTTTCTGAGATAACTATTTGGTCAATAATGGAATTTGTGCAGTCTGTTAATCTTGTTGGGCAGTGTATTGTGGGGATCATATTGAATGTGTTGGGCATATTTATCAAAGTATCTCTGGTGCTGCTGTCTTTTGAAAAATCAACACTGAAATCCCCACAAAGCACTATCTTCATATTTAGTGTACTGATCCTGTTCAGCCTAGTTTATTCATGAAGACTGGCAGGTTTCCACTTGGTGCTCTATATATGTTAACAACCATGAAATTAAGCTCTGGTAGTTTAGTAATGGAAAATTCAAAGTCATTTTCAATTGAGTCAGTATAACTTTTACTGACATCTCAGAACTTTATTTGTTCTTTCACAAAGATAGCATAGCCACCATGTTTGGAAAACTCTCGGCTAAAATGACTTGCTAATCTATATCCTGAGACTGAGGTTCACTTTACTTCATCATTTCGTGGCCAATGTTCAGTAATGCAAATTATATCTATATTTAGTGCATACTTGAGTAGTGCTTCCAACATGCAAATTTAATTTGTGAGTGACTGAACGTTAATGGTGTTGTATAGCAAAATCTGTGTATTTAGTAACTTTAGTTGAAACAGTTTCTGATTCTTTATCTAATGGCATTTCTAATACAGCACTTACCATAAAAATTTTTCGGTATTTTTCTTGTGTGTGGCTTCCGTTTGCTGGTGGCAATCAGCATGTGAGTTAACTTCTGGAGCTTGTATAAGTTTTGCTTCATCCACATCTGCCCTCTTCGGTTTAAACCATTTCGTAATTTTCGTTTGGCTGATGACTTGATTGTTTGTTTCTCGCCTTGGTAATTTATGTTTAGCTGATGACACAGCTTGTAACTCATCTAAACTACTTCTTAATCTCCGTTTGTTTGTTACGTATACTTTTTTTCTTCGTTCTTCTTCGAAATGGGAGTACATATTTTTTTTGGCTAGTAATTTCTTTTGTGGCGTATTTAAATTAAGTCCATGAACTGTGTAGAACCTTTGCTCCAATCTGTTTATATCTACAGTATCGACATTTGTAAAGTTAGTGCATATTTCAGTGATACACTCGTTGGCAACATTAATTTCGCGGTTTGCCCACCATCAGGGTGGTAAATCATGACAATGAGGGATGTTCAAAATGAGTACATTTGTGTGAGCTAAATTATTTAAACATGTCCTCATTTCTGTAATAACCTTGTAAGTCTCGTTTCTATAGACGTCATTTGATCCTCCTATTAACATGGCGAAATCGTCTTTATTCAAACTAGCTACGTCAGTTGATGTTAGGTCCGTTATTTCACTCAATGGAGCACCCTGGTTTTATGAAACCAGATGGCTTTGAAACTACATGTTCTCATAAACATTGCAGAAATTTCATGGCTGTGACTGTCACCTAACACACAGATTGCTTTGTGTTTCACATTTTTTTTAACCAGAGGATTTAAGGTTTTCGTTCTCACCTGATTAGTATTTTTTTTTTTTTAATGCACGTATTCTAAATGTCCTTAAGTTTGCAGTTTTGCTGGTGGTACATTTTTTAACGTGGTTTCCTTTGTTGCATTAAAGTCAGTGGTAGTGTAGGTGTGCACACTTATTTTCGGAGTTTTTCGAAAATCTGACGCAGTATTTTCACTGTTTGACCTACTTACAACGAGCAATGGTTTGCCTATTATGTTTTCCAACTTTTCAACCCTTTCTGACGTGTTCACTGAATCCAAAGCAGAAACCACTGCAAAAGCATTTTTTTTTTTTCACGAAATTTTCCTTGTCTTCCATATCTTTTACCTTTTTCCCTTCAGTCATAATCTTCCATTTTCTCGAGACCCAGTCTTGTTTCTTTATTAGTGTCTTATGTTTTTCATATTGTATTTTACTTATTTCCACCTTTTGAGCGTCGATTGTAAACTGTAGACTGGATATCCGTTCGTTCAGCTTCAGTATTTCATTCTTACAACTTGTACACGTTTTCCTTTTACTACCGAAATTTACGTTTTTTCGTGGAGACACATGATACACTTTCAACTTGGCCACCATCTTGTATACTTTTACTTATTTATTTAGTCCTTCAAATCCTACATGTTTAGAATATATACAAGGATATTGGACATGGTTAGGTATTTACAAGATAAAATACAGTTTGTATTGCAATCCTAAGGACTAGATATTGAAGTAATTTAGCAAAGATTCATACATACAACAAACATTACAGGCAACACACAAAGTAGAATATTCATAATGCATCTTTATTTTTGTTGTTTGGCTTTTATGTACTCTGTCAGATTGTAAAAGCAATGATTAATTAAATATGCCTTTACTTCAGCCTTAAAACTACAGAGTTTACCTGCTGATTTAATATGGTTAGGTAGATTATTGTAAATCCTTATCCCAGTACGTAGTGTGCCTTTTTGGCACAATGATGTTTTCACCTGTTTCATATGAAGCTCAGATTTTTGTCTTGTATTGTTTACATTTATATCTTCATTTTTTAATAAGATATCTGGGTGCCTATCAATATATTGTTTGATGAAAACTGATGTTTCATAGATAAAAATGCAAGGAAGAGGAAGAATTGACAGTTTTTTGTATATGGGTCTGCATGATTTCGTATTTTTTACTCCTTCAATAATTCTTAATATTCTCTTTTACATCTTAAAAAGTTTAATATTTGTTGTTGCATTGCCCCAGAAGATTAGGCCATATATAATTACAGAATGTGCATAGGAGTAGTATACGTTTAACAGGCAGGCTTTGCTGCAACAAGTTTTTAAGATCCGTATCATGTAACAGGTTTTGCTTAGTTTTCTTTACAAATATTCAATATGTACCTCCCATTTTGTGTTGCTCTGGAGCCAGAGTCCCAGAAATTTTGTGCTGTCAACACTTTCAAGAACTGTGTCCGTAAGTTCTATTTGTATGTTTGGGTGGTGTCTTCCTCTTCCATTATAGAAGTTTAGTGCTACTGTCTTTTCTTTGTTTATAATTAGCTTGTTATAGCTGAACCACTGTTCTACACTGTTCATTGTTTGGGTAGCGGAGTCTTTTAGTTTTTCTTCTATTGTACCACTGATAAGGAAGCTTGTACTATCTGCAAATTGGAGGGTAGTTTGGCAATAAGATCATTTACATAGAGGAGAAACAGAATGGGTCCTAATACTGATCCTTGAGGGACGCTATATAGTAGCTGATTTTGTTGTGGTTAGTATACTGCGCTTCAACCACCTGTTTGCGACCACATAGGTATGTCCTGAGCCACTCATTGTATATACCTCTAATTCCTAATTGGTCAAGCTTCTGTAGTAGGGCATTATGTTCAATGACGTCAAAAGCTTTAGATAAATCAAGACATATGCCTGTCACAAACTCACTTGCATCCAGTTTAGTACAGATTTCATTAAGAAATTTAAATATTGCTCTTTCAGTTGAATAGCCTTTCCTGAAGCCATACTGTGAGGGAGAGAGAAATTTATTTTTATTTAGGAAATCAGACAATCTCTTATAAAAAATGTTTTCTACAATTTTTGAAAATACAGCCAGTAGGGCTATTGGTCTGTAATTTGAAACACATTCTGGATTTCCTTTTTTGAACAGTGGTTTCAGTTTTGCTGTTTTTAAGCATGAAAGGAAGGTTCCTTATGTCAGTGAACTGTTGCACAAGTGTGTCAAGGGTTCAGCTAAGGCAAGACAGCATTTTTTAATAATTGCATCTGGTATTCCATCAATTCCACATGAGTACCCTGTTTTCAAGGTTTTTATAACTGATAAAATTTCTTCAGTATTTGTGGGTGAAAGGAACAAACATGTAGACACATTTCTCACACTATTGGATGATGGAGATGATATTTTGTTGTGTTCTTCAAGTCCACTCACCAACTGTTCACTTAGGTTTGCAAAATATTTGTTGAAGGTCCCTGCAATTTTTGTTGGGCAAGAAATCATTTGCCCTTCATAATATAAGTTCATATTTTTATATTCTTTAGTTTCATTTGTTGTTTGATTTTTTATAACTTCCCATATAGCTTTAGATTTGTTTCTTGAATTTTCAATGTATTTGTCATTTGCCATTGTTTTAGCTTTCCTTACAACTTTTTTTTTGGGATCCTCTTGTAATTCTCCAGGTACAAATGATATTCATGAGGCATGTTCTGTGTCTTTGCTATATTGTGTAATCTTCTTTTCTCTGCACAAGAGATTTTAATACCTGTTGTAATCCATTTGTTCTTTTTGAAGTTAGGTTGACTTTTTTTGTTTTTTTAATGGAAATGCAGCTTCAAAGTATGACATGAAGATTTCTGTGAATTTTTCAAACTTTCTGTTAGTATTTTCACAAGTATGCACTTCATACCAGGTTTCTTCACTTCGTCTCCGTATAAAAAAGTTTATTTGTTTGTTAGTGAATTTTCTCGCTTCTTTTACAAGTCCCTCTTTCTCAGTTGTTTCACTTGGGGTGTGCAAAGCAATAAACTGTGCATAGTGATCACTGAAGCCAGTATTAAGATTTCCGGCACAGAAATTGTGATTTACATTTGTGTTTATTAATATGTGATTAATTGTTGAGCTAGTTGTTGGTGTAACTCTTGTAGGAGAGACTATGGGGCTTTTATGTTTTATGTTTCCAGTAGGGTCATCAAGCTTTGCTGGTCTTTTGAGATTTCTTGAAAATCAATATTAAAATCTCTACATACGATCACTGTTTTGTCAAAATCATTTAAGTTCCTATCAGGACTCCTATATACACAGATGACTATCAATTTTAATCCAGAGAGTTCAACTGTGGATACTTCAAAAACTTTCTCTTCAGCTAACAGTTCATTGGTTTTTATGTTACAGTAATCAATGCCACTTTTAACAAATATACATGACCCTCCATGACTGGATGTAATGCTAGAGAATGATGATGAAAGATTGATGTCTGCAGGTTTTGTGACTGACATTGCATCTTTAGGTAGCCAGTGTTCAGTTATACACATTACAGAAGCATTTTTTAACTCATCAGTACATAAAATTTCAACTTCACTTAATTTGTTTAGCAATGATTGGACAATTTGATGAATCAGCATGAAATTAAAGGATTTGTTAGGCTTTGGCATATTGTTAGACTTTGACATATTTAATTGATCACTTACCTGTACCTTGTCAATAAAAAATCATTCAGGTGTGCTGGATGTACTGCTTTTCTTTTCCAGACTGCACCTATTCTTCTATTATCATCCACAACAGAATTTTCTTCTGTGTCGGGCTCCCCTGGTAGCTGTTCAGCTGCTGATCCTGCTGTTGATAATATTGCTGCTGGTGTTAGAGCTGGGTCTGCAATTGGTAAAGCTGTTACTGCATTCATTGTTGTTGCTATGTCTGAATATTGGAGGCACCTTGTTCCTTCTTTTGTTGTTGATGTTGATGAGTGAGGTCTTGCTGGCGTTGTTTCCTTCAAATATTTGGGAGAGCAATCCAGGATGATTTTGCTTTTGAATGTTTAATGCCTCTTGATGATAATTTGTTCAATTTTTCCGACGAGCAGTTTTTTTGTCCATGTTGTTAACGTGCAATCCATGTAGTGGGTGGAATCTGCGCCCAATATTGTTAACATTTACGAGTTCTATGTTTCTGAAATGTTTACACAGTAATGAAATTTGTTGGTTGGCATTGATTATTTCTTTATTTACTAATGGCCAAGACGGTAAGACAGGCCGATGTGAGATGTTCAGCACTAAAACATTTGTGTGTGTCAACTGTCCTAAGCACCTTTTTAGTTCTCGTTTTGCTTTGTGTGTTTCGTTTTTATATACATCATTTGACCCACTAATTAGCACAACAAAGTCTTCAGAGTATAAGTCAGCAATGTCTGTGGATCGTACATGCTTGCAATTTGGACACTGGACTGACCGTTCAGAAGGCGAGCAAATCCATGACCATGACTGTCTGCCATCACAACTACTTTCCTTTGTTCAGGTTTCTCTGCGTGTTTAGAAGGCTCACCAGCATTATAACCAAACAATTTAGTATCTGCGCTGGACAAACACTTGATATTTAGGTCACGCAAATGTTCAGGTCTTTCAGTTTCATTTCCTTTCATAACAGTAATTGAGTTGTTTGGCATTCTTTTGGATGTATCACTCTGCGTCTTTGTAGTTTCATATTCAGCTCGGAAGTTAGTTTTATTACATGCACAATGTTTCTTATCTTGCACAGTTGATTGCACACTGAATCTGCTTGTAAACACGATATTAGGCTCATACATTAAGCTTCGTTGAGAATGAGGCACTTTGTTTTTCACTTTGCCTGGAATTTCTAGGTACTGTGAGGCAAGTTTGGCAATAGCAAAGTTCAGTCTGACTGGAGATATGTGATAAGGGCCAGCGGTTGGTAGGGGTATAATGGGTAGGTGTGCCCCCTCAAAATAGAAATAAGCATCCTTGGCATTGAACTGAAAGAGCTGAAAACAAACGAGTCACCAGGTCTGGACAAAATCCTCATTCGGTGTTACAGAGAGTAATCTACGGCATTGGCCTTTACTTGGCTCGCAGGTGTCACAAATCTCTTCACCAGTACAAAACCCCACATGACTGAAAAAAGTGCAAGTAATTACTGTGTATGGGATGGAAATGAAGTCCCATGTTTCTTGACAGCGCATAGGGGAATGATGCAGGATACCAGCACTGCTGTACTAGGTGAGGTCCACTGTATATAAGAAGTGCGAAAGTCCACTGTATATAAGAAGTGCGAAAGAACAAAAACATAAAATTACAGACCCACATGGCACATCAAACTATAACATATAAAATATTAATCACTGTATTACATAAATGAATAAAAGATTTACTTGACTTTGACACACTTCTTTGCCGCAGGACTACTGGATAATCGACAACTGTCATGGACTAGCAAAGCATCACTTGTTGCTCTAATTAACATCTTCTCTCTTCAGTTACAATGTTCAACATTACAAAGCACTTTTCATCAGAAACATTGTCACTGTCCTGTTCGATGATGTTGATTGCTGTAGCTGAGGTCTCAAACTGCGTCAGAGCTCTTGCTAGCTCAGCACTATATTGACCACAGTGTGAGGACCTTGCTACATTGAGAGGGGAGGCACCGTCTGCAGGAGCACCTCTCATGTGTCATTATGGGTTACAGCAAGCTCTCACCAACATCTGTGGTACCAATTCACGTTTCCAACTTTGGTGTGGCAATGCAATATCTGTATAATTTTACATTCTTCCCTTCCAAACCTCTGTGCCACCATAGTGTAGGACAGACGCACATTACAGTGGCAGGGGGATGGACTGGATGTGGACACAGATGAGGAGGCATGGAGAGGAATTGTAGCTGATGGCACTTCCCTGCCCACACCCCGGTATCCATCATGAGAGCGTCTGGAAACACCAGCCAAAAAACCAACACAGGGTGCATGTCCACATCCAAAGATGTAGATGCTATGGACTGCTGGACGGCAAGGTATCTGATGTAGCAGTGGGATTACCTTCTGGGAGTGGCTCTTCCACGGACATCAGTTCGGACAAATCTCCAAGGGCACCACAGGGAAAGATGCCCACTGCAACTGGCGAAGAAATTGCTGTGACTGCGATGAGGAGCCCAGTGATGTGTTGGGATAAACATTCTGCAGCAGAATCACTGGTACACGTGGCACAGCTGGTTATGACGGTACCACAGTACTACAACATAACAATAGATGACATAAGCGTCCAGCCACCATATTAATGACTCCATGCTCCCAATGCTGTTTCTTGTGACAGATTTGTCTGACCTGGTGGAACAAATTGTTTCTGTGGTGGCTGCAAAAGATGTAACAGGGCATGGTCCCTTTGATTGTGTAACAATTCTGTTGGTGATTTCTCATCACATAGCAAGAAGTGGTAGGAGGACAGAAAAATTTCCGGTGTCTGCTGCCATGTGTGGAAGGAATAGAGTTTGTCAGTGTGACTTTTGAATGTTTGACTCTGGGTGAAAAGATGCAGTGGTCACATGATGTATGCCATTGGTGGTACAAAACTGTGGGAAATCAGCTGACATAAATTGTGGTCAATTATCTGAGACAGTTACCTCAGTGTAACCTTCAAGACATAAAGTAGAAAGCTAAGCTGGTACCATACTTGGAGTAGAGGGGGATCTCATGGGATGAAACAAAAGCAAACTTACTGTAAGCATCTACGACTAACAACCATCACATGTTACATGGTAGACCTGCACAGTCAATACGAATGCAGTGCCAGGGCGTAGATGGACAAGGCCACTCAAAAAAGTGTTTTGGTGCAGCTGACTCATTTTCTGCACAAACCTTTGAATGAGTGGTCAGATGCTAAATCTCAGCATCCATGCCTTGCCAGGTAAAATGATTAAGGGCAACTTGCTTTAAGTGAACTATGCCCCAATGACCTTGGTGCAATATAGAAAGAATTTCTCACTTTATGGAATGAGGAATCACAACCCGTGCATCTTTGTTCTTTGAATGCCACATCAGAGTAGCTGATCACACAGAAAGCAGGTGACAATGCGAAAAATAGCATTGTATTACTGTGGGGAATTTCTGTCAAACTGCATGGCCACCTATGGCACATGTTTTGCAAAAAACCTTGAAAAGCTTTGTCAGAAGCAGTTGCTGCAGAAACATGTTGAAAGTTGAGAGCAAAATTTTGAAGACATTAAATGTCCTGAGAATCGATTTGAAAACACGATTCCTCAGATGAATCAAACAATGTGTTTGTACCAACCAGTAATCAAGACAACATGTCAGGGTTCGAATATTTGGCAGTGGGCTTGTTCAACAATTCATACTGTTAATTAGTCAGTATCAGAGCCAAACATTACAAATTTTGTGCTGTCTGAGTTGGAACAGGCTTGGTGGGATTGAAAAAAGGCATCAAAGGCTGATTGTAGTTACACTGCCGTTTGACAAGAGTTTTCAAGGCAAAGGCAATACGTCTGTCAGAAGAATCAATCTTACAGGGGATAACCACTCCAATCCCATCTTAAGATGCATCCATAGCTAACATGACATGCTTAACCGGGTCAAATTGAATCAAACATCTATATCTTAACATGCCTCTTTGAGTCACTGAAATGAATTCTGGCATCCTGGGGACCATGAAAGAAACATTTTTACAGTGCAACCAGTTAAGCAAAGCAGTAATTTTTGTAGCATTAGGAAAAATTTTATATAATAGGTGAGGTTCCCCATGAGTGATTGGACTTCCTTAATGTTACACAATGCCAGTAGACTTGTAAGCAAGTCAAGTGCAATGTAGTTAGACATACTGGGTGCATTTTTTATAAGACCTAAATAGTTCAATTCATTCTGAAAGAAGGAGCACTTGACCTTGTTGCACTTTAAGCCAGCAGCAGAAAGAACTTGAAACAAACAGTCTAAATCTGCTAAATGTTCAGCAGATATATGACCTGTCTAATGTTGTCTAAGTAGTATGTAGAAGAAGTCACTTTTGCTTTTAACTGTTCTAAGAACCACTGAAAAATTGCAGGAGCCAAAGCACTTCCCAGTGCTAGTCTTTGAAACTGAAATAAACCTGAGTGATTGTTTATCACAAAGTATTGCTTTGGCTGTGTATCCAGTGGTAACTGTACATATGACTCTTGCAACTCTGTCTGTGAAAAGTATCTGCCCTGGCCCAGTCTCTCCACCAATTCCTCTGGACATGGAAGAGGATTAGATTAGATTAGAAGATTAGTTTTTCGTTCCATAGATCTGTGCTGAATAGATCCTCGTGGATGTGGAACATGTCAACATTTTTTTTTTTTTTTTAATCTGAAATAACAGTACTAATAGTATGAATATATACATCATTTGCTTCTATTAAAAAATTTGTCAATGGAATAGAAGGAGTTGGCTACTAGTAAGCATTTCAGGCACCTTTTAAACTGATCTTTATCTGTACTAAATTTTTTGTTTGCTGGCAACTTATTGAAGATGAGTGTTCCTGAGTAGTGGACCCCTTTTTGAACCAAAGTAAGTTCTTTTAAGTCCTTGTGTAGATCATTTTTGTTCCTGGTATTGTATGTATGAAATGAGCTGTTTGTTGGAAAAAGAAATATATTATTTAGGACAAATTTCATTAAGGAGTAAATATACTGAGAGGCAGTCGTTAGTATACCCAGTTCTTTGAAGAGGTTTCTACAGGACGTCAGTGAATTTACTCCACAAATAATATGTATTACATGCTTTTGGACTATGAAAACTTTTGTTTGAATTGGAGAGTTACACCAAAATATTATACCATATGACATTATGGAATGAAAGTAGGCAAAGTATGTCGCCTATGTCAGCTAACACTCGAATTGCAAATACAGATTTAAGGTGTTTCTGCAGTTCTGTGGTGTTCTCCTCCCAACTGAATTTATTATCAAGTTGTAATCTGAGGAATTTAAAACTGTCAACCTCTTCTATCTGCTCTTCTTCATACTTTATCTATATGCTGGGTGGAAACCTCTTACAGGTTCTGAATTGTATATAGTGAGTCTTTTTGAAGTTTGATGTCAGTGAGTTGGCTTTAAACCATTTATTAATATCCATGAAAATATCATTGGCAGATCTTTCTAGAACTACACTCGACATACTATTTATTGCAATACTTGTGTCATTTGTGTCATCTGCAAACAAAACGAACTCTGCTTCTGGCAATATAACTGATGAGAGATCATTAATGTACACAAGAAAAAGCAATGGCCCTAAGATGGATCCTTGTGGGACACCACATGTAATTTCTTCCCATTCTGATGATGACTGATGACTTAATTCACTAGTCCCTTGCACTGACACCCTTTGTTTCCTGTTAACAGCACTGCCCGTGACACCATAGAATTCTAATTTATTTAAAAGGATGTTGTGGTTCACACAATCAAATGCCTTTGACAAATCACAGAAAATACCAGCTGCTTGTAACTTGTTATTTAATGAATTACTTACGTTTTCACTGTAGGTGTAAATAGCCTTCTCAATATTAGAACCTTTCAGAAATCCAAACTGTGTTCTTGATAATATGTTATTTGTGATCAGATGGTTGAGAAGCTGCCTGTACATTACTTTTTCTAAAATTTTTGAGAATGCTGGCACAAGTGAAATTGGTCTGTAGTTTGATGGTATCTCTCTATCCCCTTTCTTGAATAGAGGCTTAACATCTGCATATTTTAGCCAGTCAGGAATTGTCCCAGTTATAATTGACTGTTTACACAAGTAACTTAGAATTGTATTAAACTCACAAGAACTTGCCTTAATTAACTTTGTTGATATTTCATAGTAACCACTAGACTGCTTTGTTTTTAAAGATTTTATTATGGAAGTTATTTCTTTTGGTGAAGTGAGTGACATATTCATGTACCTGAAGCTGTTTGTAAGGGCTAGTTTCAGATATTCAAGGGAATTATTTACTGATTCTGACAATCCCATTCTATCAGTTTTATTATTATTTATTTATTTATTTTGTGTTCCAGTGATCCATGTTGTGAATACATCACAGGATATGGAACGTGACAGTTTTACAAACTTTTTATGGTATTTTGTAAGTATTGCTATTATTCATATTAAAATTATATGGCTTAGATTAACATTACAAATTAAAATCACAAAAAAATACATGTTACAAAGTTAAGTATTACAGACTCTATACAGGTACATACAGAAAATATACTACTGAAAACTTAAGATGTTTACAAGTAATAGATATACAGGATCACAAATGAAGAGTGGGAAATGTATCTGAGACTTATCCGTACAGGTACCAGGGTACTATTCATCGTGGTTCAGGAACTCTTCTATAGTATAAAATGACCCTTGCAATAAGAACTGCCTTAAGTTTTTCTTAAACGAGAACTCATCATCTACTAAACACTTAATTTGTGAAGGGAGGGCATTAAAAATCTTACAACCACTGAAGTGGACCCCCTTCTGTACCTTAATTAGGTTTGCATGTTCATAGTGGATGTCATCTTTTCTTCTAGTATCATGATTATGATAAACACTATTAGGTTTGAAGAGGGGCTTTTTTTCCCTTATGAAACACATCAAGGAGAATATATATTGTGCAATGGATGTGAAGATTTGAAGTTCTTTAAAAAGATTTCTGCATGTGGCTCTAGGGTGGGCTCCACTCATGATTCTTATGGCTCTTTTCTGTGCAGATAGCCCTTTCCTAGCAAGTGGCTGATTTCCCCATAATATGGTTCCATATGCCATAATGGCATGTAAATAACCATAATAAGCTGATTTACTGGTTTCCGTATTTCTGTAAGAGCAGATAATGCGTAAAGCATAAGTTGCCGAATTCAGCCTTTTGCAGAGATCCAAGATGTGGTTTGACCAGTTTAGTTTGCTATCTATATGTAAGCCAAGGTACTTTGTACTATCAACCTTAGCTATCTGCATGTCACCTAGTTTTTGTTCTTGATCATCTTCTTTAGAGACTGTCTCAAACTGGACATAGTTTGTTTTACTGTGATTAATAGAAAGACCATTTACATTAAACCAGTTCACAATATCACTAAAAACCTTATTAGCTGTCACCTCAAGTTCATCCACTGAGTTATCAACCAGTAGTGTAGTGTCATCAGCAAAGATGGTGAATTTACAAAAATCTGTACATAGAGGAAGATTATTAATAAAAATAATAAAAAGTAGGGGGCCCAGAATGGAGCCTTGAAACACTCCACAGGTGATTGTTCCCCATTCCGATGAGGCTGATGCACCTTCTTGACTATCCAGTACAACTTTCTGTTTTCTGTTTGAAAGATAAGAATGGAGCCACTTCCCTGCTGCCCCACTTATGCCTAGATATGAAGCTTTATCCAAAAGTATTTGGTGACTGATGCAGTCAAATGCTTTTGAGAGGTCACAAAATATTCCAAATATCTTCATTTTTTGTTGATGGACTCCAAAACATTGGCAGCAAATGCAAATATTGCATCTTCTGTTGGTAACCCCTTCTGAAACCCAAAATGACTTTTACTGATGATCTTATATTCAATGAGGTGATTAACAATCCTGGCATGCATTAGTTTCTCTAAAACCTTAGAAAAACTCGTCAGTAGTGAGATTGGCCGATAGTTAGCAGTATCTGCCTTATCTCCCTTTTTATACAGAGGTTTCACAACTGCATACTTAAGTCTTTCGGGCACTATTCCTTGCTTAAGTGACACATCAAAAATGTGGCAAAGGATTCTACTTAAGTGGCTGCAGCAGTATTTTAATAATTTGCTAGATATGTTGTCAACTCCAGTGGAGTTTTTACTTTTCAGGAATCTAATTATTCTTTCAATTTCTGGAATAGTGACTGTTGTTATTTTGATTTGTGGTACTGTGCCAGGTACACTGGCTTGCAGAAAACTAATGGCTTGATTTATGGAGCCTTGCGATCCAATTTGTTCTGTTACTGTTAAAAAATGTTTGTTGAACATATCAGCAACTGTTTTTGGATCACTAACAATATGAGCCTGATTTTTTATTTGAATATTTTCACTGTGAACTGCACTTTTCCCCGTTTCCTTCTTTACAAAATTCCAAATAGTTTTTACTTTATTGTTCGAGTTATCAATTTCTGCCTTTAAGAACATGTTCTTTGATGCCTGTACGGTTTTGTTAAGAATTTTACTGTAAAATTTGTAATGCTTAATCTTATGTGAATCATCTGATGTCTTGGCTCCTGCATAAAGCTCCCTTTTTGTTCTACACGAAATTTTGATGCCCTTAGTAACCCAAGGCCTGTGATCTGATTTATACAGATTTTCTCTAATTAACTTTTTAGGAAATGTTTCTTCAAAAATACTTGTAATCTCGTTGATAAATATATTAAATTTGGAGTTTACATCAATAGTAGCATACACAGAAGACCAGTCCATGTGCTGTAGTTTATGTTTAAAGTTTTCCATGTTGTGTGTGTTTGTAATCCTAATGTTTTTCGAAATGAAATTTACTCTCCTTTGTACATTTATTTGGTTTATGGTGAGGAACTGTCCATCATGATCAGATAGGCTATTTGTAACATTTTTTACACTTAAATTATTATATGCATCTCAATTTTTGGTTGATTGACTACTCTCCTGTACTCATATTTAGCAGTCTTGATAATCTGCTTAGAATTTACATCTAAAACAAAGAGCTGCATGTCATGATCTGATAGTCCATTTATTACAGGTTTTATGATATGATTTTGTTCCTTTGATTTGTCTATAAAAATGTTATCAATGGCTGTCCTTGAGGATTTAGTAATCCTATTTGGAAAGTTTTCAGTGTGAGTTAGATTGAAAGACAACATTACTGACTGTAGTAAATGTTTACTGGAAGATTGCATTAGAAAATCTGTATTAAAGTCACCAGCAATCAAAATTTCTTTGTTTCTTCCTATTAAATAACTAAAAAGAGCTTCTAGATGATTTATGAATAGATTATAATTTCCTGCAGGTGCTCGGTAAATAGTTAGTATTATATAGGATCTGTTACGGAACTCTACTTCTGTTGCACATGCTTCTAGATGCTGCTCTAAACAGAATTTATTAATGTCAATGTTCTTGAATTTATGGCAGTTTTTAATAAATGTGGCAACTCCTCCTCCATTCCTATCGACTTTGCAGAAATCAGAAGCTAGCTTAAATCCTGAAATGTCTAACATATCTATACCAGTGGTCACTTGATGTTCAGAGAGGCAGGTTATGTCAATTTGGTTAGATGAATTCATTTCATCAATACAAATGAGTAGTTCATCATTGTTTTTTCTGAGTCTCAGAATGTTCTGGTGTAATAAAGATGGGATTATAACTGCTTTGGCAAAGATGAACTGGCAGTTTCTGATTACTTTCTGTTAAACATTGTTTAAATGGAGGCTGTATGCTAAAATCTGACTCCTGTGCATCTGTTTTCTCAAACTGAGTGTGTCTGCCAATCTCTCTTAAAACTCGTTTTCATTCCCCCTTCCCTATCCTAAAAAAGGCATCCCTCTGACACCTGTGACCACTGGTATTTTACCACTTGTGACAGTGCCCCCCCCCCCCCCCCCCCTTAAGTTTTCTGCAATCAACCCAGACAGTTTTCCCTTCACTCTTCTATCGAGGTGAGGTGAAGGCCATGCCTAGTGTAGTCCCACCTATTGATAGCATCCACAGGAGTCAAACCAATATGGAACACTATATCTGTCCTAAGCAGCCACTCCAACTGCAAGTTCACCCTCCCGATGGAAGAGTTCAAATGAGGCCGATCATGGCGTCTCAACACAGACACAAATCCCACACTCATATGCTTCGCTACTGATGCTATCTTCACCAGGTCACTCGCTATGGAATATTCAGAGTATCTGTCAATGCTATTTCCCGGACCACCCACTATAACCACGGCATTCTCCTTTGTGAAATCCTTGCAGCGTCTGTTACCTGACCAAGATCTCCACTAGGCTTGAAAAAGTTTGTGACCTGGTACTCTGGACCTAGATTTCCCTGCAGTAGTTGGCCAACAGCTCTACCATGGGAGCTAGGTAACAACAGAACTTTCTTTCTCTTTACAAATTTCCTTACTTTTTTCAAGTCCTTGAAAGTTTGTTGTACCCTTTCTACAGCTTCAGCTACATGAGGCTCATCCAATTCTGACTGAAGCAACAGGTCAAATCTATTTTCAAGATTTATGACATAGCTGCCTGTTGCTCTCCTTTGCCCATCCCCCCTATTACCTGTTGCCACTTCCCACCTCTGTTCACCCTTCTCCCTCTTTAACCTGTCCAGATCCTCCCTTGCCTTGTCCAAGTCAGCTTGAAGAGCTGCAATTTTCCCTTTCTATTCCAGTATTTTCCTATCTCTACTGCAGGTCCTACAATACCACTGGTGAGCCTCATTTATGTCTGTTGTGACTTGCCGATCTTTCAAAGTGCCGCCGCGCAGTTAAGCACGTCCTCTACATGTGGCACTGTCTGCCAACAGTGCAGCAGCAGTGCCACCTAAGCGGCCAGCCAGCCAGCGGCCGCTAGACTTGGACTCAGTTATGATTTGACTGTTAAAGTGTACACACGTCTTACTTTGTTTACTTGATCTGTGACTTTCATGTATTGCCTCTTCCTTGAAATATATTTGTTCAACTTGAAGTTATAACAATTGGCGACGAGGATGGGATTTTACTTTTCCATCATTGACACACATGTTTCCATAGCTACTTTAGAGCAACTATTGCAAGGTCTCATAGAACAGCAAACGCTTCTCACAAATGCGATTCGTGATTTTGTCATGGTATCAAATGCGGGATGTCTCTCGACGCTGACTCTACCTAATTTTACACCTTACGACGAGATGGCGGAATACTGGTCTGATTACAAAAAACATCTTTGACAGCACTTCTTGGCATTTCATGTCGAGGACTAGCAAACATGTAAGTCTCTGTTCCTTTCATGGATTTCACCTCAAATGTATCAGTTGTTGTCGCAGTTGGCGCTTTTGAAAGATCCTGCATCTTCGTCCTTTGCTGAAATGTGCTCATTTCTGTCCATCTATTTTCAAAAGCAAATGCATGTGGTAGCCTCTCATGTTGCCTTTCATCGTTGTCAAAAACAAACAAATCAATCCTATCGCACTTGGGCTGCTGAACTTCACGGCCTCAGTAGAAAGTGTCAGTTTGTTTCTGAAGTTCACAAAGAATCCTACTCCGATTCCATGGTAGGGGATGCTATAATCCAATCAGCGCATGGCAAAGAAGTTAGGCAATGTGCCCTTCAGTTGGGTTCTCCAATCCTGTCACCTGTCACTAGGCAATTACGGATTTACCATAAGCAGAAAATTTCTCTCTTAGGACAATTTGATGGTGATGTATCTTACATATCTGTCGTTTGCACTGTTCCCATATTTGTGGTCGAACATAGTAATGCGGAGAATCATTTTGGTTTTGATGCCTTTCATGTTTTTGGATTCTCCATAGATGACAGTCAATATCGTCTCTGATGCTATTTCTTATTGTCAATTGGATTCCTTGTCAACGACATTTTTGTCCCTTTTTTCTCCTGGGTTATGCCGTGCAAACGACTTTGAAGCTCATATCACACTCAAACCCACTGCTCGGCCTAAGTTTTTTTGGGCTCGGCCCATTCCTGTGGCCCTTCGTGATCAGGTCAAATGGAAGCTGGATCATCTCACTGCTTCAGGGGTCTTGCTTCCTGTCACTTCCAGTGAGTGGTCCTCTCCTGTCGTTGTCATTGATAAGCCAAATGGTGATATTCGCCTCTGCGGCGATTTCAAAGCCACTGTAGATGTTCAGTGTCTTATCGACATTTACCCTATGCCTCGACCTGAAGAATTGTTCACTAACCTGCTGGAGGCCAGTATTTTTCTAAACTTGACCTGTCAGAAGCTTATCATCAATTTCCTCTCGATGCTGCTTCCTGGCAGTTTCTGGTCCTTAACATGCCTTTCAGCCTCTATCAATACCAACAATTGTCATCCGGGGTTGCCATCGCCCTGCTCTCTTTCAACGATTCTTGGAACAATTATTGCTCACTATCCCTGGGTGTATAAATTACCAGGATGACATTGTTGTCACTGGCTCCACCACTGACGAACATCTTCAAAATCTCCGCACACTTTTTCATGTCGTACAGACTGCCGGTCTTAAGTGTAATCGTGAGAAGTCAAAATTTTTTCAGGTATCTATCTCGTACTTAGGGTTTCAACTCTCTCGGGATGGTAATCGTCCGCTTCAGCAAACTGTCGCTGCGATTGATGCCCTTCCTCGCCCTACATCTGTTAAGGAACTGCAGCCCTTCTTGGGGAAAATAGCATACTATCACAAGTTTTTACCATCTGTTGCTTCGGTGGCTCAGCCATTGCACAGCCTGTTGCATAAAAACGTGCCTTTTCACTGGTCCGCGTCATGCGATGCGGCTTTCCAGAAATTGAAGACTATGCTGAAACAGGCCCTGTGCCTGGCTACTTATCGACCTGACCAACATCTTGTTCTTGCCATGGACGCCTCTCAATACAGGGTCAGTGCAGCCCTTGCGCACCATTTTTCTGACGGTTCTGAACAACCCATTGCTTATGCCTCAAAAACGCTCACAGATGCCCAACAAAAGTATTCTCAAATTGAAAAAGAAGCTTTGGCCATTATTCATTCTCTTCATAAGTTTGGTGTTTTTCTCTATGGATCCAAATTTCATCTAGTTACAAATCACAAACCACTTGTTTCCTTGTTTCATCCATCAACGTCACTTCCTGACAAGGCTGCACACCGCCTCCAATGTAGGGCTCTTTACTTGTCTTGTTTCAATTATGAGATTCATTTCCAGCTGATGGCTTAACATGCGAATCCTGATGCACTGTCTCACCTTCCCATGGGTCCTGATTTAGCATTCGATAGGGACGAACATTTGTGTTTCCACCTGGAAGTTGCTGAGCAGCGGGTTGTGGACAGGTTCCCCATCACCGGGGACCGGCTGGCAGCTGCTACAGGTTCTGACCCTACCCTCTCCTGGGTTTTATGCTGTATTCAGAAGGGTTGGCCAGATTGTCCATCCGCTAAGACTTCTGATCCGTTGCGGAACTACCACGCTTTGCTTTATCGCCTTACAGCCAGGGATGATGTTATCCTCCTTTCCACCGAAAATGCTTTGCCACGTGATGTGGTACCTGCATCTTTGTGTGCTTCGGTCTTGCGCCTCCTTCACCAAGGGCACTGGGGTGTCTCTACCACAAAATCTCTGGCACACTGTCATGTGTACTGGCCCGGCATCGACTCTGAAATCGTACACATGGTCACTGGCTGTGGCTCTTGTGCATCACAGGCCACTACCCTGAAGTCATCTTTGTCACAGTGGCCTTCATCTGAGAAACCCTGGGAACATATTCATGCTGGCTTCGCGAGACCATTTTTAGGTACTTATTGGTTTCTCGTTATTGACGCCTATTCTAACTTTCCTTTCATTGTCCGTTGCACGTCACCTATCACTGCGGCAACCACCAATGCTCTAGCTCGCATTTTCTCTTTGGAAGGCCCTTCCCTCTACTCTTGTTACTGATAATGATCCACAATTTGCCTCTTCGATTTTGCAGATTTTTGTGCCCGTCAAGGATTCATGCATGTCCCGAAACACCCCCCCCCCCCCCCTCCTCCGTTTCGTCCGCATTCAAACAGTAAGGCTGAGTGACTGGTCTGCACATTTAAGGCTTAGATGAGGAAACTCCTGACTACTTCTGCTGATGATGATGCACTTCTCCAATTTATGGCTTCTTACTGTTAACCCCCATGGGCGACCACAGCCCGGCTGAGCTCTTATGTGGTCGACAGCCCCTCACGCTACTTCATCTTCTGCGGCCTTCCACGTCATGGCCGCGGGTGCCTTCACTTGGCCAGTTCACCGCCGACAGGGATATGGCAGGTGGTGAAAATGGAGTCCTGGCCACATCTTACGACACCGTGGACGACGCTTGTATGAAATCCAGATGGTCACTGGTGTTGCAGTGCGTCATTCGGACCAGCTTCAGCCTCGTGTGCCAGCAACGCCTGTTCTGGATGCCGCTACACCACCTTCGGCTCTACCTGACATTCAGGATACTGGAATCTCTCATTACTCACAACGCAGTCCTCTCACCATCATATCAGTGACAGCACAAGAACTGAAGCCACCAGGAGACGTGCCCATGCAGGAACCGGATGACCATCATCTGTCAGAGCAACTCTACTCGCCTCCTTCTCCTACGGACGCAGACACATCGCCCATGTCTCCTGTTATAACAACCGGACTTGCCGCAGCGGGCAGATTGGTGCACGGGGCCCCAGCAGATTCGACCCCCACATCTCCTGTCATCTCGCCCCATTATTATCGGGGACACTTCCGTCCGTACGGGAAGCCTCCTCCTCAAGACTTGACGGACAGTCAAACAACACCTATGGATGTTAGCAATCTACAGGCCATCTCCATCAAGACCTGTGCAAAAAATTCAAAGGGAGGAAAAGTGTTGTGACTCGGTGATCTTTCAAAGTGCCGCCGCGCAGTTATGCGCATCCTCTACATGCGGCGCTGTCTGCCAGCCATGCAGCAGCAGCGCCATCTGAGCGGCCAGCCAGCCGGCAGTCGCTAGACTTGGACTCAATTATGATTTGACTGTTAAAGTGTGCACACATCTTACTTGATCTGTGACTTTCATGTATTGCCTCTTCCTTGAAATATATTTGTTCAACTTTAAGTTATAACAATGTCTCCTTTTCCCACGCTACTACATTCACCCCAATGAAAGAAACTACAGCACCCATCACACCACACCCCAGAACTAACGATCCTACGGCATGTCACACACTTCTCACTCATGGTAAAAACAGAAATCGTATAAACTGATTTAAGTACTGATTAAAACGTAAACAAGGGACCCTAGAAACTATTCAGGCAGATATAAGTAAATTGAAAGAATACTGAATTAAAAAACTGGTGATTACATATAAGTTTAAGTCACTGTTTACTTACGATACACGCGCATGAAATTAAGCCTAAAATCCGTGCTATAGGTGCGAGAAGGAAAATAAACTTCTGACCCCATTTAATCTTCTTCACTAACTTCTTCACTAACACTTCCACTAATGTAACAACACTTAGATTATATTTATAACAACTGTAAATATTTAAAAACAGCTTAATAACAATGCTTGTTGTAATTATTTATTGCAGCAAATACTCGAAGAGAAGGAAAAGAATCCAATGCAATTTGTGTATTTACTGTTGCCTTAAAGTCAGCAAACAGATGTAAACCACCTAAAGGCTTCTTCAGAAAGATTATGCATGATGCCTATCAGCTTGCAGAAATGGGTTGCATAATCCCAGTGTCTCGCCGTCCTTGCACACATATTGCCCAGGGAACAGGTCATTCATCTGTGTTTCAAAGACTTTTGCCCTACCTATACCTGGTTGAAATTGTTCCTTGTACTTATTACAAAAGACGGAAATGTTAGTGTGAGGCACAGCTACGTAAGCCAAGGACTGAATTACTTATGTGTTGTAGGCAGAGCATATAGAGGTAGGTTGGTGTAGCATTGGGCTACTGATTGTGGCATAAGTGTCTTTATTTATTAGGGAAACTGAAGCACCACAGTGCAACTGTCACTTAATTCTTATATGTTTCATTTTCAAATGTACAAAAAGTTTGTCCACCTGCTGGCATTTTGCAGCAGAAGCTTTCCGCTATGCGGAACTACTTGGTTCGACTCATGCCCAATTGAATGGCTGGCCCGTACTGTGTATACATGTTAACAGTATTGCATGCTGCCACATAAATATACAGTTTTAATGTGACATTCACATCAACACTGAAAGCATTGACAATTTTTCCTATCATGCTTAAAAAAACTTAAGAATTTTCTCTTAAACCATGGAATGTAACAATGTTATGAAAAAGATAGTTGCTATTCATCATGTAGTGGAGATGCTGAGTTGCAGATAGGCACAACAAAAAGCTGTCACAAAATGAGCTTCTGGCCAACAAGGCCTTTGTCAGAAATAGACAACAGGCATGTACACACACTCACACAAAAGCAACTGTCACACACATCACCACAGTCTCTAGCAGCTGAAGCCAGACTGCGAGAAGTAGCACATGATGGGAGGGACAACCGGATGGGGGTAAGGAAGAGTCTGGGGTGGGGAGGGTGTATTGAACCATATTATTTTTTCATTCTTTTCTTTTCTTATATAAAAGCTATATGTAAACTGAATGATTTATAGACATTGCCAAAGACAAATTAACGAGATGTTTTGTGGCAAGAATAATGTTTTGATACACCATTAAATATCTCTCTGAAACAAAGTAGTAAATACATTCTTCAATTTATTAATTTGTGTATCTTCATAGTTTTGTTTCGAAAAGTGGTAGTGTACAGATGTATATTTGGATCCATCATACCAGCATTGTTAAAAATGTGTATTTCAAAGTTCATTAAAAGTTTATAAAAGTTATTAGAAAAGCAATATTTATTCATACAGTTAAGAGGTCAGTTCCTATCTTTCATCATTTTACTTGCTGCTGACATCCTGCATCAAGAGGTTTGGTGCAGACAAGAATAATTTACGTGGTATCCGGAGGAGCGTTTCTGCATCAACATTGTCACAATCAAGACTAAACACAATGGAATTAATGTGAAGCAGTACATTATGCAAATTATGTTTATTGACCTTGAATGTATTGATATTAAAAGTCTGTTGATATTGGTATAAGTTAAAGTTCAATTCATAAATTACCTTCCAAATTTTCTCAACTGTTCTTTCCAATCAATTTTTCCAATTGTTCAAGCAATTATTAATCCATTTCCTTTCCCATATCCCTGATCAGTGGTGACTGTTTAAGGGATGGCACCAAGAAAAATGTGAACTGGCCTTTCAGTTGCTGAGGTAAAATTTTTTGAGATTAATAATAATAATAATAATAATAATAATAATAATAATAATATCGTGTGATGAGGGCCTCCCGTCGAGTAGACTGCTCGCCTGGTGCAAGTCTTTCGATTGGACGCCACTGCGGCGATTTGTGCGTCAATGGGGATGAAATGATGATCATCAGGACAACACAACACCCAGTCCCTGAGTCGAGAAAATCTCTAACCCAGCCGGGAATCGAACCTGCGCCCTTAGGATTGACCACTCAGCTACCGGGGGCGGACTTGAGATAAATGATTCATGTTATTGTTACAAGGAACAGCTTCATATTATTGTTGTGTGTCCATGAGATTGGAACTAAAAAAAAAAAAAAAAAAAAAAAAAAAAAAAAAAAAAAAAAAAAAAAAAATGAGGAGCAGATTAAACTTAAATTCTGCCTACAAATGAGATGAGCTGAGAATGCTGATTTCAGTGATAAAGCTAGGCAGCTGCTACGCTGTATGCTTATATGGTTACGCTTGTTGCCATCTTTCTGGTGGTAGATAATCTCTTTTCCTTCTAATTAATATCCTTTACTTAAAGTGCATTTTAACATAAAAGACAACATTTTGTACAAAGTCACCATTAAAATGCAAAATAAGTCATTTAAATTTTGTAAAACTGTGTCAGATAATAATCAGATTCATTAGTAAATTCACAGCTAAACCTACTTTAATCGGAAAGTACCAATACAGAAAAAATTTCATTTTTGAAAAACAATTATTCATAATTTTGTTAAAAACTATTTGCAATGGAGCCAAAGGAAATGGCCATTTCATTACAAAATGAAATCTGCGAAGATGTCAGAAATGTGAGCTTGGCAACAGTTGAAGGTAACTTGCCAACTTGTGAACTGGCCAATGGAAACTTAAACAACAAGGTTGACGTCCCATTATCAACAAATGATGACACTGATAATGTAATTGATCATGATGTCACTTTTATGACACTTGATGAGACAGTTTTTCAGTTCTCATCAGCAAACATTTTTTTTTTTTCAAATAGTGAAACTGAAGGGTGCGACAGTGAAAATTCCTTTGATTACCTGCTCAAGACGTTGTGAATGCAAGAACAGGAAACAGTTCATAAAAACAATGTAAATGCTAGTGGGACACACACTTTGACACAGCTCATGCAACAAATGATACAACAGTTTACAAAGCAACAGGAATTTCAGGAAAGTGTAACACAACAACTTAAGGGTGTGACACAGCAGTTCACAAAACATCAGGAAACTATAGGACAACAATTTACACAGCAAAATCAGGCATTTAACAATTTCAAGAATAGTATTAGTCAACAGTTTAGTGATGTGAGCAAAACTATATGCACTGAATTATCTGATGAACTATCCAATAAGTTGATAAAGCTAGGTAAACAACTAAAACAAGAAATAATTACCGACATATCCCACAATATAAATACAGTAACGGAAAGAGTATCATCTGTAGATGATTAACAGGAACAACTTGCAGGTGAGTTACAGAACCTTAGTGAAACATATTCTTAAATTCAGGATCCCAGTAAGATACATTGGTAAAAAATGTGATGGATGCAGTCAGCGAGCCACAAGACGTGCTAAAACTCACATACAGAAGTACAAAAGTTATGTCTAACAGTAGACCAGTTAAGCTTACAGTCAAAATTTGCCAAAAAACAGAGAGATAAGATATGTGCACAAGTAAAGGAAATAACTGAAAAAGCTGAAGGCGGGCTGCTGGACAAGGACAGCACCCTTGCTGATAAGGTAGTGTCAGAGTGCAAAAATTATGTAAATACAGTATAAGAAGCTCTAAAAGAGAAAGAAAGTTTCTAGCTAAAATAGATTCAGATTTAAAGGAAGCAGAAGAAAGGTTATGAGGCAGTATGGCTAAAACAAAACTTGACCGAAAACAAACACATTCTTTTAGAGAAGTTAGATACTTTCACTGGTGATGCACAACACATGGCTAGCCCATCGAAGGGAAATAGCAAAGGTTGCAGAACGCAGCAACACTTGCCAGCAGCTGTACCTGTCAAGCAAGCACAATTGCCATACACTACGTCACAAGCGAACATAAACACGTCTGTCACTGGCAGTATGGCATGTTTGTCAACATTACTTGCAAATGAGGGATTACTTAGGCATCGACAATTTCTGGTATTTTCCTCTGAAGGGAAAAGAGCAAACCCCATGGTCTTTATCAGAGCATTTTGGAATGTTTTACCTCATACCTGGACCGAAGCCCAGAAAATTAGATTTGTTGTTGGATACACACAGGGTGACATTCTACTACGGGCTACGGACATGGCGGAACATTGCCACTACTATGAACAGTTTCAGAGTGTCTTTCTGTATAAATATTGGTCTGAGGCTGTACAAGAGAGGCTCAGACATGAAGTATTCAACCCAGTTCCATTCAATAGCAACTATGGAAGCTAAAGGGGCTATTTTGAAAAATATTTAAATAAAACCTGATGCTGGACGAACCCAGTGTAGACATGCTGAAAATTTTAAAGAGTCGTCTTCCTGCCCACATTAGGGGAAAATCTCATTAACATTCTGGAACATGACACCAAATATTTTCTGTCTGTACTGGACTCAACAGATTTGATATATGAAGAGAGACCAGTACAGCCAAAGCCTGTTAATATGCAGATAGTGCCACAGAGATTTATAGACCAATAAGTGAACAACAGATTCATAGTACAACATGGATTGCAACCTTACCCCACACAGACCAATAGTAATGGTGGTGATAATCACAATGGCTATGCCAGAAGTCATAAATTCAAGGGCAGATATAAAATAAATGGGCAAAAGTTTAACAAAAACAACTATAACGGACAAGTAGAGTATGGTCAGTCTGTACAATATGTACAGATACAAGTTACTGGCAATAATCAGCTGATCACTTGGCGAACATGAATCAATATTAGACAGTCAAATAATCCACAGACAGTGTAATTCAGCCAGCAAAGTAATGTAAATGTGCCGAATAACATGCAAAGACAGAGAGAATTTCAATTGAGAGCCTCAGAGGATACTAACTGGTGTAATCAAACACGAACAGTCCATATAGTAGAGATTATGCCTAACCCAGAGACTGATACCACAGCGATGCCAGAAAACTTGAACCAGTCACAGTAGGCCCCCGTTCTATAACCTGGGAGGAAAGTGGGGCCACAAGCTTGATCAACATTTGCTTCATCAGATACAATAAGGTACATCTACATCTACATCCGTACTCCGCAAGCCACCTGACGGTGTGTGGCGGAGGGTACCCTGAGTACCTCTATCGGTTCTCCCTTCTATTGTGAAAGATGATCTGTATCAAAGTAATGAGGATACACAGGAAAACTTGACAGATGACAAGATACAAGCTACTATTAAAGCCAAAATAGTTAGTTGTTAAGAAATTTTTTTGTTTTTATTTTTTTTCTTGTATGTCAAATGTGTAAGCAGTAAGGCAAGTTATTTTAACAAGGAAGAATTTTGCTTTTATGTTTGTCTAGAGATGACGATACTCTAAATACAATAGTTCACCTTGCATGTAGCCCAGTTGTAAACAGATAAATGAACTTGTGAAACGCAGGGTAGCATGCTATACAATAACTCACTGCGACGCAAGTGATATCTGAATGACACATGATGCAGCGTATGCACACAGGGGAGCAAGATGGTCAACAAACCACAAGTGCCTGTGTACCAGACAGGCACACCTGGAAGTGTTGGATTGCCCAAAACAAACAAACCTGATGAGCTACATCCCGCACTAGCATTTGTAAAGCCTATTGAATAAACAGGGACATAGCAGAGAAGGATATTGTTACATTCCATCCTGGATTTTCCATTGTTTAAAGTAGGAGATATTTACTTAAGCTACATTATGATATACTTTATATCTATACATGCACAATATTTACAAATTTAAGTATTGAAAGTTCAAGCACTAATTATACTTGATCCAGGTAAACAAGCAAATAGAGTATAAGTGGTAAACAGAATAAGATTCCAGATTTATAAAGTAAGTAGAGATGCATACATGACATTAAATAAGTTTTGTGATAGCATGACTGCACACTGAAGTGAATGAATACATGGTTGAATATATGAAAAAGGTATTAGTAGTCCATCGAACCACTATACACTATCTACAAATATCTACTTTTAAGTTAGTATTAAGTTTTTTCTTCCAGGGAACGATGCATTGGCATGCCCTAAAGTGAAGGAAGATAAATGCTTGTAGCGTGTTAGGTACCATGTAAACATAAGAATGGACCACACTGCAAGTAAATATTGTTGTAAGTTTATGATAAATGTGAAAGTGATAGTGCAAAAGTATGTGAAGATGAAAACAGCTGCGGTACATAATCAAGGGGTCAAAAACCTAACTACTGGGAGCATCGACTATGCATGAAAGCATCAAACACCTGAATCACATTGAAATTTTTATGCACCTTTGTTACTTATGTGAACATTGTTTTATGCTCATTATATGTAACGTATCATATTGATGATACAACTCTGTAAACCTCAGCCCATAAAATGGTTATCCTTTATACAAATGAATGTAACAAGTAAATATTGAGCTGCACTTTTAAACACTGAATAAGTATTTGATATGGTTGCTATGGTCAGATATCAGTTGTGCATAGAAACAACAAACTATTTTGTTCTTGGGATCACAATTAAGTCTATTAATGAGACGTATCTGAGCACATAAATGCTTTCCATCAAATTTATGCAACCTTGTAGTGTGTAGATCCTTTGTGGAGAATGCTAGAGAGGCGAGGCCATGTGTAGTTATATGAATGGCGCATAGTATCTATTGTAGTGACTACTGTGTATTTCTTTGATTCTTTTGAATTAATGAATGTGTTCCAACAAGAAGTCATTGTAAATTGAAATGAAATGTATGTCAATTTTTGCTATAAATGAAAACAGAATATACTATTGTATGAATGCTAAAAGAAGCAAGTATAACCAAACGAGAGTGAAATATGTACTTATATAATTGGAATCAAATACTGTAATGAAAATGAAATCTAACAAACTGTGCTAAAACAAAATGACAAATAATGGTTCTGTATATAAAACGTGGAGATAATATGTTACAGACTATAATGTATGTGAGCAATGATAATGGCATGTCAGCAAATGAGTAGGATAAGTGTATTTTGTAATTGTATTTGTATTTTATTATGTTATGTGTACAGTATGTGGAAAGGACACTACAGAGACTTTATGTAATGCAATTGTATGAAAGACACTCAAAAACCAAGTGCAAATACATATGAAACGTGGGTACAAAGTGTTAAGTGTACATCTGTTAAAACAATACATGGTTGTACCTGTGGCAAACTAAAAATGGCAATACTTCATATAATATCAATTTTCTGTGCTCAACTGTGTCGAAAAAGCAGTAAGGAACTTACTTTGTCGACAGAAGTTGAATATTCAGCTGGGCTCCCCATGGAATAAGAGAGAGGGAAGAGGTGAAATAAATTCCTCAGGCTGCTGATATGGAAACTAGTTGTCACCGCATAGAATATTTCACAAGTATCACGCCGTTAAACACGAGGTTCACAAATTTGTGCTGTGAAAGCCACTGCAAACATACGACATGGACACTCTGGCCTTGTACTGAACATATGAGCACAAACTATGATGGTGACAGACATTGTGCTGCATGCGCATACTTTACAAGCTAAACACTGTGCAGATGCTGACTGACAACACTGGGGCTATGCAGTTACACCAAGAATTTTATTAGGAGAGAAAACTTATATATGTATGAGGTGCTATCCAAAATTTTCAGGACTGGTGCTGCCATCTGTTGAAACTTTACCTTTGGTTAATGGTCACCATCACCTTCGAAGTAGTTCCCATTCGCACGTACACACTGGTCGGAGCACTTCTGCCACTGGCCAGACGTTTTCTGGAAGTCCTGTTCTTTGAGGGTGTTTATCACCTCAAGCAATGCTTCTTGAATCCTCTCTAGAGTGTCTAACCGACGGCCTTTCAACTTTAGTTTCAGTCTTGGGAATAGCTCGAAGTTGCAAGGTGCCAAATCGAGTGAGTACAGTGAGTGGGGTATAACCGCCATGTTGATTTTTTGCCAAAAAGGTCCTGATCAGCAAGGGTGCATTGACTTGATGCAGCAGCCAATTCCCTTGACGCCAAAGTTCAGGCCATTGTCACTGCCTGTTTTCATGGAGCCATCGCAAAAGTCACAGTAGTACGCGGAATTCACTGTTTGCTTGGGTGGGACAAATTCTTTGTGCACAGTTCCATTCGTATCAAAGAAAACAATGATCATGTTCTTCATTTTGCTCTTCACCTGTCTCTCTTTTTGGGGTCTTGGAGAGCCTGGGCTCTCTGACTCATAACCGTATATCCAGCTCTTGTCGCCAGTAATAACCCACAACAAGAAGGTCGAATCATCAGATGAAGTCAGAAAAATTTGATACACATGTGCTGTTCTGTTCATGAATCCATCGTAAAATCGCCACACACTAGACACAGAGTATTATGGAAATCACTGTGGACACACAACACATCCTCCCAGCTGAATGCCACTCCGCACACTGACTCATCAGATATGCAGCTCTCGCCACCTAGCGGGGCAAAGATTACTATTTTCCAGATGGCAGCACCAGTCCTGAAAATTTTGGATTCCACCTCATATGTTTGAAAGAAGGTGACATGCCCATATAACTTGATAACCATTCAGGATAACTCGAATGGCCAAACATAAAGGCTGTGCCCGTATTGGCCAGGATTATCAACTGTGAAAAAGGGAAATAACCTCAGACACAATGCAGTTCCATATTATGTCAGTACACAATCAGGGGCAATTGTATTGAATCATATTATTTTGTTGTTCTCTGTTTTTCTTATGTATAAGCTAAATGTAAAATGAATGAGTTACAGACATCACCAAAGGAAAATTAACGTGTTGTTTTGTGGCAAGGATAATGTTTTGATACATCTTGAAATATATATCTCTGAAACAAAGTAAGAAATGCGCACTTCAAATTATTAATTCATGTATCTTCACAGTTTTGTTTCGAGAAGTGGTAGTGTACAGATGTCGCCATGAAGCTGGGGTACGGTCCCGCACACCGTTAGGCCGTCTTCCGCTCACGCCCCAACATCGTGCAGCCCGCCTCCAGTGGTGTCGCGACAGGCGTGAATGGAGGGACAAATGGAGACGTGTCGTCTTCAGCGATGAGAGTCGCTTCTGCCTTGGTGCCAATGATGGTCGTATGCGTGTTTGGCGCCGTGCAGGTGAGCGCCACAATCAGGACTGCATACGACCGAGGCACACAGGGCCAACACCCGGCATCATGGTGTGGGGAGCGATCTCCTACACTGGCCGTACTACACCTCTGGTGATCGTCGAGGGGACACTGAATAGTGCACGGTACATCAAAACCGTCATCGAACCCATCGTTATACCATTCCTAGACCGGCAAGGGAACTTGCTGTTCCAACAGGACAATGCACGTCCGCATGTATCCCGTGCCACCCAACGTGCTCTAGAAGGTGTAAGTCAACTACCCTGGCCAGCAAGATCTCCGGATCTGTCCCCCATTGAGCATGTTTGGGACTGGATGAAGCGTCGTCTCACACGGTCTGCACGTCCAGCACGAACGCTGGTCCAACTGAGGCGCCAGGTGGAAATGGCATGGCAAGCCGTTCCACAGGACTACATCCAGCATCTCTACGATCATCTCCATGGGAGAATAGCAGCCTGCATTGCTGCAAAAGGTGGATATACACTGTACTAGTGCCGACATTGTGCATGCTCTGTTGCCTGTGTCTATGTGCCTGTGGTTCTGTCAGTGTGATCATGTGATGTATCTGACCCCAGGAATGTGTCAATAAAGTTTCCCCTTCCTGGGACAATTAATTCACGGTGTTCTTATTTCAATTTCCAGGAGTGTAAATCAAATAGGGAAAATGTAGGAGTAGGTTTAATAATTAATTAAAAAAATAGGAATGCAGGTAAGCTGCTACAAACAGCATAGTGAACGCATTATTGTGGCCAAGATAGATACAAAGCCCACCCCTACCACCATAGTACAAGTTCATATGCCACCCAGCTCCGCAGATGATGAAGAGATAGATGACATGTATGATGAGATAAAAGAAATTATTCATATAGTGAAGGGATACGAAAATTTAATAGTCACGGGTGATTGGAATTCGATAATAGGAAAAGGAAGAGAAGGATATGTAGTTGGTGAATATGGAATGGGGGTAAGGAATGAAAGAAGAAGCCGCCTGGTAGAATTTTTCTCAGAGCATAACTTAATCATTGCTAACACTTGGTCCAAGAATCATGAAAGAAGGTTGTATACATTGAAGAACCCTGGAGATACTGACATGTTTCAGATAGATTATGTAATGGTAAGACAGAGATTTAGGAACCAGGTTTTAAATTGTAAGACATTTCCAGGGGCAGATGTGGAATTTGACCACTGTCTATTGGTTATGAAATGTAGATTAAAACTAGAGAAACTGCAAAAAGGTGGGAATTCAAAGAGATGGGACCTGGATAAACTGACAGAACCATGGGTGGTTGAGAGTTTCAGGGAGAGCATTAGGGAACGATTGACAAGAATTTGCAAAAGAAATACAGTAGAAGAAGAATGGGTAGCTTTGAGAGATGAAATAGTGAAGGCAGCAGAGGATCAAGTAGGCAAAAAGATGAGGGTTAATAGGAATCCTTGGGTAACATAAGAGATACTGCATTTAATTGATGAAAGGAGAAAATTCAAAAATGCAGTAAATGAAACAGGCAGAAAGGAATACAAATGTCTCAAAAATGAGATCAACAGGAAGTGCAAAATGGCTAAGCAGGGATGGCTAGAGGAAAAATGTAAGGATGTAGAGGTGTATATCACTAGGGGTAAGATAGATACTTCCTAGAGGAAAGAAGATTAGACAGGTAGATCACAAAACTAATGAGGAGGTATTGAATAGAATTGGGGACAAGTGGAGTTTGTGGCACAACTTGACAAGAAGAAGGGACCGGTTGGTAGGACACGTTCTGAGGCATCAATGGATCACAAATTTAGCATTGGAGGGCAGCGTGGAGGTTAAAAATCGTAGAGGGAGACCAAGAGATGAATACACTAAGCAGATTCAGAAGGATGTAAGTTGCAGTAAATACTGGGAGATGAAGAAGCTTGCACAGGATAGGGTAGCATGGAGAGCTGCATCAAACCAGTCTCAGAACTAAGGAGCACAACAACAACAACAACAACAAAATTAAAGAGACCTTTGCAGAAAAGAGAACCACTTGCATGAATATCAAGAGCTCTGATGGAAACCCAGTTCTGAACAAAGAAGGGAAAGCAGAAAGGTGGAAGGAGTATATAGAGGGTCTATACAAGGGTGATGTTCTTGACGACAATATTATGGAAATGGAAGAGGATGTAGATGAAGATGAAATGGGAGATATGATACTGAGTGAAGAGTTTGACAGAGCACTGAAAGACCTGAGTCGAAACAAGCCTCATTGAGTATACAACATTTCATTAGAACTACTGAAACCCTTGGGAGAGCCAGCACTGACAAAACTCTACCATCTGGTGAGCAAAATGTATGAGACAGGCAAAAATCACCAGACTTCAAGAAGAATATAATAATTCCAATCCCAAAGAACGCAGGGATTGACACATGTGAAAATTACTGGACTATCATTTTAATAAGCCATGGCTGCAAAATAGTAACGTGAATTCTTTACAGACGAATGGAAAAACTGGTAGAAGCCGACCTCAGGGAAGATCAGTTTGGATTCCGTAGAAATGTTGGAACACGTGAGACAATACTGACACCACGACTTATCTTAGAAAATAGATTAAGGAAAGGAAAACCTACATTTCTAACATTTGTAGACTTAGAGAAAGCTTTTGACAATGTTGACTGGAATACTCTCTTTCAATTTCTGAAGGTGGCAGGGGTAAAATACAGGGAGCGAAAGGCTCTTTACAATTTGTACAGAAACCAAATGGCAGTTATAAGAGATGAGGGGCATGGAAGGGAAGCAGTGGTTGGGAAGGGAGTGAGACAGGATTGTAGCCTTTTCCCAGTGTTATTCAATCTGTATATTGAGCAACCAGTAAAAGAAAGAAAAGAAAAATTTGGAGTACGAATTAAAATCTATGGAGAAGAAATAAAAACTTCGAGGTTTGCCAATGACATTGTAATTCTGTCAGAGACAGCAAAGGACCTGGAACAGCAGTTGAATGGAATGGACAGTGTCTTGAAAGGAGGATATAAGATGAACATCAACAAAAGCAAAATGAGGATAATGGAATGTAGTCGAATTAAATCGGGTGATGCTGAGGGTATTAGATTAGGAAATGAGACACTTAAAGTAGTAAATGAGTTTTGCTATTTGGGGAGCAAAATAACTGATGATGATCGAAGTAGATAGGATATAAAATGCAGACTGGCAATGGCAAGGAAGGCATTTCTGAAGAAGAGAAATTTTTTAACATCGAGTATAGATTTAGATGTCAGGAAGTCTTTTCTGAATGTATTTGTATGGAGTGTAGCCATGTATGGAAGTGAATTGTATACAATAAATAGTTTAGACAAAAAGAGAATAGAAGCTTTTGAAATGTGGTGCTACAGAAGGATGCTGAAGATTAGATGGGTAGATCACATAACTAATGAGGAGGTATTGAATAGAATTGGGGAGAAGAGAAATTTGTGGCACAACTTGACTAGAAGAAGGGATCGGTTGGTAGGACATGTTCTGAGGCATCAAGGGCTCACCAATTTAGTATTGGAGGGCAGCGTGGAGGGTAAAAATCATAGAGTGAGACCAAGAGATGAATACACTAAACAGATTCAGAAGGATGTAGGTTGCAGTAGGTACTGGGAGATGAAGAAGCTTGCGCAGGATAGAGTAGCATGGAGAGCTGCATCAAACCAGTCTCAGGACTGAAGACCACAACAACAACAGTCTGGTTTCAGGTGCCGGAATCTGTGATCATATGTGTGTGAGAGTCATGTTTTCATGAGTGTGTATATGTGATTGTTGTCTATTTTTAACAAAGGAATGTTGGCCAAAGCTCATTTTGTGACTGTCTTTTTGTTGTGCCTCTCTGCAACTAGCATCTTCACTATATGGTGAGTTTCAACTATCATTTTCAGAATTTTTTCTCAGAGTATGGTAACACACTTGATGTTCCATAAGTTTAAGTTGTTACTTTCACTCTTCTTACTGGTCTTACTCTTTGTCTGAGCTCTTTTTTGAACTACTTGAATGCTGTGTGCTGTACAAAAGACTGAGCGTCTAATGCACTGTGAACACAAGAAATACAAATCAACTCTGTTGATTCAACAATTATTTGAGATTCCACTATAGACAGAACTGTTTTCAAATTATGGTCAGGCAGTTTTAGACTTGCAGCATGAATCCATGTGTCTCACAATTCTGAGTAATGGTATCACGCAACCTGTCAGTATAGCAGATTCCACACAAATATTTAAACTAACAATGTCTCGGTGAAATGACACGTCAGATTAGAACATGAAATTTTGGTTCACTTTATTACATAAATGAATAAAAGATTTATTTAACTTTGATACACTTCTTTGCCACTGGAATACTGGATGACTGCTAACTGCCTGGGAGTGGCAAAGAATCACTTGATGCTCTAATAGACAACTGCTCTCTTGAGGTACAATGTTGAACATTATACAGTACATGTCATCAGGAACTTTACTGCCACTGTCCTACTTGATGATGTTGAGCTCTAGCACAACACTATATTGACCACAGTGTGGGGGCACTGCTTCACTGAGAGTGGAAACGTGGTCTTCAGGAGCTCCTCCTGCACGTAGTTATGGATTGCAGCAAGCCCTTACTAACGTCTGCAGTATTGATTCACATTGCCAACTTTAATGTAGGAACGTGATATCTGTACAATATGACAGGTTCCACATATATGAGTGGCTTAAAGATTTCTTAATTAATAGAATCCAATATGTTTTCCTTGATGGCAAATGTTCATTAGAGACAAGGGTGTCATTAGGAGTGCCCCACAGAAGTGTGATAGGAACTGCTCTTGTTCTCTGTATACATATATGGACTTATAGATATGGTGAGCAGAAATCTACAGCTGTCTGCTGATGATGCTGTAATGTAGTGGAAAGTATCATTGTAGAATGACTTTAGAAGGCTGACTTAGACAGAACTTCTGTTTGGTGTGATGAATGCGAACTTGCTCTAAATTAGAAAAATGTAGGGTAATGCAGATGAATAGCGAAAACAATTCGGTAAATGTTAAAATACAGTTTAGTGATATGTTGCTTGACCAGTTGCAAGTTCATTCCATTTCATATTGTTACTTCCATCTCACCATTTATACACAGTAACTACTCCTTTCTTCATTCTGTTTTAGTTTTCTACATCTTTCATTTTCTGACCTATTTGTCTTTTTCCGTGCTCCTCCCACATCTGTTACATATAATGCACTCTTATTAACTTGTGTATGATGTTTTGGCAGTAATTTTGTCTTGCATGTTACCCTGTCTTCCACCCTTAGTTTTTCAAATATTGTCTGGTGCAGTTCCCAACAATTAGTCTTTCCTTCTCATTCCGTCCTGTAAGTCTTCCCTGGCCCAGCGTTCTGGGTGACTTTTCCTAACTTTACTCTTTTTCCTAAACCTCTCCAGTGGGTTTTCCTTCACCCCTCTTCCTTCTCCTTCAACCCTTATGATTGAAGAAGGAGCCTCTGGCTCCAAAAGCTTGCATATGTAAAACAATTTTTTACATGTGTCTTCCCCTGCCATTGCTGCCCGAGTAGATTTTTTATCTTTCCAATTATAGTATATTTACATTCTGGGTGAATTAGTCCTGTCATGAGTTTAATTACAAGTGTGCAGGCATGCCACATAAATACAGCAACTACTTTTCTTTGGTAGGGTATTTTCTTCCTGCTATACAATTTATGTCTGGCACCAAACTTATGTGGTGAATACAACATAAAACTGGTGGAGCTGCTTTCCCACATAGAACAGTTGCTAGGCTTCACAATGCTTAGCAGCAATCTCATTACTTGTGTATGCTGCTCCCCCATTTGGGACTGCAGCATTCCCAAGAATGCAGCAGCAGCTACACCAGTATGTTCAATCAGTAACATGACCACACATTTGTGATGCTGCTGTCCCACTTTGGAATGGCTCCACTACTGTTTGAGAGAGCAGCTCTACCAAACAAGATACAGCTGTTGTCTGGTATTTTGGAGCAGACAGATCACTATTTAGGAAAGTAGCTTTCCCAAAAGCAGGAGAGAATGTGCCTTAAGAAATAATTACATCATTGTAACTGCACGTATCACAATTGCATATTTTACCCACTCTGAATTTTCTTCTACATGTACAGCTACATACATACTCCCCTAGTCACCATATGACATATGGTAGAGAGTACCGTGTACTACTACCAGTAATTCCCTTGTCTATTCCACATGCAAACACTGTGAGGGAAAAAATGACTATCTATATTGAAGAGCCAAAGAAATTGGTACACCTGCCTAATGTTGTGTAGGCCCCCCACAAGCATGGAGAAGTGCCACAACATGACATGCCATGGACTCAACTAATGTCTGAAGTAGTGTTGGAGGGAACTGACACTATGAATCCTGCAGGTCTGCCCATAAATCTGTAAGAATATGAGGAGGTGGAGATCTGTTCTGAACGGCACATTGCAAGGCATCCCAGATATGCTCAATAATGTTCATGTATGGGGAATTTGGTAGACAGCGGAAGTGTTTAAACTTAGAATAGTGTTCTTGGAGCCACTCTGTAGCAATTCTGGACATGTGGGCTGTTGCATTGTCCTTCTGGAATCGCCCAAGTCTGTCAGAATGCACAATGAATATTAATGGATGCAGGTGATCAAACAGGATGCATACATACATGTTACCTATCAGAGTGGTATCTAGACGTATCACGGGTCCCATATCACTCCAGCTGCACACAACCTACACCTTTACAGACTCTCCACCAGCTTGAACAGTCTCCTGCTGACATGCAGGGTCCATGGATTCATGAGGTTGTCTCCATACCCGTACATGTCCATGCACTCGATACAATTTGAAACAATACTTGTCTGACCACACAATATGTTTCCAGTCATCGATAGTCCAATGTCAGTGGTGATGAGCCCATACAGGACATATATTTTTGTGTCATGGAGTCATCAAGGGTACACGAGTGGGCTTTTGGCTCTGAAAGCCCATATCGATGATGTTTTGTTGAATGGTTCACATGCTGACATTTGTTGATGGCTCAGCATTGAAATCTACAACAATTTGTTGAAGGGTTGCACTTCTGTCACATTGAATGATTATCTTCAGTTGTCATTGGTCCCATCATTCCAGGATCTTGTTCCAGCCACATTGATGTCAGAGATATGATGTTTTATTGGGTTCCTGATACTCAAGGAACACTTGTGAAAAGACTGTATGGGAAAACCCCCAAATCATTGCTACCTCAGAGACGCTGTGTCCCATTACTTGAGCATCGATTATAACACCACATTCAAACACACTTAAATCCTGACAACCCACCACTGTAGCAGCAGTAACCTATCTAACAACTGTGCCAGACGCTTGTTGTCTTATATAGGCATTCCCAACCACAGCATTGTATTCTACCTGCTTACTTATCTCTGTATTTGAATATGCATGCCTACAGCACTTTCCTTGGCTTTTCAGTGTATATGCCTCTATAAGTTCTTATGCAAAATGTACATTGGCAGCAAGAGAGTGGGGGTGAGAACCAAGGTAGCACTAGTTCCCACTTGCGGAGATCTGAGGGAAGAACCCAAATGGTGCATGTAGTGAAACAGGCACCGAGGTCACAACTGTCATGTTGTAGAGCATGCTCTGTAACAGGATATGGAGTGTTACTGGTATACATAATCTACCTATGCCCATTCATCCTAACTGATAACTTTTTGGTAGTCATGCTGATGTAAAAGGCTGAACAGTGTTTACATAACAGCTGTGTCATTTCACAGGTGGCCCTCCGTTTGGTAGTATATGTTTTGCCAGTTGCAGGGCGGGTGTAGATGGTGGCAGGAAGGTGCATAGGACAAGTCTTGCAGTGGGAATGGTCACCCAGGTCAGAGCCATAGAGTGGGAGATGGATGCAGCAGGAGCATAGAATCTGACAAGGATATTGCGGAGATTGGGAGGGTGAGGAAAAGCTATTCTAGGTGTGGTGGGCAAAATCTCAGATCGAATGGATCTCATTTCAGGGCATTATTTTAAGAAGTCATGGCCTTGTCAAAAGTAACTGGTTAATACATTCAAGAGCAGGATAATACTGAGTGACAAATGGAGTGCGCCGAAGTTGTTTTTTTGGAGGGATCAACAGTATCAGTGTCAGTGGGATAATTATGTCTAAAAAAGGCTGAGGTGAGAATGGTGTAAAGACTCTGCATCCAAACAAATATGTTTGCCTCATATGCCAAGGCCGTATGTGAGGGAACATTTGACTTGGAAAGGATGGCAACTGTCAAAATGTAAAGTGCTATTATTTGTTAGTAGGTGAATTGTGAATTGTGAATTGTGTTTTATTCATCTCATGACGTACATTTGCAATCCATTTGGTTTGCGTACAGGAGACATGTCAAAAATTTATAAAACAATTACAATGATTTTTACATTAATTAATGATAGCACTATAATAAATAACAACACTATAAGGATATTTCTTGGAACATGTAACACATTGTACCCAGCTCAAATTTCCAGATTGTCCTGCATGAATTCATCCACTGAGTAATAACACTTCATTGTCAGTACCTCATATAGCTTTCTTTTAAGTGAACCTAAATTCATCTGCATCAACTTGTTCCCTTTTAATGTATTAAAAATTTTCATTCCCATGTATTGAGGTCCCTGGGCAAACAGTCTGAGGCGGTGGGTGGAGAGCATAAAATTTTCTTTGTTTCTGGTATCATGTGAATGGACAAAATGGTTTCCCTCAAATAAGTCGCGTCTGGAGTACAAAAATATAATAATCTCATATATGTATAAGGATGGCAGAGTTAATATTTTGAGTTTCCTAAATAATGGTCGACATGGTTCTTTGTGATTGGCAGTGCACATATTTTGTATGATTTTTTTCTGTATTTTTAGTATCCGCACTATGTTTGTCGAGTTACCCCAAAAAACAATACCATACCTAATAATGGATTCAAAGTAGCTTGTATATGCTACTTTCCGCGTGTCAATGTCCGTTGCAGTTGATAATATTTGCATTGCAAATGCAAAGCTGCTCAATTTGTTTGCAAGGTATTCAATGTGTGCCTGCCACCTCAAATTTTCATCTACTTTTAGACCTAAGAATTTGACTGAGTCAACTTCTTCTATAACTTGGTTGTTGTGTACAATCTTAATTTGCTCACATTTTGACTGTTTGGTTTTGAACTGCATCACGTGAGTCTTAGATATGTTTAGATTCAGCCCATTTAGCTGAAACCAAGTTTCTAAGGTACTGAGGGTACTGATCACAGATTTGAGAATTTTTTCTGAATCCTGATCTTCAACTAAGACAGAAGTATCATCTGCGAACAGAACTGATGGGGAGCTGATATTTAATGGTAAGTCATTAACATAAAAGAGAAATAGGACTGGGCCTAATATGGAGCCTTGTGGAACACCCTGAGTAATTTTTTTCCAGTCAGAAAAATAATATGCGCCATTTGAAGAAATGCTAACTCTTTGCTTTCTGTTGGATAAGTAGGATTTAAGCCATTGTAGGGCACTGCCGCCAATGCCATACTTTTCAAGTTTGTAAACAAGCAATGCGTGGTTTACGGAATCGAATGCCTTTGTGAGGTCGCAGAAAATTCCTGCCACCTTATTTCTCTTGTCTAATGACGTACTTATTTTCTCAATGAAACTGTTAACTGCATCTACGGTGTTTTTCCCTTGCTGAAAACCAAATTGATTGTTTAGAATAACAGAATATTTTGCAATGAAGTTTTGGATTTGAGCAACAGCAAGTTTTTCAAATATTTTAGATAGGACTGGGAGAATTGAGATAGGACGATAATTTCCCATGATCTCTCTTGATCCCTTCTTGAAGAGTGGTTTGACTTCAGCATATTTCAGTACCTCTGGGAAACAGCCCTCTTCAAAACATTGATTTATTATCTGAGCTAGTGGGTTTGCAATTCTATTGTGTACCACTTTAATAACTTTGGTGGGTATTCTATCCCAACCTGCAGATTTTTTGTTTCTTAATGTTAAAATAGCATTTTCTACATCCTCAAAAGAAACTTTTGAGAATTTTGTAAAGTTTTCAGAGTTTTTGCCTAGGCCAAAGGGATTTACTTTGTTGTGATAATCTGCTACATCTACATCAGATTTTGCTACATTTATAAAGAATTCATTAAAGTACTCTGGTATTTGAGTTGGATTTACAACAGTTTTTCCTTCAATGTCAATTTTTGGAATTTCTTGGTTACAGGCTTTAACACCTAACTCAGATTTAATGACTGACCACACAGCCTTTGTCTTATTTTTATGATTTAAAATTAACCTGTTGTTTGCCAGTTGTTTTGCTGCCTTGACAACTCTTTTAAATATGGTTTTATAGAGTCTAACATATTTAATGAAATTTATATCTTTATTATATTTTAGTTCTCTGTGCAGTTGCCTTTTCCTTACACTGGAAATTTTTATGCCCTGGGTAATCCACTTTACTGTATTTGTTATCTTATTGCTGCAGAGTCTAGGTGGAAATGTTTCATTAAAGTCTGCAAGAAAACTATTTAGGAATTTCTCAAAGTTTTTATCACTTGAGTTACCATAATCAAAAGGCCGGAAAGAATTTTTTAACTGTCCTTTGGTGAGAATGAGATTAACATCAAGGAAAGTGACACGGGTTTCAGAATAGGACCATGTGAAATTTAATTGGGTGAAGGTATTTAGAGATGCCAGGAATTTCAAAGTTCAGCCTCACCATGAGTCTGTATCACAAAGATGTCATCAATGTATCTAAATCAAACCAGGGGCTGAAGGCCTACAGTTCCCAGCTAAAACCCCTCCAAGTTACCCATGAAAAGGTTGGCATAGGAAGGAGTCATCCTGGTTCCCACAGCCATACCCCTGGTCTGTTTGTATGTCTACTCCCCAAAGATGAAATAGTTGTTGGTAAGAATAAAGTTGATTAAGGTGAGCAGGAAGGATGTCATAGGTTTGGAATCATGTGGGTGCTGACTGAGGAAATGACACTGTAGTAAAAGTTTTGTACCTGGTCCAACCATACTCAGTGAACATTGGCCAACCAATCCAATAGTTGTTCAGTTTGGACTTCTGTTTGGCAGTTTATAGTTCAGGCTCAAATAATGATAAATAGTGCCACTCAAATCTGATTATCCAACAATCAATATCATTTGTTGACAGCTCCTGGCTATAACTATGGCAACTGTAGACAGTGGAAGTGGAAGTACCTCAACTTCACACAGACAGTTCACAGAAACAGTATATGTGTACAAGTATTGGCCTACTGTAAAATAGCACCATGATACTGTCACATACAAGGTAACACATGAGAATGCAAGAGGTATGTGACATACTATTAAGCAGTCATAGTTCCTTCAGTCACTATCAGCCATGATCATAAATCATACCTGATGGGTTACCCACACCATAATGCCAGCTGTAAGACTGCTGTACCTCTCCTGATCATTGGAAGAAAGGGTTCTCTCCTCATGTCACTGTTGTACTAGCTAACAATGGTCATCCGAGGTAGTGCAAAATTGTGATTCGTCACCGAACACAATGAAATACCATTAAACAGCAGGTTATGCTTCCCATTTGTCCTTCATAAAGGACAGTAATTCCCTAGACCAGCTGCTGCTCATTTCTGACCAATAGTGTATGATGACACAGAATGTTGCAGGAAGTCATTACCTGTTCTCAAATGTCACCTGCAGATGCGAAAGGGTTGTAAAGTGCTTGGTGCACAATATGGCATTCCTCCCTTGTAGTCATCAGAAGTTGTCTACCTGAACCTTGACAATGAGTGTTCCTGCCCTCACACCCCCAAGCTACCCGACATCAGGGCACTGACACGCCAGAATGTTCCCCAAATCTGGATATTACATGACTCGACCAGCTTGCTGAATGGAGATTCAGAATGAGGCATATTTCAAACTCTGTCAGATGCTGATAATGCTGTAATACGGATGTCAAAGCAAATATATTACAAGGAAAAGATAGTCATATCAGATAACAAAATAAAGACAATATGGGATATAGTGAAGGAGGAGACCGGTAGAACCAGACATGAAGAGGAACAAATAGCATTAAGAGTAAATGATACATTGGTGACACATGTGTATAGTGTCGCAGAACCTTTTAATAAACATTTTATAACTGTTACCAAAAAGATAGGGTTGTCAGGTTTGGTAGATGCTGCTATGGAATACCTTAGACCAGAAATTTCAAGCAACTTCCATAATATGAATTTGACCCTCACTATCCCAACAGAAATAATGTCCATCATAAAATCTTTAAAATCAAAAACATCTAGTGGGTATGATGAAATATCAACAAAGTTAATAAAAGAATGTGATTCTGAGCTAAGTAACATATTAAGCTATCTGTGTAACCAGTCATTTATCAGTGGAATATTTTCTGTATGGCTGAAATATGCTGAAGTTAAGCCACTGTTTAAGAAGATAGATAAAGAAATAGCATCAAATTTCTGTCCAATTTCACTGTTGCCAGCATTCTCAAAAAATTTCAAAAAAGTAATATACAGTCCGCTTTATAACCATCTTATCTCAAATAATATACTGTCAAAGTCACAGTTTGGTTTTTTTAAAGGTTCGATATTGAGAAAGCTATCTACACTTACAGTGAAAATGTGCTTAATTCATTAGACAAAAAATTGCAGTCAACTGGTATATTTTGTGATCTGTCAAAGGCATTTGACTGTGTAAATCACAATATCCTTTTAAGTAAATTAGAGTATTATAGTGTAACAGGAAATGCTGCAAAATGGTTCAAATCTTATATCTCTGGCAGGAAACAAAGAGTATTATTAGGAAAGAGACATGTATTAAGCTATCAGGCATCATCCAACTGGGAACTAATTACATGTGGGGTCCCACAAGGTTCCATCTTAGGGCCCTTACTTTTTCTTGTGTATATCAATGACCTTTCATCTGTAACATTACCAGATGCCAAGTTCATTTTGTTTGCCGATGATATAAACATTCCAATAAATAGCAAATCAAGCATAGTCTTAGAAAGGTCAGCTAATAAAATATTTGTGGACATTAATCACTGGTTCTTAGCCAATTCTTTGTCACTAACAACCTGAGGAAGTCTATTAGCAAAGTTTCAAGAAGAACCCATTTTAAATGATTACTCTAGGGATATATTGCAAAGCCCTACATATCACTCACGTAAGGGTCATGAGGATAAGATTAGAATAATTACTGCACACACGCAGAGGCATTCAAACAATCATTCTTACAGCACTCCATACGTGAATGGAACAGCAACAAACCCTAATAACTGGTACAATGTGATGTACCCTCTGTGATGCATCTCATGGTAGTTTTTGCGTAGTATAGGTGTAGATGCAAATATAATGATACCTGTAAAAGTTGTCTTAAGAGCACACATGGCAAGGTTTCTGTACATTGCTCTTTGTGGCATATAATTGCTGCCTTGAGGGTATGGTGCCAACACTCTGGAGCCCATTGTTCTCTGGGTGATAAACTGTCATTCTCAAATGGTGGACACCACAAAGATTACAAAATCTCTCAAAACAGGACTGACTAGAACTGACAGCCCTTGCTCATTGCAACAGATACATGACAGCCGAAAATCCAGGTTTGCAGGAATGCTGTTTCTGTTTTGGCTGTAATATCAGGTAGTGGCACTGCTCCTACCCAGTGAGTAATGCAATCTATTGCTGAAAGTATGTAGTGATAACCTTCTTACTCAGGCATAGGTCCTATGACATCAAGCTGAACATGTTGCAGCCAGACTTTTGGTATGTGATATTTGATGTGCACCCTACTTTACTTCATGATTCTTGATGCAAGCTTGGATCCACAGCTTGCAGTCCCTCTTCACTTTTGGACAGATGAAACTTTCTCTTATTAATAATGGAATTGGTTGTATGCCTGGGTGAGTCACTATCTACAGATTCTCAAAATCAGTCTTCTGATATGTTTGTGGGACTACCAGGTGTAACATGGGAGACATCACACCAGAATTGATTAGCAGTTCTGGGGATTGTCACTTGCTCTAAGTCAAGTTCTTTAGCAGAATCTTGTAGTAATTCCTTGATTTGTGGGAATTTCTGTTGTGCTGCAGAGGGATACTCATAATGGATGCTGACTGTTACTGCATTTATTCCCTAGAGAAAATTAGCCACAACATTTTGTCTGTGCCCTTAAGATGCTGAACATCTCTAGCAAATTGGTCAGTAAAATCTAGGTGATGGAATCAGTACAGGATACAGTCCTTGCCTTCTTCAACCAATGTATTTTATTTCTTGACACTGAAATGATATAACCTGATTGCAGTTTTGAATCCATGAAACATGAACAGTTCAGATGGGCAGTGCAACTCAAGTACTTGCCCCGTTCTTATATGATGTCCTGGAATTCTTTCCAGGAACATGATATGGATGTGTAACCATTCAGCATGCTAGGTGATGTAAGTAAACATGACATTTTATTACTCAGAATGACATAGGCAGTCTGTTGCGAATATTGGATCAACAGTGAACCCCAAACTCCACTCTTATATACATTTTCAAACAATTACTTCATTGCCAGTATTCAGTTTTTTTACTTATTACAGTTAAAAAGTATCTCTTCAAGTTAATTTGACATATGAGCAGAAATGTTACAATAGCTAATGTTCCCTTGGTAAATACAAATCAGCCAGAAAACAATGTTATCATTTGAATTTACATCAGATATTCAGAACAAACAATTTCATGAATTACACAATAAAACATTAAGCTGTATTTCTACTTTGTTTTTGGTATATCTTTGATTAGAGCTTTTTCGCGATATTAACAGTAATTCTGTCCTTTATATTGAAAGTGTCTTTTTACAATTTGTTTACATGCAGTGGGTTCCATTATTTCACAAAGTCTCACCATTATTTCAAAAATTAGTAATTTTTTTTTTTACATGCATTAGGTACAAAGATGGATAACAGCAGTTCTCATGTTTTTCCAAACATTACATAAAGTATTTTGGCTGATGTGGTATAACACGATTTCATTATGTGTTAATCAAAACATAATATGACTGTTTCAGATATTCCTACCAATTGACTGAGATCCACAGGTTTATTATATTGGTATTCCCTAATCATTTACATATTACATCATTCAGGACGTAGATATTACTGGTTCTGACATTATAATTAACTTGTTAACTGTCTTTCCCTCGATGAACTGAGAGTTGTGTTACTGATCTGTTCAATATGTTTTTGAAATTGGTATGTATGTTTAAGTGTCCACTAGTGACCAGTGGTCTGTAAAAATTGTGACTGGTTTGTCATAGATGTCTTCTTGGAAATACTTGACAGCCTTGTAAAGTGTTAACTGTTCCCAGTTGTAAGCTGGCCACTTAGGCTGGGATGACCTGAGCTTTGGGAAAAAAACTGTAGCAGTTGTTCCAACTGAATGGTGCTGAAGATATCACATGCATCAATGTAATGGCTTGGCATACACTGTCTTTTATTTGGTCAAGTGCAAGTTACATTTCACTGGTCTGTGACAATGTTTGTTTGCCAAGAGCATATTTTCCTGCCAATGCATCAATTAACATTGCTTGTATTTCCACACCCTGAGGTTGTGTTGATGGTAGAAGCTGATCATGCTGAGGAAGTGTCTCAATTCATGGAATTTTGTTTGCCTAGGCATCTGATGGACAAGATCTGTATCCCCTTCTTTGTCACAGAGTGTCCAAGAAAGATGGCTTCTTGTTTATGGGAATTGACATTTTTCCTCATTTACAACTGCTACAAATTGCTCCAAGGTTCCGGCCAATTATCTCTTCAGTGCAGTTACACATCATGTGCTTGTTATGAGCACTGTGCCTAGATGGCTCAATGGTCAGGGCATCTGTTTACAAGTAGGAGACCTGGGTTTGAGTCCCAGTACAGCAAAAATTTCGACTTTCCCCATAGATTTAAATCAATACCCACTCACAACCAATGTTTGTAATCCCTTTGTGTCTTAATTAGATGAATGTGCTCTTAATTTTCTTGGAGGACATAGCAATGTCATCCAGGTAAGAAAATCAAAATGGAAATTTATGGAGGATTTTACCTCTAAGACATTGCCATGTCTGAATGGCTTTTTTTTAATCCTTAGGGCATAAACAGAAACTCATCTGGCCCCTAAACAGCATAATTATCATGGTTTTTGGTATTTCTGTGGGGGCCATTGGGATTTACAAATATACTGTCTGGCAGTCTAATTATCACTTGCTGATGTGTGTGCAAAATCTTGTGTATTAGGTATTGGTTACTTACCAGATACTATTCAGAAATTAAAAGACTGGTAATACCCACATGGGTGGTACAAATCATCTTTTTATGCCACAAAATGTATGGCGCTTACCCACAATTTGCATGAAGGCTGTAAAAATCATCAATAGTAACCTGTAACCTGTCTGTGACTAGCCAGTGAGACCTGTGAAAAACTGGCGGGCCTTACATAAAATTAACCCTATATACCATATCATGTCTAAAGCTTCTCTTTGTTCTAGAAACATTTGTAACACTGATAACATTGGGAGATGGGCATGTGCACTGTTATGTATGTTCCCTGTATCAATCTGCAAGCATGGTTCCTCATGAGTTCCTTGTGCATTGTTCTGAACAAAATTATGCTCCATTTCCTAACGTTTGATTTCATCTGATACTTTTGCATTGGGTTCTCACACTAGTCATCCACAGTTCTTTCAATTCATAATGGCATCATCTTGTGACCCTCAATTTATTTTTTGTGACGAATGCTTTCCCCTCTTCAATTTTTTAACTCCATTTTAGTAGCTGTTCCCTTTCTATGGTAGACAACTTGGATTTTAAATATTTGTTTTCTTCATATAATTCTTCTTTTCCTTTTCTTTTAGTTTCCTACTTCTTTTTCATGACACTGGGATTAGATTTCAAAGCACTATACATATTTTTTAATTATGAAAGGTCCTCAGATTAAATTCTGGGGGTTCAGGTTTCATCTTGACTGTGTGTAGCTTCACTGTATTTGTATGGAAAATCTCAGATGAGGTGACATTGTTTTCTGTGTTCTTACTCAAATCTGGTATATCTTCATACTATCTTTCAAATTTTCCGTTGCTTGTACTGTTGTGTATTTGCTCTGACCATTGTTTTGCACAAGCAGGAGGAAGCTTATCCTTGCTTTTTTCATTTTCTTGTTGCTCTTACTCACTGTTCCACAGTTGTAGACTGCGTGCTTGTATGTGTAGGTGGTCTGCTGATGACTCCTCTCACCAAATCTTCACTGCTGGTGTGTCGAAGTGTGCCATCTGCTAGACCAGAAGAGTGGTGGAACTTCTTAAAATGGCTGCTCCCATTATTGGTTCATTTATGCGAGCCGTTATGAAGTGGCAGGTGAAAGTTTCTCGCAATCTGAGGTCAATTGTGCGTGTGTGACTGTTCCATATAATTTGATGTGCATGTCATTGAGCAAACAAATGGAGTACGGTATCCAGAATCTGTACTTGAGATGCTTCTTTGGGAAGGGTGCTCACCTCTGAGCTGGTGTCAATAAGAAAATACTGGTTTTGCTATCTTGTCCAGGATGTACGATCTGCAACTGTACTGCGTAGATTGTTTGGCCAACCCATCTGTATTGGTGGTGTATTTTTGATGTGTCATGACCCTTAGTACTTGTTGTAAGCAACGTCTCGTGTTTGGGTGGATGGATGGCACAGAAAATTCATGTACTTGATTCCCAAAGAGTGTATGAAACCAAGACAATGATGTCTATTCTTTGTCCCCGTCAGCTGAGGGCATGTTTGATGTAAACAACTAGCACTTTGTACTCTCACTGATTGAATTTCCATGAGTTCTCAGTTGTTGTGGCAGGTGGACTGGGAACTGCTGCTGCTTTAATTGTTGCCTCATCCACAATAGTACTGCTGTTGTTGATGTATTGCAAAATTTCTATATGCTACTTGTAATCTAATTTCTCACAAGTGATTTTTATGCAGAATCATCAATGTTTGAATATGTGGTGATAACTTATTTACCAAAAGTGCCCAAAGTGTGGTGTCTGACACATTATTTGGATCTATAGGTTTATGTAATTGCCTCAAAAACTCTGAAAGCATTCTGCTGTCTAATTTTTCTGTATATACCACTGGTTGTGTATGGAATTCTGGTGATCCAGCAAACTGATTGAACAACATTGCTTTTGCCGTATCAAATTTGCTGGTGGCAGGCAGCGACTGTATCACATCACTAATAATGTAAGCATATTCTCTGACTTTGCTGAGGAGTCCAGCAAAACAAAATCATCTTTCACTATGCCATGGTTGCCAGACAGTGTTTAGGCTGAAAGGACTGCCTCACATGTACTTTGCAAAAATACTTTCTGTTTGGCATTTACTCTGTCCACTGGGGAGTTTTGGCAAATAAAGCCTCATCAATTGTACACAATGTGCAAGCATCACAGGAAATTTTTTCACATAGCCTAGCTGGCTGGGCTTGCATTTTTGTGTTAATGGGTTTAGCTGCATTAATCGCAGTGGAGATGCACTAATAAAAGTAAATGGAGCATTATTGCACTGGTGTGAATTACCAGGGCACACAGAATTTCCTATGTGAATAGTGCCCTGTACTTTTGGAATGTGTTATTTCTAAATACACTGAGAAGATCAAACTATGCTGAATATTGTCTGTGCAAATGTTTTGTATTGTTGACACTAGGAGGAGGCTGACCAAGTTTGTCACTTTCCAGTTTCATAACATTTATTTTCTGTGCAGATTTGTTGAAAGCATTTGGAGAGCCACAATTAAAGTCATCAAGCTCGTAAAATTGTCCAAGTAAATGTTGTTCATTACAACAGGCCTTTGTCATTGCAAAGCACTCCATTGCATATCTCAAATTTTGCCGAAAATAATTTGCTTACTTACCTCAGGTAACCAATGTCGATTCCAGGTAGCTAGTTGGCAGGAACGATGTTGGTTGCAAGAAGAGTATTAACAGTATTTATTCACAGAATTGTGGAGCACATTTACAAGAAACTAGCATTATCAAACAGCTAAGAACAAACTGATATCTCATGCAATACTTCAAATATATTGCCTAACTCAAATAGTGTCTGACACTGAGTTCATATAAAATAATTTCTCATTTGGAGGGCAAGGCCCACACATATTTTTATTTTACAGATGAGCAGAATGAATAAAATCTCTGAAGTCTATAAGGGCAAAATATAAACAACTGGTGACGTTTTTGTATGGACGTTCTATTGAGAAGAGGACTTTGTTATGGTACCAATCAAATCAACAGGATAAAATGATTGTTAAAACTGCCCTCAAACATTGCAATCAATGTGTATTGAAGTTTTTCAGAAATTTTGAACACAGTATTAGAGAAGTGTGTTGCATGCACCACCAATTATTTATTAATTTTTGATTTTGCATATAGTCATCAAATGATGGCTTTTGGAAATTCCATGTTGTTATAAAGGCATAGTACATGTCACATTTGCACACAAAGATTTAATACATAATGTACTTAACTGCAAAGATTAATACATAATATATACAGCTTTGAATTCTTTCAGTGAATGGGGACATTTATTTACAAGAAAAGTTTTTAATTTTGTTTTAAATGGGTCCCCAGTATATTTTCTTATTGACTCTGGCAATATTTTATACTCTGCTTCACCCATATGCTACAAGATCTGTAGTGTCCATCCTTTTCTAACTGAAATTCATATCGAGGAATTCAGCCAAAAATAGATAAAACATAATACTCCCCTCTCTTTGCTGATGTGCAGTGGCATGTAAATGCTTTTAATCATTTTAATAAAGTCTTTATTTACTCAAAAGTCTCTTTTAGTGAATATTCACATTCATAGGTATGGTCGTCAACTGTATTTTATTGATTAATTTTGAAATAGCGTGCACAGGATTTCTAAATGATAATCTGGAAATGAATTTAATCTGAAAATCAATTGGACTTCTTTACAAAATTCGGCAGATTATATTTCGCAAATAGTGAGAAAATCAAAATCGACGAAATGGTGATCAACACCGACTTTGTTAAAAAAACACAGATCAATTCCATTTATGACAGGTGGCCTCATTTACATTTATTCAAAAACTGTGGGACTGAAGGGAAAGGTAACTTTAAATCAGTAACACATTTAAACCAACTTGATTATTATCTCAATAATATTAAACACTTACAGAAGGGATGACCTCCAAGATAGTACACGAGTTTAATCAGCTTCACAGTCAGAGCAAGCCCAACTTTGATATTATTACTATTTTTGTAATCCAAAAACAAAGATTAATTATTGTGGTGTAATTACATGTACTTTAATTTTTTATTCTCTCTTTGGGTGTATTACCCTGATTACTGTTGTATGATATCTGCATTATGAAATATATATGTTGTATATGAAAAAAGGGATGCTATAGTACCACAGTGAGCTACTGACAGAATGCACTCTGTTACTTTTAATTTTGTACTTTGTCTATAATAACTGTTCTTATTCTTTTGTTATTACTATGTACATCATGTTATTTGTGTGTGACTCTAATGGGTTAAAAAAGTGTGATATGTCTTTATACATATAATGAGTACACAGTGAGATATTGATTTTTGCTAAAGATATCGTGACAGGTTTCCTTGTATCCCAAACATTGTATGAACTTAATAGCTCTCTTTTGTAACAGCAATATTCTGTTCAAGTGCTCATCAGTGGCACATCCCTGCAACTCTAACCCATAACTTATAAATGGGAAAATCATCCCTTAGTACCCTGTTTTTAGTATTTTATTACATACAACTTTGAACAGTTGGCTAAGCAAGCACAATGCATGCTTATTTTCCTACACACATAGTTAACATAGTTTTCTTCTTTACAATTGCCATCCTAATGCCGGCCAAGGAATGTAGAGTTATCATTGTCTGTATACAAAATTTCACAAATATTTGCTAGACATCTGTGGCACAAATTGCCTACTTTCAACTGCAGTAATTGCGTTTTCCAAGGAAACAGAACACAGCATGTTATTGTGAAGAGAGAGGTATCTTCAAACATAAAAGTAACTTTGGACATGCCCCAAGAGTGCGTTATAGGACCATTACTTTGCACAAAATAAAAATAAATGACCTACTAGATCATCTCAGACATTCCATGAGGCTTTTTGCAGAGATTCTGTTGCATACAAGGAAGTCACAATGCTAGAAAATTGTAGCAAAATGCAGGAAACCAGAACACAATCAGTATTTGGTGAAGTGAATGGCAATTGACCCTCAACATAAACAAATGTAACATATTGTTAATACATATACAGAAAGATCCTTTATTGTATGGTTACAAAATTGTAGAACAATCACTACTTCCATAAAATAGCTAGGAGTATGCATATGGAGTGATCTGAAGTGGAACGACCACATAAAATTAATTGTGATAAGGCAGATGCCAGACTGAGATTCATTGGAAGAATCCTCAGGAAATGTAGTCCAATAACAAAGGAGGTAGCTTAAAATTCCTCTTCAATATGGCCTATGTACCTGACAGGAGGGATAGAGAAAATAGAGAAGGTCCAAAGAACAGAACATTTTATTAAAGGTTAATTTAGTAAGCACCAAAGTCTTATGGAGGCACTCAAGCTGTTCCAGTGACAGATGCTGCAAAAGAGTTACAGTCTACTGTTAAAATTTGGAGAGTGTGCATTCCTAGAAGAGTCAACCAATATCTTGCTTCCTCCTACATGTATCTTGCAAAAAGGTCATCAAGATAAAATTAGAGAGATTTGAGCCTACATGGAGGCTTACCAGCAATTGTTCTTCCCACAAACCATATATGACTGGAACAGGGAAAGGGGGGAAGTAACACTGATACACAAAATACCCTCTGCCACACACTGTAAGGTGGCTTGCAGAGTATAGATGTACTCACCAAGTGGCAACAGAACACACACATAAAAACGGTTGCAAAGGAAGCTTTTGGAGCCGGTGGCTCCTTCTTCAGGCAGAAGGGTTGAATGGTGTGTGTGTGTGTGTGTGTGTGTGTGTGTGTGTGTGTGTGTGTGTGTGTATTTACATTATGTTTCACTTACATTTTCTTTTTCTTATCTTCATCACTGTCAAACAATATGTATTGAGCTGTCACTGTCACTGTTACACTGTTTACAGCAGTAAACAGTGAAACTGGGACAGTGACAGCTCAATATATAGTGTTTGACAGTGTGTTCACTTACATTTGTAAGTGAAACATAATATAAACACACACAAACACACACACACACACAATTAATTAATGTCCTTTTGTGACCTTTTTCAGTCTCGGGAATAGAAAGAAGTTGCAGAAGACCATATCTGACAAAGAGAATGGCTGAGGCAATGTAACAGTTCTGTTTCTTGCCGAAAAATCATGAATAAACTTTGAGTTGTGATTGGGAGCATTATTGTGATACACTTTCCATGAGATTTTGCTGCAGTTCTGGTCATTTTCTTTGCATTGCATCACACAAATGGGGTATAACTTCCTGGTAGTATTCCTTATTGACTGTACGACTGGCAGGAACTCATGATGCACTATCCTATTGTAAACAAAGAAAACAGTGAGAAGAACTTTCACATATGCTCAAACCCGAAGATGCTGCAACAGCAGTGAAACATTTTTGGATTAAAAAACAAAATTGTGTTTTGCTAAAGGTGGACCCTATCTAAAAACATATGTACTGTTAAAGCATACAGGGGAAAAAAGAGCTTCAACCCTAAGATGATTAGAATCATGAGTTTTTCTTCAGCATTGTTCTTTAGTACCCTTGATAACTTAAAATTTATTGGAATATTACTGTCATCACCATGTTGCCCTCTGAAGAAATTTGTTGTTATACAAGGTGTGATCAAAAAGTAACAGAATTTTTTTTAATTTTGTGGGCTTTATCCAAAATGATGGATCAAAGAATTTGCATCAAATTTTGCTTGAAAAATGGAGTAAAGGACAGTACCACATTCGAAACGTTGACTGTGGCTTTTGGAGAATCCACTATGAGTAAGACAAAAGTTTCTAAGTGGTATAAATATTTCAAAGAGGGTAAAGGAGACACTGAAGATGATGACTGCTCTGGACATCCTACATCATTTACTGATGACAATATGGAAGCAGCAAAGAAAATGGTTGTGGAAAATCACTGAATCACCAGCAGAAAGGTTGCTGATGATGTTAACATATCTATTGGCTCAAGCCAAGCAATTTTTCGGATGTTTTGGGTATGAGATGTGTAGGAGCAAAGTTTGTTACAAATTTTTGAATTTCATCCAAAAACTGCATTGCACAGATATCACTCAGGAGCTTCTGAATGAAGTCAATAATGATCCAGAACTTCTAAAGAAGATTATAACAGCTGATGAAACATCAGTACATGGGTATGGTGATGAAACAAGGCTCAATCATCTCTGTGGAAACTACCTGAAAAGCCAAGTGCTCCCATCACAACTCAATGCTTATTCGTGATTTTTGGGTAAGAAACAGAACTATTACATTGCCTCAGCCACTGTATCTGCCAGACATGGTCTTCTGCAACTTTTTTCTATTCCCAAGGCTGAAGAAAGCCATGAAAGGACATTAATTTGGCGTCACTGATGAGGTACAAAACAGAATTGCTGAAGGAGCTGAACACCATAATGAAGAGTGAGTTCCAGAAGTGCTTCCAACATTGGAAAAAGAGCAGGCACGAGTATATTGTATCTGAGACAGATTACTTTGAAGGGAAGAATGTTGATGTTGATGGATAAATAAAGATTCTGTAAGAAAAACAAAAATTCCTGTTACTTTTTGATCACATCTTGTATATCAAGAAGATGTAAGCATCTAATGGAGAAAAACAAGGGTCTGGCTAAAATACTTTAAAAATAGATTAAAAACAGTCTTGACTGCAATAAAATGTTTATTTGCAAGGGTTATCCGTGTTGGCAAGAATGTGACCATCTTCAGATCATTTGCACCATGGTGATGAATGGAGTAGGTGGTGTTGTAGTGTAATGTGGGTTATTCAAGAGGATGACGTATGCTCCAGTGAGGACACTCAAGCTGGCAAAAGATGGCCATGTCTCTTAACAAACATTTCATCTAGTGGGAACAAATTACTGGGTGTTCTGTGATCTTTGCAAATGGTGCGTATGCTGTGACGTAACATAACAGGGACAAGGAGTGATGTGGCGAGTGCAGCAGTACTTGTTGGATGTGGGTGTTTATGCCTTGGTGACACCCCTTGAAGGTGTCATGGTCACCTCAGAGAAATCAGACATGCTACAATGTAAACACCCAAGACAAATGAAGATTGTAAATCTTAGATCTAAAGTCGAGTTTGATGTGGTTGAGTGTATTAATCAATGTTTTTGCATTTATTAGTTACTGATATTTGGATCTATCTTCACAATTGATGTAAGTAGTTGGAACAATACAGAAGATTTTCGTTGAAAACAGCTTCATCATTCATTGGTTGGAAGTAGTGTGAAACACATACAGCATCACCCGGTGTGGATACAAAGTCAAGAAGAATAAGTTTGTGCATTGCTGTGGTTCAGAGAAGCCCGACCATGAGAAAAAAACTAAAACCCGGCTGTATTGGAAAAAGAACAATCAAATGTAACTTAGACCATGTCACACTGACAGATCCACCATGCAGTGTTCCCTACTCATGGTGTTACAGCCAAGACACCACACACACATACACGGGAGGAAATGCAGCATTGTGACTACATGAATGTCAACTGCTTCAGCAGTTGACATTTGTGGAGTCACATATGCTGTTTTGTTCACTGCCTGCCAACATGGTGTAAATGGTCTGAAGATGGTCATGTTCTGACTGTAAACAGTAACCATCAGAAACAAATATTTTATTGGAGTTAAGACAGTTTTTAATCCATTTTTAAAATATGATGTAAGAGAACTGGGCCCAGCAGACACTCTTGGTGGACTCAAATCTTTAACTTATTCTGGGTTCGAAAGATGTTTCATGGTATGACTAAAGATCGTTCGTGAGACTTCCATCCACTGAACTCTGTTTTTTAGGTAGAAATGAAACCACTTATTTATTATGTTCCTTATTTCTAGTGCATCCAGATATTTATCAGTATTTTGTGGTCCACTATATCAAAAGCTTTGGTGAAGTCAAGAAAAATCTCTGTAACTTGATATCCTTTGTCTAATACTTCTAGAACAGTATTTATAAACTGATTTATAATTAATCCTGTGCTTTTTACCAGATCTCATGCCACCTTGTAACATGATATAGTAAAACTATTTACAATTTCTGCACATGCTGCCAGCATGACACAGATTTTGTATGCACATGTTTCCCATTGATCCAGTCAACACAATTAAGGAATTTCTACTGACTCCATAACTGTTTAACTATGGACTACAGCTGCTCACCTATGGGAGGAACTACATATAATTTGCAGTTGCTCCCAATTTGCCTTTTATGTACCTTAAACAACTCTTACAACGGCTATATCTGAGCTTCTATTGCCTTGAACTAACATCCTGTCTGTCTGCAGTCTTTTGGGCCCACTGAATGGTACATATCTTTTAGGGACATTATGTAATTACAATTTCAAAAATGCTGCTAAGTTGGATAATTTTATTCATAACAATAGACTATTTCGGCCAATTTTCACCATCATATTAGCTGTACACAGTTTTGGTACAGTATTTCTAACATTATAGGTAAACATTAATTAGTAAACATTACTATAAAATTGTATTAAAAACAAAGATTCCAAGACTTACCAAGCGGGAAAGCGCCGGCAGACAGGCACATGAACAAAACACACAAACACACACACAGAATTACTAGCTTTCGCAACCGATGGTTGCTTCTTCAGGAAGGAGAGGGAAAGACGAAAGGATGTGGGTTTTAAGGGAGAGGGTAAGGAGTCATTCCAATCCCGGGAGCGGAAAGACTTCCCTTAGGGGAAAAAAAGGACAGGTGTACACTCGCACACATACACATATCCATCCGCACATACACAGACAAAAGCAGACCAGTCTGCTGTGTCTGTGTATGTGCGGATGGATATGTGTGTGTGTGCGAGTGTACACCTGTCCTTTTTTTTCCCCTAAGGGAAGTCTTTCCGCTCCCGGGATTGGCATGACTCCTTATCCTCTCCCTTAAAACCCACATCCTTTCGTCTTTCCCTCTCCTTCCTGAAGAAGCAACCATCGGTTGCGAAAGCTAGTAATTCTGTGTGTGTGTTTGTGTGTTTTGTTCATGTGCCTGTCTGCCGGCGCTTTCCCGCTTGGTAAGTCTTGGAATCTTTGTTTTTAATATATTTTTCCCATGTGGAAGTTTCTTTCTATTTTATTTACATCATCATTACTATAAAATTGGTTACATACTTCAGATGAATTTGAGATCCATACATTATTGTGCTTCTGTCTCTGTCTCTGTTTTAATTACACTTCATTAATGTTCTTGGAATAACAATGGTTGGTTATACTAGCTATGACTTGTTGACAATATTATGAAAAGGATAGCTGCCAGTCACTGTATAGCAGAGATGATGAGTTGCAGATGGGCACAACAGAATGACTGTTGAAACAAGTAAGCTTCTGACCAAAAAGGCCTTCATCAGAATTACACACACACACACACACACACACACACACACACACACACACACACACGAGTGTGTGCACTACTGCAACTCACATACACATGACCATAGTCTATGGCTACCAAGACCTGGCCTCATGTGTGTGTGTGTGTGTGTGTGTGTGTGTGTGTGTGTGTGTGTGTGTTTTCTAATTCCAATGAAGGCCTGTTTGGCTGAAAGTTTACTTGTTTGACAATCTTTCTGTTGTGCTTATCTGCGACTTAGCATCTCTGCTGTATGGTGAGTAGCAACTACCTATTTCATAATATTATCATTATTCCATCCTGGATTTTCCATTGTTAGATATGACTTGTTATCTGTTATAATATTCAGATTGTCTTCCTTTTCCTTGAGAGCAATAATTATGTGACAGCTTATTTGACAGATTTACTTGTGACAGTGTATGGTTACAATCAAGTTTTGTTTAACATGCTGTAATTTTGGTACATCTGTCGAATAAGGAATTGCATAATTATCGCTCTAAAGAAAAGGAAGACAGTCTGAAAATTATATCAGATAACAAGTCATATCTACTATAACCAACCATTATTGCTTCAAGAACACTAATGCAGTGTAATGAAAACATAGAGAAAGCAACAGAACCATGTTGTTGTTGTTGTTGTTGTTGTTGTTGCGGTCTTCAGTCCTAAGACTGGTTTGATGCAGCTCTCCATGCTACTCTATCCTGTGCAAGCTTTTGCATCTCCCAGTACCTCCTGCAATCTACATCCTTCTGTATCTGTTTAGTTTATTCATCTCTTGGTCTCCCTCTATGATTTTTACCCTCCACGCTGCCCTCCAATACTAAATTGGTGATCCCTTGATGCCTCAGAACATGTCCTACCAACCAATCCCTTCTTCGAGTCAAGTACAGAACCATAATTATGTATGGATGTTGAACCCATCTGACATATATAACAAATTTTATAATAATGTTTTTTAATCAATAGTCTTTTTCCCAAAATTTGGTACCATTTACTTACAGATAACCTGATGAAATATGCCTAATGTAACAACAGTACTTTGCCATCATTTCACAACCACACCCAGTCTTTTGATTTCTCTCCTTTCCGCTACTTACAACCCCCCTCCCCTGCATCTAAACTATAGCTCTTCACTGCCCACCATACTAACCCTTAACCCTCCCCTTCCCCACCCTAGCCTCCTCCTTACCCCACCCAGTCACCACTCCCATCATGCAATGGTGCTGCTGCTCACAGTGTGGTTTCAGTTGTCTGAGACTGCAGATGTGTGTGCAAGTTGCATTTCCGTGAGTGTGTGTGTGTGTGTGTGTGTGTGTGTGTGTGCACATTTGTGTGTGTGTCTATTGCTGATAAAGACCTTAATGGCCGAAAGCTATAATTTTGTGAATCTCTTTGTTACGCCTATCGCGACTCGGCATCTCCGCTACATGGTGAGTAGCAACTTTCCTTCTCTAATATTGTTACATTCCATCCTGGAGTTTCCATTGCTTGATATCTCCTCTTTGTGGTGAATAGCAATCTATTCTTTCTTTTTATTGTTAATTTCACTTACTTCAGAGTCACAGTTAGCTGCTCCATGGTGACACTGTCCCCTGAATTCCATATTTTGGTGAATGATGGCTCTATAATATTCAAAATGTAGTAAACTTCTGGATGCATCCTGTAATAATCAGAGGATTGTAAGTATAAATCTGCAAATCATGCAGATGGCGGAAATCTCCCATTGACTTTGTTCTGTTGCAGATTCATATCTGACACCTCTCCAAAAAGTACATGAAGTCCTCACATCATACATTTAAAAAAAAAAATCAGTGAAGAACTGCAAAAACCGGTAGACTACACAGCCCACTGATCTGTGTAGCAAAAGCGTGGACTGATAGTAATAAGAAGTCACTTGCAATTGACAACACCAACCACGTATAGTTGCCCGATTCGTAATCAAGTATAGTTGCCTAACACTTCGCTTCCAGTGGACTACCAGTCTTGTAACTCTGTAATAGGATTGATCCAAAAATTAGCAAAATTCTGTCTTGTTTATGTGCTTTTCAATGACTCAGCATTCCTACTGTTTGATGAGTTGTTACCTTTAGTCCTTAAATAATTTCCATTACACACCAGGACTTTACATTACCATTTTCATACATCTTTATCTTTATTAATTTCCATGCCTCAATGGGAGATGAAAAGTCATAAGGTCTTTGAAAACTGATTAATTCAGGAATACAGTGGATATCAGAATCACAAAGATCCCAAAATGTCCATGAACATCTTACTAAGTGAGTATAATCCTCAAATTGGGTGCGGGGATTAAGTATAGGAATATTGTTGGAAGCTACCCAGTTCTTCGTATACCTAATTACCCTCCAATTTGATCATTATATCACCAGTAAGAAGCTTGTTGGTATTTCGGTATCTTCACCAATCAGATATCCATTCTTTTCTAGAATTAATAAGTTTTGAAGGTCAACAAAAATGGAAAATGCCTTATTGAATTAAGACGTTTGTGAGGGCCATCTTCTGCAGCAGCTTTTAACATCTGTTACTGTAGGTTATCTGTCTTGAGCTGACTGCAATGTAATGTAATTTATTCAATTATGTAATGTATTGAATTATGTAATCTAATGTATTGAATTACACGAAAACTATAATTATCAACTAATCTCGATCCACATTCAGCACCATTTCAGAAAGCAGACATCATCATAATCACGCAACACAGCAATAGGAGAGTTCCAAATAGAGCATGTTGACATTGTCAAAGACACAGCACAGAAACAATGAATGTCAGAGTCTAAAAGATTTGACCATTAAGTTTCAGTAATAAAGTTCAGACCTACTCTTAATAGAGAGAGCAGCACAACAGTTATGTCCTGAGGCAACACCAAGAAACTAAAAGCAAAAGAAACTGAATTGAAACCCTTAGTCTAGATAAAGAAGTCAATAAGAAAGACTTCAAAAATACAAAAAGGATACAAAAGAAATGCCAGGAATCAAAAAGAGGAAGAACATATATGCTATTACTGTGAAGAGGCATTGAAGGATCATTTAACTGCTTGGAGAAAATACCATATGTCCAACAAGAAAAATGTCTGAGATGTATATAACCCAAGGAGCAAAAACAGCAAATCAAATGTGTAGTGAGAAGTGGAAATTTGGAAATGATAGTTTGAATCTATCTTGTCCAATAGTTCAATGAAATGAGTCCCAGAAATGGAAATTTAAAAAAGGGACACAACCCACCCACCTTCCTCTATTTTTAGAGGAAAGATGGAACATTAGCAACAGCCAGTGAAGGAAATGTTGAAATTCTTGCTGAATTAAGAAATTTCTAAGTTGTGAAAATCAGTTGATCCAATCAGAACTAATAACCAGGAAATCAAAATCAGCTGTCTCCTTGCCCATGTAGCCATGAGATCAAATGCAATACCCAGACTAAAAAACGAGGCTGCAGAATTATGGAAGCTTGCATCTGAATAAGGAATAGATGTTTCACATCTCACAGAAAACATGGGAGAAAGAACTACATGATGACGGGAAATTACCCATGATTCAATGTTTGTATACGAAAGAAAAAGTAGAGGTGAATAATTACCACAGTAACTCATTATTGCCACTACTCATCTGAAAAACAACTAGAACAAGTTAAACATAAACTGGAATAATGTAAAGGATGATTTCGGATAGGTCAGTTGACAATAGGAAAAAGAAACTGAATCTGAAAAAATTAATATGATATTATTGCTGAGGCTGAGAGAGCGAGAGAGAAAGAATGTGTATATATACCCCAGCAGATCTTAAAAAGTCATATGACCATTGACCATAATGGGCTATCATACTGGCAGAAATTGGAGTTGGTGAAAAACTGTCAAGGATTATAAATAACAGTCCTACCATGAAACAAAAAGTAAAATTTTAAGGATGTTTCTATATGCTGATTACCCCCTCATTCTGCCTTTCAGAAGTCCTGGCTTTGGTGTTATCTACTCTGTTCATGACTGATGCTCCTTGCCTGCCTGAGGTGTTCCACTCTTCTCCTGCCCTGTACTAGTGCTGTCACATATGGCTCATTAAACAGTGCATGGGTTTCTGTGTTTTCCTTCTGTAACTACCAAATTCAAACACAGGTCTATTTTTTTAACACCGCATTTTGAAAAATAATAAATGTGCTCTCTTCCTTCCTAAGTGTCCACATCTCGGCTCCATATGTTAAGACCAATCATAGTCATAGTGTGTAAATTTGGAGTTTTAATATTCTTCTTAGCAGTGACTAGTTCACTCATTACAAACTTGCATTTCTCTGTTATTATGCCAATTAACACGCTTCCCTAGATATATGAAGGACCAAGTCTTCTTAAATGGCAAGCTTCACATCACCAATGTACCCTCCACTTTTTTTATCTTCCATTATTGCTATCATAGTCAGTTCTTTTCTGTTTGTTGCTCTTTAAACCCACTTCTTGACTAGCTGTCCTTTTTAGTTTGTCTTACCCTTATGCTAGAAGAAGAAGAATATTGGCAGAGGCTGAGAATTTCACCTCATAACCCATTGCTCACATGTGCCAACTGATGCTGCTATTTTTCAAGCCTTTTCCCAACACGAGACTAATCAGGTTGGAGGAGATGCAATTTCCTTATTTCACAGCTCTCTCCATAGTGAAACATTCGGCTTCCCTAAGTTTAATCTTCTTATAGCCCTTAGGTTCCTCAGTGTACATACTAGAACGTATGGTCAGTTTCAAATAAAGTCTTGTTTATTTAGTTGTCTTCCACAAGCTTTCCCATTTTACACTGTTACATGCTTTCTTGAAATCTATAAATAGACTGTATACCTTCTTACCAAATTCCCAAATATTATGTCATTTATTGGAGTATTAATATATGAAACTTCCTGGCAGGTTAAAACTATGTGCCGGGCCGAGACTCGAACTCGGGACCTTTGCCTTTCGCAGGCTAGTGCTCTACCAATTGAGCTACCCAAGCACGACTCATGCCCCGTCCTCACAGCTTTATTTCTGCCAGTACCTCGTCTCCTACCTTTCAAACTTAACAGAAGCTCTTCTGCAAACCTTGCAGAACTAGCACTCCTGAAAAAAACGATATTGCGGAGACATGGCTTAGCCACAGCCTGGGGGATGTTTCCAGAATGAGATTTTCACTCTGCAGCGGAGTGTGCGCTGATATGAAACTTCCTGGCAGATTAAAACTGTGTGCTGAGCCGAGACTTGAACTCGGGACCTTTGCCTTTCGCGGGCTGTGAGGATGGGGCGTGAGACGTGCTCGGGTAGCTCAGTTGGTAGAGCAATTACTCACGAAAGGCAGAGGTCCCGAGTTTGAGTCTCGGCCAGGCACACAGTTTTAATCTGCCAGGAAGTTTCATATCAGTGCACACTCCGCTGCAGAGTGAAAATCTCATTCTATAAATAAACTCCTGGAAATTGAAATAAGAACACTGTGAATTCATTGTCCCAGGAAGGGGAAACTTTATTGACACATTCCTGGGGTCAGATACATCATATGATCACACTGGCAGAACCACAGGCACATAGACACAGGCAACAGAGCATGCACAATGTCGGCACTAGTACAGTGTATATCCACCTTTCGCAGCAATGCAGGCTGCTATTCTCCCATGGAGACGATCGTAGAGATGCTGGATGTAGTCCTGTGGAACGGCTTGCCATGCCATTTCCACCTGGCACCTCAGTTGGACCAGCGTTCGTGCTGGACGTGCAGACCGCGTGAGACGACGCTTCATCCAGTCCCAAACATGCTCAATGGGGGACAGATCCAGAGATCTTGCTGGCCAGGGTAGTTGACTTACACCTTCTAGAGCACGTTGGGTGGCACGGGATACATGCGGACGTGCATTGTCCTGTTGGAACAGCAAGTTCCCTTGCCGGTCTAGGAATGGTATAACGATGGGTTCGATGACGGTTTGGATGTACCGTGCACTATTCAGTATCCCCTCGACGATCACCAGAGGTGTACGGCCAGTGTAGGAGATCGCTCCCCACACCATGATGCCGGGTGTTGGCCCTGTGTGCCTCGGTCGTATGCAGTCCTGATTGTGGCGCTCACCTGCACGGTACCAAACACGCATACGACCATCATTGGCACCAAGGCAGAAGCGACTCTCATTGCTGAAGACGACACGTCTCCATTCGTCCCTCCATTCACGCCTGTCGCGACACCACTGGAGGCGGGCTGCACGATGTTGGGGCGTGAGCGGAAGACGGCCTAACGATGTGCGGGACCGTAGCCCAGCTTCATGGAGATGGTTGCGAATGGTCCTCGCCGATACCCCAGGAGTAACAGTGTCCCTAATTTGCTGGGAAGTGGCGGTGCGGTCCCGTACGGCACTGCGTAGGATCCTACGGTCTTGGTGTGCATCCGTCCGGTCCCAGGTCGACGAGCACGTGCATCTTCCGCCGACCACTGGCGACAACATCGATGTACTGTGGAGACCTCACGCCCCACGTGTTGAGCAATTCGGCGGTACGTCCACCCGGCCTCCCGCATGCCCACTACACGCCCTCGCTCAAAGTCTGTCAACTGCACATATGGTTCACGTCCACGCTGTCGCGGCATGCTACCAGTGTTAAAGACTGTGATGGAGCTCCGTATGCCACGGCAAACTGGCTGACACTGACGGCGGTGGGGCACAAATGCTGCGCAGCTAGCGCCATTCGACGGCCAACACCGCGGTTCCTGGTGTGTCCGCTGTGCCGTGCGTGTGATCATTGCTTGTACAGCCCTCTCGCAGTGTCCGGAGCAAGTATGGTGGGTCTGACACACCGGTGTCAATGTGTTCTTTTTTCCATTTCCAGGAGTGTATATGGTCTGTCACTAAGATGACTTCAGAAAGGTGGTCTGGTGTTATTCAAAGTTTACCCCTGTATAAAAAAATGGTTTTTGTAGGAGAGTGTGTACCAATATCTTAGGGTGGTGATCTCCATCCCACTCCCCCACCCCCCTCCTTCCCTGTAATTCTCTCATATTTGGGTCTTCTCCCTTTCGTATATATTTGATATACTATTTGTTCTTAACATTCATCGAGCATTTTTTCAGTCTTTCAAACCTGGAGAATCAAACCATACAGTGCTTCTCTGCACGCACCAACTTGTTCTAGTACTACTGCAATGCCATCAGTTCCTGATGTTTTATTGTTCTTCATTTGCCATAACATTGTCCACTTCTCTTACTATATGCTCTTACAATTTTGGTTCATGTCGTTTATAGGTCCCACATGTACGTCTACATACATACTCCGCAAACCACTGTATGGTGCATGGTGAAGGGTACGTTTTACCACTACTAGTTATTTTCCTTTTAGTTCCACTCATAAATAGTGAGGGAAAAATGACTGTCTATATGCCTCCGTAACCACCCTAATTACTCTTACGTTCGTAGACATTATGCAAAATGTACACTGACAGCAGTAAGACTGCTCCACAGTCAGCTACAAATGGTTCTCTAATTTTCTCAATATTGTTCTTCGAAAAGAACATTGCCTTCCCTCCAGGGATCCCCATTTGAGTTCCAGAAGGGTCTCTGTAATACTTGTGTGCCAATTGAACCTAATGGTACAAAATCTAGCAGCCTACTCCTGAATTTCTTTGATGTCTTCCTTTAATCTGACCTCGTGTGGATACCAAAAATTCAAGCACTGCTTAAGAATGAGTCATACTAGTGTTCTATATGCAGTCTCAGGTGAACTACACTTTCCAAAAGTTCCTTAAAGTAGCACACTACTAATGCTGTATTCGAAGATTGAGGAATTTTTTCCATCTCAACTGCATTAGCTTACATTTTTGTATATTTAGGGCTAGCTGTCATTTATCATACTAACTAGAAACTTTGTCCAAGTGATCTTGTATCCTCCTACAGTCACTCATTGACACCTTTCCATTCACCACAGCATTATCAGCAAACAGCCACAGATTGGTGTTCACTTTGTCCATCTTGTATATAGAGAATGAAAGTGGTCCTATCACACTTCCCTGGGGCACTCCGATGAACGCTCGCCATCAAGGATGACATACTGAGTCCTATCACTTAAGAAGCCTTCGAGCCACTCACATATCTAGGAAGCTATTCTGAATGCTCTTACCTTCATTAATAGCTTGCAGTGGGGCATGCTCTTTGGTAATCTAGGAATATGTAATATGCCTGTTGCACTTAATCCACAGTTCACAAGATATCATGTGAGAAAAGAAATAAAAGAGTTTTGCATGAGCAAAGCTTTTTAAAACAGTTGGTTTTTACACAAGCTTTTCCTTCTCAAGGAACTTTATTATATTTAAACTGAGAATATGTTCAAAAAGTCTCCAGCAAACCAAAGTTAAGGACATTGGTCTGTAATTTTGCAGTTCAGTTCTTTTATCCTCCTTATATACAGGAGTCACCTGTGCTTCTCTCCTATCACTTGGTACTTTACGCTGGCTGAGAGATTAATGATGAATGAAAGCTAAGTAAGGGGCCAATGCTGTAGAGTACTCTTTGTAAAGCAGAACTGGGATTTCGTATGGGTGTGGTGATTTGTTTGTTTCCAGCACTGTTTCTCTATGCCAGGGATGCCTATTACTATGTCTTCCATATGGAAGTCTGTGTGCTGGTCAAATTATATGTTTGTAAGACCCCCCTGTGTGAACGATTTCTTAAACTTGAAATTTAAAACTTCAGCTTTCCTTTTCCTATCTTCTATTGCCACTCCAGATTCATCTAGCTGCTCAAGACTCATTTTTCAGAAAATGTATTCAGAAGTATGCAATGAATATATGGATGTCCCATTCTATATTTGGTAGTTTAAAGTCATGTCCAACAAATATTACATGACCTGGGTATTTCTACACTACTAAATATAGTCTTTCTCTGTGAATGATTTCAAAACTGTCAATGGTGGAATGAAATGGTTGGTAGAAACATCTAGTGATTAACTTGATTTCATCTAGACCTGTTTTACACATACAGGTAACTTCACAGTTGCACTCAAAAGCGACCTTATTAGAGACAGCACTTTTGTCAACTGAAATGAACATTCCCCGTGCAATGATTAGTAATATGTCTTTCTCATAGATGTTCCAGGACTCGTTAAATATTTTCCATCATCTTGTTTTCTAGGAAACATTCAGTAACCCTTTCACAATTTTGTATTTTCTTCTTGGATGGTCTCCAAGCCACTTTATAACAGTTTCCATCATTGTGATTTGTGGTCTATACTTTGTTTTGAACAACCTTTTACACCTGTAGAATAATATTATTGTTACTTCTGTCTCCCACAGCCTTTTTTCATTGCTTGTTGGTGAAATGCTTCTTTTCTCTTCATATTACTTGTCTGGTTTCCCTTGCTGCTTTGATGTATTTCACTGAAGCTATTTCCCTCCCTTGGCTTTCCACCTTACATGCTACTTTAGTCTAGTTTACTACTGATTTTAGGTTTTCCTAACAGTTTTTCTTCCCTTCATATTTTCTTATACATTTTCTTCTAGTTCCTCCAGGATTTAAAATTGGATCTTTAACATTAACTGGTATTTACTTCCTCTCCTCTATTTCCCTGTATATTATATCTATGTTTCTTTTGCTGTGCTGGCTCTTGTAATCTTTTCTTTTGTTTGCTTTAGTTACAACCAAGTTGTGATCACTTCCAATGTCTGCTCCTTGATTCCAGTTTCAAGTCTTGACTGCACCAATAGAGGGTCAATCTAATTTGTATTCCTCTCTCCAAAACCATCTATGTTACTAAATATACATTTTTGGATGGGAATATTGAACTGGTTATCTACAAAATTCTTTGCTGCAGCAAACATAATCAGTCTTACCTCACATACCCTTTGTGTAAGGTATATAGTCTACTAACTGATCTGTTTGCAAGTTCTCCATTGACTTTCTCATTTGCATCTTCTGTTACCATCTTCATGTTGAATTGTGGTGTCCTGCCACATACTTGTTCTACCATTTCATAAAAATAATCCTGTTCTTCTGTAAGGACATTTACAATGAGGATGGATACTTTCTTCAACTGCCCTTTGATTTTAATGTAGCAGAGTTTTTCAATGACTACTTCAAATTTAAGTACAGCATGCACTGTTGTACTGTCGGTTGCCGTAACCGTCCCTCACTGTTCTTTCTTTTTTCCAGTTCCTCTTTGGAAGGTGGGGTAGTTCTTTCCCTTTTGTGCATCTTCCTCTTCTATCTGACCTTTTGCAAGATGACCACATAAAAATTGTATTTCCAAAATTTGTTTCAGACACCTCGTACATTCAACATTTGAACTTTCCCTCTCCCAAGCCATAGATTTTTTTATAATAATCCTTCTCCACTGGAATGTATGTCAACATATGATTTCATTTTTGAGGTTTGTTCCGAATGTTTCACGATTTCTCTCTTCGACAGTGTGGATTGTGGTTCCAACATCTTAGCACCAAACCCAGAGGACCAGAACACAGACTAGCTTCACTCACCTTAATAAGTTCCCTCAACCTATGATCTTCTATTACGATTTGCTTTGTCTTATAAACTGTGAGAAGACTTTGTAACTCTTTAGCAGCTTCTTAAAAAATAAATCCACCAGAGGAGCAACTAATCAGTTCCTTGACGAATGTTATGGGAAGCAAGTAACACATGATAGATCTTGGAAAAGCTTTTAGCTGTGTTAATATTAATAGCATATTAACAATGTAGTAAAAAGATTGATTGCTACTTACCATAAAGATGACACATTAAGTTGCAGACAGGCACTATTAATAGACACTTATGCAAAGTTTTCGGCCCCAGCCTTCATCCACAAAAGAGAATCACACAAGCAAGCACACCCCAGGCACACATGACCACCAACTCCAGCAGTTTGGGCCACAATGCCGACATTATTCTGGTCTGAGCTGCTGGAGTTGGCAAACAAGTGTGCGCGAGGTGTGCTTGCTTGTGTGAATGAAGGCTGTGGCCAAAAGCTTTATGCAAATGCCTTTTCATTGTGCCTGTCTGCAATTTAACGTGTCACCTTTCCGGTAAGTTGCAATCTGTCTTTTCCTACATTGGTGATGTTCCTACCAGGAGTTTCCATTGTGTAATAGCACATTGTAAATTAATTGTTGAATATTGGTGTAAGAGGTATTATGCATGATTTTATTATATCTTATCTACTTAATGGGAAACAGTTTGTAACGCTTAAAACTGAAACCACTGATGTTAAGTGCGGTGTGCCTTAAGATTCCACACTAGAGAAACTTTTCCTTATTATACAAGATATTTCAGGAGGAATACTAAATGTTTTAGGAGGTGGCACTATATACTAATTCAAAAAGAAGATTCCACATAAAGCGTGTTCTACTTTTCGTGGTTACAGACCTAAGCTGATCACAGATGTAAGTTTTCATTTCGCCTTTTGTCACTCCAGTTGCTAAGGGTTTATTTATTGACTAAGATTATTATTTTGAAGTTGAAGTTGTGCTCAAATTTAAATTAATGAATTTTTCAACGGATACTGTGATTTATGACTCAATTCTACTGTATCGTTTAATCATGTTGTATGGATTACAAAAGCTGAGACGGTATTTGTATACAGGTTCTGTAATGGAAATGCTGCTGCTGCTGTTTCTCCTTGTAAACAATTTACAAACTGCAGAGTACCAGATTCAAGGTGTACGTGTGTTTTCGCTAGAGTGTCTGAGATTGGTGGTGCAGTGACCAGTCATATTACATCTGAACATGCAAATGAAATGCGTATAGATGAAATATAAGACATTCAGTTGCTGAAACTTCTTCCTTCAACAAGCACTTACAGAATTTCTACACGTATCAGTGTTCCGACTACAAGACTGTGTTTGGCATTAAGTATGCATGCCCCTACCCTTATCACCTGGAATTTTGTCATTGACTAATTACAAATCATTCAGTAATCCTATTAATACTATTTGCTGATGAATCCATTTTCACTCATGATGGTATCAATGACACTCGTACGTCATATCCGATTGTGGAGACACATTTTCAAGAATACTTCTTTTTACAGCTGTGGTGTGATAAACAGTCAGTCAGCTGATCCTGTTGTGTTACTGCATCATCTTACAGGTCCCATTACTGAGACATTACTGGAAAAATCTATTTAAGCTACTGGGATGAGCTTTTCTTTCGCAGTTGGGTGCTCACACATCCCGGTAGACAGGTGACACATCATCTAAACCAAACATACCCCAGAAGATGGAACAGCAGAAATACCTGTAATACCATCTCCTAAAATATTTACCATTCCTCTTGGAACACCTAGTATATGTTAACAATAAACATACCTGCCAACTTTTCAAAAGGGCTATCAATAAAACTCAAGTGCAACAAAAAATCTATTGATTTTCGTCATACCTTGGCTTGAAGAAAGTAATAATCTTACTGGGTAACAAAATACAATAATTCATGCTTTAATCAAAATACTTCAATGAAATCACTTCTACTTAAGTCGTAGGCCAATGATTACATCAAACAATGGAAAATCCAGGATGGAATGTAACAATACCAGAGAAGGAAAGTTGCTACTCACCATATAGTGGAGATGCTGAGTAGCAAATAGGCACAACAGAAAGATTCACACAATTATAGCTTTAGGCCATTAAGGCCTTTGTCAGCAGTACACACACACGCACGCACGCGTGCGCGCGCTGGGGATAAGGAGATGGCTGGGGTGGGGAGGGGGAGGGATAGTATTGTGGGAGTGGGGGACAATGAAATGTTGTAGTTTAGACGGAGGACAGGAGAGGTGTGGAGGGGGAGGGGGTAAGTAGCAGAAAGGAGAGAAATAAAAAGAAATTAAAAGACTGGATGTGGCGGTGAAATGACAGCTGTGTAGTGCTGGAATGGGAACAGGGAGGGGGCTGGATGGGTGAGGACAGTGACTAATGAAGGTTGAGGCCAGGAGGATTGTGGCCTTTTTAGCTTCCTGCAAAAAGTCTTGAGAAAATGTTTTGTCGTAACAGGGACCAGAACTCCTCGTCTTAAAAATAGAAATGCATTTCAGAGATTCCTTGGACATGGATGATCTGAACTCTGTTCTATTTTTCTTCACAAGGCTGAAAACATGTTCACATTCTGCATTGCTGTGAGGAATGGTGAGAATAAAGAGCATTAGAAATTTAGCTCCACAAATTCTTGATATTTGTACCCAACTGGAATCACTTGCAGCATCTTGATTTGCAGCCAAAATGTCATCTGCCTGAAGAGTTGTGAAATGCCTCTGAAGCTCATTCACAACCTCATCTGTAGTTTCATTCTCTTCCTTATCTAATATGAAAGGAAACTTTCCCAAAAAAACAGATGGAAGAAAACTGTGCATCTCTCAATTTTGTCTAACCTGGCAACTTGGGCATGTTTTATCACATCATCCTTGAGAGGAAACTTGATGATGTGTGTCACAAGCAGTACAAAAGTAGTTTCTCACTTATGAAAAGAAAAGGGATTTATCTTTATCCTGGAGATCATTCAATATGTTTGTAGTCGTCTGAAATATCTAACTCTTCATCACCTCTTTGATTTTGAATCAAGTTGTACTCAACTTCAAGCAGTGATGAGCTTTTGACAATTTTGGGCTTAACAAATTTGGTGAGTAACTGCTTCAGCAAACCCATTAGAAGGTCTAATGAAAAGTGAACTTGTGGAGAAGTAGTCTGAAGGGCAACATTCAACTTGTCAAATAAAGGAACATTCACATGAAGGGCAGTGTTGAACATAAACAATTTTTCCTCATGTGTTGAAACATAAGTCTTACTTTTTACAATGGGTTTGTCAAATCTGAAAGGAAATGCTATTCTTTTAGGAACATGTGTAATCTTTGGATCCACTTTGTTCAACTCTATGTATTCTGAAAGATGTCAAGCTTGTGGAATTGTTTTGGGTACATATTACTTCCCCCTTTAACAAAGAAAGAAGCATGTCCCACTGGTCCAGTAGTATATCCAAAAATCTGCCTACAGATAACCACCTAGTACATACATCCTTCAGAATTTTCTTTGCCTCTTTATTGTGCATGTTCTGAAGGCATTCTTTTCTTTTGACACTCTTCTCTAAGAAATAACATATATCAACAAGGATCTCACCGAATGGACAATGGAAGTGTCTGATTCACCCGTCTGCTTTGACCTGTGACATAATAGGCGAGGAGTTTTTTGAGTTGGTTGTGTTTGTAGATGTCATGTTGTTGTGTTTGGTGTAGCCCTGTAGTTGTGTATGTGTACATGCCAAGTTTAACGTATCATATCGGCTTTCGTTGAGGTTTGGTTTTGATCATGATTGAGTTTACAGAACTGGTGCAGTGACACAGGTTGTGAAAGTGTTTTCAGTGAGTTAACAAGGTGTTTTTTTTCTGTGTTTTCTGGTTTTGTTAGCTCTTATTAGTTTGGTGTTTGTTGTGCGGAAAGACATTTTATTACTTTTTTGTTAGGTATGGATATGACAGCAAAGTTCACGAGTGTATCATACAATCAGAGGTGATACGGTGCCTGTCACGAAATTTCTGCAGATGTTTGGTCTTATTGCAGAATATGTAAGGTGTCACATTTTTGGCAACAACATGAGGCTGACAAGAGTTCCTGCGGCACAAACCTGGGACGCATATATGTGGCATTGTCGGCGCGATAATATCTGTGTATGATTAGATGTGGTACCTCGTTTGAGAAATCTAGGTTGGCCATGAGAGAGATTGTCTTGCCCGCCTATTACTTTTTGTTATAGGTCCTCTAAGTTTTTGTCCGCACGAGACTAGTGACAGTAAGAGAACTGTTTTGGATTCATTTTCGTTTTGTCGAGAGGGTTGTTCGGAGTATGTCAAGTATTGGGGAGTGGGTTGTTAAATTGATTGTATCGCAGTTTAGTAAGAGGAAGTATTGGAGGGGCAGTTCTAAAGTTGGTCTGTGGGTGTGGGAGCTCCCATCAGGGGAGGGGGAATGTCGATTGTGTTTTTAGGATTTTGTAAGATCATAGTCAGGGGGAATTGGTGGATTTGATTGAAGAATATACTGAGGAGGGTATCATTATAGTTTCTGAAGCATTTTCATCTTCTAGGTGTTTGGGGACAAGGTGTTGTAATCATTTAGTAGTTAATCACTGAATTGATTTTAAGGATTATGAAACTGGGGCTTGTACTAACATGATAGAGGGTTTTGGGGGACAATTAAATCAGTTACAGGTAGGGGATAGAGGTGCTCTTCCAACGTGCAATCTCATTTAGATGAGTAGTGTTGGTGGAAGAGTGCCCTGAGAATTACTATTTTCACGATTTTTGAGGGCTGTGGGAAGGATGTGTAGGCGGGTGATGAGTTAAGGGGGTTGGGTGTTTGGGGAGGGGGTTGTGGGTATTTGTTGCGAGTTTAGTGGGGCAGATTATGGGTTGGAGGGGGGGGGGGGGGGTATTTTGAGATTATATTGGAGAGGACCCGTTTGGTTGTGATTTTTGCTGTTTTATAAGGTGTGATTGATTTTCGTTTATTTGTGTGTATGTGTGGGGGGAGGGGGGGGGGTGATTCAAGTGATTTAAGGTTGGTTGATGGACGGATGGCAGGCTGTGGCTGTTTTAGCAAATTTTTTTGTTTTGGTGTGTGCAGGTGGTGGCCAAGATGGTACTGTTGGAGGCTTCTGTTGATAAGTAATTTTTAGTTTGGTTTTATTCTGTAGTAATTGCGTTGTATACTCATGGCAGGTCTGTTGTGTTTTAATTGATGTAGTGAACAAAGAGTTTTTTAAGTGCTGTGGGTTTCGTTCCATTGTTTGGAGCTGTCGGTGTTGGTTATTTGGAATTGATAGAGTTACAGAGGATAGGCAAAATAATGTGAACAGTGGTAGTAACGGGATGGTTGTGTTTGATGGTCAGCAACACAGGTAAGGCACGTGTCGCACTGTACTGTGTGTGTTCAGTGCGGACTAGGCGCTAGTGCAGGTTGTTTACAAGTAATGCACACTTCGTACTTGTATTCAGAGGCTGAGGCCGACATGTAATGAAAGACCTAACAGAGTTCCAAAGAAGGTAGATTGTGGGGGCCTGATTAGTTGGAGCATAAGTAACCAAGACAGCCAACTTATTGAATGTTTTAAGAGCAACTGTTTCAACAGTCCTGACAGCCTCCACGAAACATGGAAAGTCATCTTCATATAAACGCAACAGTGGGTGCAAATCAAAACTAAATGACCAAGACCATCATACGCTAATGCGAACTGTGTCAAAACAAACAAAACTACAGCAGCTAAAGTGACTGCAGAGTTCAGTAGCCATCTATGAAACCCTGTATCTATTGACACTGTCTGCCAAGAACTCCATAAAGCGAATATTCGTGGATGAGTTGCTATACTGAAACCATTAGTGATGACAACCAATGCAAAGAAACGTAAAACATGGTGTCAGGAGCATAAACCCTGGACGGCTGATCAGTGGAAACACGTCATATGTTATATCCAACACTGGGCTTGGTTTAAGTCTGGAGAATGCCAAAAGACGCCTGCAATCCTGATTCCTTGATTCCAATGGTTAAACATGAAGGTGGAAGTGTGATGGTCCTGGCAAACATATGATGGTATTCTGCTGGTCCCACCGTTACTCTCAAAGGCCTTGTTACAGCCAACGATTATGTGAACATTTTAGGTATCAGATGCTTCCCACGATTCAAATGATGATGCCCAACAATGATGCTATATTTCAGGATGATAATGCACCATTCACACAGACAGGAAAGTACAACCGTGGTATGAGGAGCATGCCATTGAAATGCAGCGTCTCCCTTGGCCACCACTGTCCCCGGATTTGAACATTTTCAAACCCCTGTGGGTTGTATTGAAGCACAGACTCTGAAGCAGATTTCTGCCTCCCTCGTCAATATGAGAGTTAGAAGTAGTTTTGATCAAAGAGTGGCATAACACTCCACTGATGACTATACAATCATTACATGCCAGTATTCGAAGAAATTTAGCTGTATTGTGGGTAAATGGACGTCAAATCCCTTATTAATAAACCATTCCAAAGAAAGTACAGGTGTTCACAATATTTTACCTATCTCCTATATATAGGTCAAGGGAAATGTCTGATTGCACTTTTTGGAATTGTAGATGTTGGATATACAGCACTGACAGCTGCAGTTGAGCTAGAAAGGGAGAAAAAATTGCCTTTTGCATGGTACGTAGGTGTGTTGTTAATATTCCACATGGTGGAAGAAACGATTTAAATAATCATGTGAAGTGCGGTAAGCACATAAGTTATGTTCGATAGAAGGAAGATGACAAGAAAATCAACACCTTTTTGGCCAAGTCTGGAAATGTTGACAGTGACATAATTAGGGCTCTGTGCCTGAGAACAAATGTCTCAATATGTACTGAAATAGCGAAAGGAATCTGGATCATTGAATGTTGCGTAAATTTATAACAAAGTCTCAGTGAAACAGTTCATTGAAACAGGTCAAAGCACACAAAGTCGTAAGCCACTAAATAAATACAATGCCAATCGTGAACAAATGACTTGCCCATGGTAGTAGTAGTAGTACTAATAATAATAATAATAATAATAATTAAAACAACAATGAAAAATCACACACACATGGAACGACTGTAATTAGTCCATACACGGTCAAAGAATGTGGGTTAAATCACAACAAGCTTATGGAGCGGAACAAAGAATTTGCAGAGCATAGCCTGCTGACACATAAGATTCACATGGAGGAACTGTTATCCCTGCTTTAAATTCAATTCCAATGATGACACAAACATCACATGGTTAAAAGTACCAATCATATCAAAGAGTAGAGTTATCGACTATCATAGATTCGTCTTTGAGCCACCCAAACAAACATCTGTACAAATTGTGATGATTATCGATTGTTAATGTTTCATATTTTTGTCCACAAAATCATAAAATGTCGCAATTTTCATAAATTTTATAGATAAACCATAAAAGTTGGCAGGTCTCATAAAGATTTTGTCTCTTTGTTGTAAAATATTCCTTTATACAGATGTTACACTAGTTGATTTCCAAAATAAAGCCTACGAGGAATAAATGACCTGCCTCAGCAACGTTATGAATGATTTCAACGAATATCATCTCTTTGTAATTATCAGAAAATCATCAGACATGTAATTTTGGAAATAGTAATTTTAGAAATTTTGAATTACTTTTATATGATCTGTAACACTTACACAGATCTGCAAAGGATATAATTTTTGAATGAGTGAGATGTTCCAAGAAACTTCAATGGAATGTCTGAGTGGATCTGCAGTTGCCAGATTCCAGAGAGCAGGAGGAGACCGGGAAAAAAAATGTTAGCAGCAGCAGTATATTAAAGTATCAAGGTCTTAGTTCGAAGAAAGTTAATTCAGTGTAACAAAACTATTTGTGTGTGTGTGTGGGGGGGGGGGGGGGGGGGGGGGGGGAGGAGGAGGAAAGACCTGAGCCTAACAAGCAGATAATGATGCAGATAAATGCAATTTCATTCATTCTTTGTTTTCTCTACAAATCTTCTGTATTCCTGAACTGATTATAAGCCATTTTCCTGCCCAATGTGCAATCTGCAGAGAAAACATATTTTTAAAGTACTTCTACTGGTCAAATCTCAATCATCTGCACATTCAGCTAATACCAACAACATTATCTGCATCTCTCATATTTTTCTTTCAGCTTTACATTTAACTGGGGGAAAAAAAAACACACACACACAAAATCACACACATGCAGAGAGAGAGAGAGAGAGAGAGAGAGAGAGAGAGAGAGAGAGAGAGAGAGAGGGATATTAAACAAAAAAATGGAAATGCTAATGCAATATGTATTTATTGGTGGTTATAACTTCACAATTTGATGCAAATAAGAAGTACCACAAAAACAATTTCCACAAATATCATCCTTTCAGTATTTACACAAAAAAGATCTTCAGTCACAACATCTTTTCATGCCCACTGTTACTGTTATCACCACACTCATAATATTTATATGAAAAATAGACTTGGATATGAAAATGACAATTTAGTGAACATCCAGCAAATTCATACATGTTATACGAATGGTTGGACAATCTATAAACTGTTTAAACGAAAATGAAGAAATGATAGTTCAATAGGTTGCTACTACTTTATGAAGGTAAGAAGTTTCACCCATTTAGGACCAGTAAGAATTTCCAAAATAGATTTACAACAGTAAAAAAATTGTCAGATGCATTAATGTAACTGATTTTCTTCCCCCTTCACGAAAAAAAGTTTTCAGATTTTGTGACAAACCTTGCATTTCACAAGAATACAACCAAGTGGGGAAAATAGTTACACATGACAGATACTTATAATGAAATGTAACATGCAAGCTTCCTCCAGTCTCCCATGAACTTCCAATTATGATGACTAGCATACAAATAGACATTTATTGGTACACAAAGTAAATCTCTCAAATACAGTAAAGAGTTTATGTTATAAAAAGTATATCTGCAGCACAAGGCAAAGCAACACAGCTTTCTCAACAGTTCATACAAAAATCTAACCACTTGATGCATGGATGTTTTATGTGCTTCAGTGGTGGGTCAAAGCATCTTAATTCATACATATGTCCCAGCCTGAAGTACATATTCTCTTGACAGTCTACTGTACAAGCAGTGGCACACATCTTGAAAACTTTTCTTGCAGGTATTCAGTAGTATGGCCGCCTTGGATTGTTCTGAAAAATAGTAATTGTACAATTCAGGAAACACTACCACAGCATCTTATGACTATTATCTATCACATTTTACATCAAAAATTATGTAAAAAACTCAAAATTTAGAGACTTTTCGGTACACACTTTATACCCACAGATTATTTATTGTAATCAATGGGCTGAAATTCTAAGTTCCATTTCAGTGTTGAAAATGGCATGGTACCATTCCTTAACAAACAAAGAACTTGATATGAAGCTTCCTGGTAAAGCACTTGCCTGCGAAAGGCAAAGGTCCCAAATTCGAGTCTTGTTTCGTAACACAGTTTTAATGTGGGTGGGGAAGGGGCGGTGGTGCACCCCCCCCCCCCCTCCCACCCCCCACACACAAGGGCACAACAAAGGCACAGCTCACTCACACATGGTCACTGTCTCTGGCACTGGAGACCAACACAACTCCAGAAGAAGGACTTTGTCCAAAATTTTAATATTTTACCAGTCATTTACATTGTGTCACCCTGTGGCTCACCGTCTCCTCTATGTGGTGAGTAACAGTCTACCCTTTCCATATATTTAATGCAATATTACTTGAGGCATATAATAAAAGATACCAATGAAATTTATTTCTCAATTAATGTTATTTCATCTTAACCATCTACTGATAACATGTTGAACTCATAATGACAATTCCTTTTTTAAACAGAAGAATAACATGCATTATGAGACAATGGGTCACTGTGACATACAACTTCAAAATGTTTAGTGACTGAATTCATTTAAGAAAAGATGTTTTCATAGCAGATATCCATTGTCTACTGTAAAATGTGTATAGTTATCAATACAAACCGATGTCCTTATGTAGCCTATTTATGAAGGAACAAACAAAATACGTCACAATTAATAGAACTTTCTGGGCTATTATGCCGTGATTGAATGGATTTCACTTTAAAATCTGACATGTTGTCCCCATCTGCAGAGGGCTAGTCAGTAGCGAGCCAGGGTGTGAACCGGATGTTCAACAAAGCTAGGCTCCCCCTTGAAAATGTCCTCCGCAAGTGAGGACAAAACACTGGATTTTTAAGTGAAATCTAGTCAACCACGGCATAATAGCTCAGAACATGGTATTTATTGTAACATTTCTGGCTAGGAAAGTTTACATTTTACAAACAAACCAAATAAATGTGAAAGGGAAATAATCAGGCATCCTTTTCACAGTCAAGATCTTGCTTACTGATCTTATTTGGTATTTGTCAAGGACTAGATAGAATAGGAGGTAAGTATGTTTAGGGTTAAATGCCCTATTGACATCAATGGGGGGGGGGGGGGGGGGGGGGAAATAGCACAGTAGCATACAGGGGTGGAATTTGAAATTACTCTATTCTTACACACTGATTCAACAGAGTTCGACAAAGGAGCGCTTTTAAAAATCCTTTAACTTTGGAGCAATTACACTGAACTGCAAAAATTTGTGTCCAAGAAAGTATGTAGACTTTCAGTGGTATATTTGTTTCTCCTTCATTCATCGGATCACACAATGCCAAATGGCTGCCATGTCATCCTCTGCCACATATCATCATTCAGATGCAGTATGGAGGGAATAGGGTCACCACACTGATCTCCTGACTTTTCAGCTTTCTACAACTTGCAGCCACAGTTTCCCATTCAAGTTTTTCTGCAACTGGTCTCCTGAGGCTCCACATGGCAGTCAAATATACTGGTCACTAAACTATGGAGGTGAATTACGCACCAATTTCAATGGAGATAAAGATTGTTTTATTTAATGTATGTGTGTAATACTGCCAGCATCATCACAATCCATGAGAGTTATTCAAAAAGTACGTTGGTTGGTTGGTTTGGGTGAGGGGACCAAACCCTGAGGTCATTGGTCCCAGTGAATTAGGAAAGGATGGGGAAGGAAGTCAGCCGTGCTCTTTCAAAGGAAACATTCCAGCATCTGCCTGAAGTAATTTAAGGAAAATCTAAATCAGGATGGCTGGAGGTGAGTTTGAACTGACATACTCCCGAATGTGAGTCCAGTGTGATAAGATAACCACTGTGCCACCTAACTCGGTAAAAGGAAAGGTCACTAGTCCTTCACTCAGGATATCAAAGTAGTCCATAAAGTTACTAATGTAGAGGTACATATTACTTTCCCATATAATCACCATGTTTGTCAAAGCATTTGTTTCACTGGTAAACTGGTCAGTTGAAACTGGCATAAAAGAGAATAGGGCCCAGGACGAGGAACCTCCAGAAGTCTGGCGCCATTTTAGAAGTGCAGACTGGTTAGGTGCCTCTATAATGGTCTGAGGAGATCATAATCGCTTGGTGTGAGATATAGTCTATATGAAGTGCGTTATAAAACAGTCCATTGAAAATGGTGGACCAAAACATACATTGAGATAGGTCATATGTGGCTGAGTGTTGTTATGCAACAATATGGTACCCCCAAAAGCAATCTTTGTCATTTCCTCCTAATACCTTACTTCAACTGTTCCAGCATGGAGCAATAACTGATAGCATTGAGGGATGAGGAAATCAACCAGCATATATCCTGTGTGCCCCAAAACAGTGTGTCAGGAACTTTCTTCACAAATACTGTTGTCTAGAACTTTTTATTGGGCTGACAGCACATTTGGGGATGGGGGTGGAGTGTGGATGTGGGAGTGGAATGACACTGGTGCTTCCATCATCTCATGTGTTGCATGACGCACCCACATTTTGTTCCCTCGATGATATGGTCCAGGAATGGAACACATTCCAACTGTTACCGTATAAGTGCTGTTAAGACAACACCAATCACTTGATTTAATTCTTGTCCGAGTTGCTGTGGTGCCCAAAAAGAACAAATATTTCAGTAGTCTAATATATAGCGCACAATATCTATTACAAAACCAACAAAGATCAGATCTTGAGCGTGTATGTGCAGTCTGCCTCTCATGAATGCGAATACTGGCTTGAATTAACCCCTCAACATGGCACACACTTTCAACTGAGGTGCATGTGCTTCTCACCCTGATCTTTGCTATTCTTGCTCAACAGTTCTGCATTATCAAATTCTTGGGATCAAAACCACACCTATTTTTGTGGCTATTCTCTCACTCCATTAACTTTCATTAGTTGATCTATCACTGCAGCTGGGGAAGTTTCCTTTAAATTCAAAAACCTGATTACACTTACTGGATCTTCTAAAGCGACTAGGTTCGGCAACTTTTGTAATCAGAGTAATTGATAATTTTGAGGCTACAGAAATTAGTAAGTTAACATAACTTTGCATACTTTCACTCTCTGATGTCATATGAAATAATATTTTGGGGTAACTGAACACTTAGACAAAAAGTATTCACTGCTCAAAAAAAGTGGTTAGATTAATGTGTGAGGTTCCTAGCTGCACGTCTTGTAGACATCTTTTTAAAAGATTGGGAATTCTTACAACAGCCTCACACTACATTTATTCACTAATGAAATTTGTTCTCAACAACATGGATCAGTTTAAAAGCAACAGTGACAGTCATGATTATAATACCAGAAAAAAAGAAAGAATTACACTATTCTTTACTCAATCTATCTTTGGCACAGAAAGGGGTAAATTAAGCTGCTATAATTTTTTTTGACAAATTACCAGATGAAATAAGACGTCTAACAGACAGCAGTAATAGCTTCAAAAATAAACTGAAACAGTATCTCCTTGACAACTCCTCCTATACCATAGGTGAATTCTTGAATAGGAATAAATAAATCTATTAATATAATATATGCATGTTGTGCCATTTAAGGGAATGCGGTAAATAATAGAAATATTCATCTTTAACACTGTACTGTAGGGAAACATTCCACGTGGGAAAAATATATCTAAAAACAAAGTTGATGTGACTTACTAAACAAAAGCACTGGCAGGTCGATAGATACACAAACAAACACAAACATACACACAAAATTCAAGCTTTCACAACCAACCGTTGCTTCTTCAGGAAAGAGGAAAGGAGAGGGAAAGACGAAAGGATGTGGGTTTTAAGGGAGAGGGTAAAGAGTCATTCCAATCCCGGGAGCGGAAAGACTTACCTTAAGGGGAAAAAAGGACAGGTATACACTCGCGCACACACACACATATCCATCCGCACATACACAGACACAAGCACACAAGGCAAAGAGTTTGGGCTCTCTCTTTGCCTTTACAAATGTCTGTGTGTGTGTGTGTGTGTGTGTGTGTGTGTAGGCGGGCACAAGCGCGCGCGCGAGTGTATTACCAAGCGGGAAACAGTCGTTAGACAGGCACGATAAAATAACACACACACACACACACACAAAATTTTGAGCTTTCGCAACCAGCGGCTGCTTCGTCAGGAAAGAGGGAAGGAAAAGGAAAGATGTAAGGATGTGGGTTTTAAGGGAGAGGGTAAGGAGTCATTCCAATTCCAGGAGCGGAAAGACTTACCTTAGGGGGAAAAAGGATAGGTATATACTCGCGGGCGCACACACACACACACACACACACACACACACACACACACACATCAATCCATACATATACAGACACAAGCAGATATAATGTAAAATATGTCTGCTTGTGTCTGTGTGTGTGTGTGTGTGTGTGTGTGTGTGTGTGTGTGTGTGTGTGTGTGCGCGCGAGTATATACCTATCCTTTTTCCCCCTAAGGTAAGTCTTTCCGCTCCCGGGATTCGAATGACTCCTTACCCTCTCCCTTAAAACCCACATCCTTTCATCTTTCCTTCTCCTTCCCTCTTTCCTGACGAAGCAACCGCCGGTTGCGAAAGCTCGAAATTTTGTGTGTGTGTTTTTTTTATTGTGCCTGTCTACCGGCACTTTCCCGCTTGGTAAGTCTTGGAATCTTTGTTTTTAATATATTTTTCCCATGTGGAAGTTTAGATGATGTGACTTACCAAACAAAAGCACTGGCAGGTCGATAGACACACAAACATACACAAACACAAACATACACACAAAATTCTAACTTTCGCATCCAACGGTTGCTTCTTCAGGAAAAAAGGATTATTTGGCAAAGGCATGTTTGAGAATGGAATGTAAATAAAACTTAATGGGTTGTTGTGAGGATGACATGGTATTAAAAGGTGGAAAGTGTAACATGAGGCTGAAATGAAAATGAAAATAAAAATATAGGGGGAGAGATAAAGGTGAACTAGAAAGCAACTGGAGATGTTGGTTTGATGCATCTCTCCATGCCACTCTATCCTGTGCAAGCTTCTTCATCTCCCAGTACCTAATGCAACCTACATCCTTCTGAATCTGCTTAGTGTATTCATCTCTTGGTCTCCCTCTACGATTTTTACCCTCCACGCTGCCTTCCAATACTAAATTGGTGATCCCTTGATGCCTCAAAACATGTCCTACCAACCGATCCCTTCTTCTAGTCAAGTTGTGCCACAAACTTCTCTTCTCTCCAATCCTATTCAATACTTCCTCATTAGTTATGTGATCTACCCATCTAATCTTCAGCATTCTTCTGTAGCACCACATTTCGAAAGCTTCTATTCTCTTCTTGTCCAAACTATTTATCGTCCATGTTTCACTTCCATACAAATACTTTCATAAAAGATTTCCTGACACTTAAATTTTTTCTCGATGTTAACAAATTTCTCTTCTTCAGAAACTTTTTCCTTGGCTTAGCCAGTCTACATTTTATATCCCCTCTACTTCGGCAATCATCAGTTATTTTGCTCCCCAAATAGCAAAACTCCTTTACTACTTTAAGTGTATCATTTCCTAATCTAATTCCCTCAGCATCACCCGACTTAATTCGACTACATTCCATTATCCTTGTTTTGCTTTTGTTGGTGTTCATCTCATATACTCCTTTCAAGACACTGTCCATTCTGTTCAACTGTACAGAGGCAAATGCCCAAACTCTTTGCCTTCACAAATGTCTGCTTGTGTCTGTGTATGCGTGGATTGATATGTGTGTGTGTGTGTGTGTGTGTGTGTGTGTGTGTGTGTGTGCGTGCGAGTGTATACCTAGGCTTCTTTCCCCCTAATGTAAGTTTTTCCGCTCCCGGGATTGGAATGACTCCTTACCCTCTCCCTTAAAACCCACGTACTTTCGTCTTTCCCTCTCCTTCCCTCTTTCCTGAAGAAGTAACCGTTGGTTGCGAAAGCTAGAATTTTGTGTGTATGTTTGTGTTTGTTTGTGTGTCTATCGACCTGCCAGCGCTTTTGTTTGGTAAGTCACATCATCTCTATTATATTCATATCATTAATTTGAACTCAACAATTATGTTTGTTATTGTTACTGTTCCATTTAGAAATCTTTTCTGTCGTCTTATTTTCTCTTTCTGTTTTTGCCAGTAGTTTCACTTTGTATTTACCGTAATCTACTATACAATTTTATCCCGCCTATATATACTCAATAATACGTAACCCAGTTCCAAACCATAACAAAAAAAAAATTTTTTTTCCCTGTCAACACTACCGCCACTATAAAATCAACCATTTCTAGTTCACTAACAGTTCCTTTCACCTATTAAACAACCAATTCGGCTAGTTCTAATAACTCTTGCTTTATTTCCATTTCCGTTTTTCCCAGGTGACTGATCATTTTCAGCCGCTTCACACAGGTTTTAACGTCATTATTTCTTCGTCAGACAATTGTTATCCTCATTTTCTTAATATGCCACCACTAAACCATTCCTTTTAATACATTTACACGTAGTTTTTTTCGAAATTTTCCCTAATTTCTCCATCCTTTAACGTGTTTTGGCGGTAACACAACCACCTAACCTTTATGCACATTGTTGTCTACCAACCCAAGTTCACCACAGGAGCAACATAGCCCAGCTTTAACCAACACTTTTTCTCCTTTTTTCACACCAGATCTCAAGTGGCAGGGGTAAAATACAGGGAACGAAAGGCTATTTACAATATGTACACAAACCAGATGGCAGTTATAGAAGTCGAGATGTATGAAAGGGAAGTAGTGGTTGGGAAGGGAGTGAGGCAGGGTTGTAGCCTCTCCCCGATGTTATTCAATCTGTATATTGAGCAAGCAGTAAAGGAAACAAAAGAAAAATTCAGAGTAGGTATTAAAATCCATGGGGAAGAAATAAAAACTTTGAGGTTCGCTGATGACATTGTAATTCTGTCAGAGACAGTCCCCCATTCGGATCTCCGGGCGGGGACTACTCAGGAGGACGTAGTTATCAGGAGAAAGAAAACTGGCGTTCTACGGATTGGAGCGTGGAATGTCAGATCCCTTAATCGGGCAGGTAGGTTAGAAACTTTAAAAAGGGAAATGGATAGGTTAAAGTTAGATATAGTGGGAATTAGTGAAGTTCGGTGGCAGGAGGAACAAGACTTCTGGTCAGGTGAATACAGGGTTATAAATACAAAATCAAATAGGGGTAAGCTACTGCAAACAGCATAGTGAACGCATTATTGTGACCAAGATAGACACAAAGCCCATGCCTACTACAGTAGTACAAGTTTATATGCCAACTAGCTCTGCAGATGATGAAGAAATTGATGAAATGTATGATGAGATAAAAGAAATTATTCAGATAGTGAAGGGTGACGAAAATTTAATAGTCATGGGTGACTGGAATTCGGTAGTAGGAAAAGGGAGAGAAGGAAACGTAGTAGGTGAATATGGACTGGGGCAAAGAAATGAAAGAGGAAGCCGCCTGGTAGAATTTTGCACACAGCATAACTTAATCATAGCTAACACTCGGTTCAAGAATCATAAAAGAAGGTTGTATACATGGAAGAATCCTGGAGATACTAAAAGGTGTCAGATAGATTATATTATGGTAAGATGGTAAGACAGATTTAGAAATCAGGTTTTAAATTGTAGGACATTTTCAGGGGGAGATGTGGACTCTGACCACAATCTATTGGTTATGACCTGTAGATTAAAACTGAAGAAACTGCAAAAAGGTGGGAATTTCAGGACATGGGATCCGGATAAGCTGAAAGAACCAGAGGTTGTACAGAGCTTCAAGGAGAGCATAAGGAAACAATTGACAGGAAAAGAAACACAGTAGAAGAAGAATGGGTAGCTCTGGGGGATGAAGTAGTGAAGACAGCAGAGGATCAAGTAGGTAAAAAGACGAGGGCTGCTAGAAATCCTTGGGTAACAGAAGAAATATTGAATTTAATTGATGAAAGGAGAAAATATAAAAATGCAGTAAATGAAGCAGGCAAAAAGGAATACAAACGTCTCAAAAATGAGATCGACAGGAAGTGCAAAATGGCTAAGCAGGCATGGCTAGAGGACAAATGTAAGGATGTAGAGGCTTATCTCACTAGGGGTAAGATAGATACTGCCTACAGGAAAATTAAAGAGACCTTTGGAAAGAAGAGAACCACTTGTATGAATATCAAGAACTCAGATGGCAACCCAAATCTAAGCAAAGAAGAGAAGGCAGAAAGGTGGAAGGAGTATATAGAGGGTTTATACAAGGGCGATGTACTTGAGGACAATATTATGGAAATGGAAGAGGATGTAGACGAAGATGAAATGGGAGATAAGATACTGCGTGAAGAGTTTGACAGAGCACTGAAAGACCTGAGTCGAAACAAGGCCCCGGGAGTAGACAACATTCCATTAGAACTACTGATGGCCTTGGGAGAGCCAGTCCTGACAAAACTCTACCAGCTGGTGAGCAAGATGTATGAGACAGGCGAAATACCCTCAGATTTCAAGAAGAATATAATAATTCCAATCCCAAAGAAAGCAGGTGCTGACAGATGTGAAAATTACCGAACTACCAGTTTAACAAGTCACAGCTGCAAAATACTAATGCGAATTCTTTACAGACGAATGGAAGAACTGGTAGATGCTTGTGTCTGTATATGTATGGATGGATAGGTTTACACGATCAAAGGCAGAGCCACGTGTGAAAGCACCCACGTGATTTACCAATTGACCTGCCTACACTGTGACGCATTCTATGTGGGAATGACCAGCAAAGAACTGACCATTCTCATGAATGGACACAGGCAGACAGTGTATGTTGGTAATGAGGATCACCCTGTGGATAAACACGTCTTGGTGCACGGCCAGCACATCTTGTCACAGTGTTACACCGTCCGGGTGATCTTGATACTTCCCACTAACACCAACCTGTCAGAACTCCGGATATGGGAACTTGTCCTTCAGTATATCCTCTCTTCTCGTTATCCACCAGGCCTCAATCTCCGCTAATTTCAAGTTGCCGCCACTCGTACCTCACCTGTCATTCAACATTACCTTTGCCTCTGCACTTCCGCCTCGACTGACATCTCTGCCCAAACTCTTTGCCTTTAAATATGTCTGCTTGTGTCTGTATAAGTATGGATGGATGTGTGTGTGTGTGTGTGTGTGTGTGTGCGCGCGCGCGCGAGTATATACCTATCCTTTTTCCCCCTAAGGTAAGTCTTTCCGCTCCCGGGATTGGAATGACTCCTTACCCTCTCCCTTAAAACCCACATCCTTTCATCTTTCCCTCTCCTTCCCTCTTTCCTGAAGAAGCAACCATTGGTTGCTAGAAATTTTGTGTGTGTGTTTGTGTGTTATTTTATGGTGCCTGTCTACTGGCGCTTTCCCGCTTTGGTAAGTCTTGGAATCTTTGTTTTTAATATATTTGACCATATAATTTAGTTTGTTCGGGAAATTTATATACCTGTGAGAGCCCTTGTTACCCTATTTACTGAACTACCCTAGTATTTCAATGGAGTAAGTGTGCACTAATACAAGCAACTTATTTTGGTGGTATTTCCCATTTGGCCTAATTAGATGCAATATTCATTTCTTACTACCACCAAGTTGGATAAACAAAGTGGTTGGAAGAGAGAAGAAGGTGGAACGGATACTTAGAAATGAAACTGTTCAGTGCACAAATGATTTAAGTGGAATTCAGTTTCCTGATTACACGCATAATGGTAGAAATTACTTGTGCCATGTTTTGGACATGGACATCCCTAACTACAGATTCAGGTTTAATTTCTGGGATTTCTTAGATTTTTATGAAATGGAAGTATATGGATCAGAACTGCCTCAAGAGGACTGCTTACATTATTTCAACAGAGCACCTACAACCATTTTCAGGTGATGTTAATGTTTGGCAAAGACCCCAACCAGGTGCTAACTGTCACAGCAGAATATGTAGCTTGCATGAGGAGTAGGTGCTCCTTTGAAATATTGTGAAATTTTAGTGTCGCCTTCTTAAACAATGCCTCTTAGCTCCAGCGGCACTCAGCAAGAGGCAGTATTTTCATCCATTTCTTAACGCCTTGATTTCCTCCTGTAAACCTCCTTACTGAATGGTTTTTTAACGTGATCTCCCACAGTTTACCGCCAAATTCATGTAGTGTCTCACTGACTGGAACGATATGTGCTGTTTTCCCATTTCATGTAATAAAGTTCCAAGGTGTATTACATTGGAGACAAAAGATATTTTGTATATTCGTGCCCTTTCAGTCCTGGGTGCGTAGTATTTGCTATATTTCTCCTGTTCACTATAGACTGAAGACAATTTCCAAGCAATTGGTGATTTGCTGTTTCCACAAAAGCTAATAACGCCTTTAACAGAAGTAGCAATCTTAGTGACCAATAAAACTCACACTAAGTGTGCAGAATGAAATATTGAAGAGAACAACAACAAAATAACAAACCTGAATTTGTAATGTTAAGATTCTGCTATAACTATATGAAACTAAACCACACACAATCCAACACAAACAGATAAAATACACGACATCACAATGAACAAAAAAAACATACTTTATAAATAAACTAATGCTACATAATACACGACATAGCAGTAATTCAATTATCTCTGTTTATATCTGAAAAAAGAACAGGAAATGCAAAACAAGAACAAATTTTATACTGGGTGAAAAATCAAACACCAGGTGCTGATATATATAATACACATAATAACAACTGTTATTTAAGCTGTTATGCTTTCCTTCAATTTCAGCAAGACCACAAAAGATGTGGATGTCAACAGTCAGGAGGAAAACAAGAAACTGCTTGAGAGTGAAATTTGCAAGTTTCACACACAAATAGTCTTATTTGGGTGCCTATGAGGCATCACTAATCAGTCTGCATCTAATAATGACAGGATTATTACAGTAGATACACCAAATAGCTGCTTATAATTAGTAATCTTTATGTCCATTTAAATCAATCTGTTTCGGCTTTTCAAGTACGTCTACATTGATGTGACGCCCATATTGCGTTGTTAGTGGACTGTTGTGTAACTATCACTGCTTTAACAAGATCGTAAATGTTGTTAAGATATTGAAATTAAATATTAATTACTACATGACAACTGTTTTGGCAGTTCCACTATTACACGACACTGTAAGCATATAGTGTTGTAATAGTGGAACTGTCAAACTGCTGTCACGTAGTAATTAACATTTAATTTCAACATCTTAACAACATTTACAATCTCGTTAAGGCAGTGACAGTTACACAACAGCCTACTTATGACGCAATATGGACGTCACATCAATGTAGACGTACTTGAAAATGGAGATTAGAAACAGTCATAAATGAAAATAAATATTACTTATTATAAGCAGCTATTTGGTGTACCTACTGTAACAATCATGTTGTTATCAGACACATATTACGCTGCTGGTCCTGGTCTCCATCTACATAGTGGGCAAAAGTCCTCATACCTCCTAATATAGAATGCTATAATGGGTTTGATCTATTTTAGTACAAGTGCATACTTAAACGTCCAATATATTGATATGTTCCCCATCATGCTGCAAACACATCTCCATACACCTCAACAATCTTCCTGACATATTTTGAGCATGTCCAGTGTTACAGTGCGAAATACATGCTCAACAGCATGGCACAGTTCTTTGTTCCTAGCTTAGTGATGTGCAGATATATGTGCCTTAATTACTCCCATAATGAGTTTTCAAGTGTGGTGAGGCAGGTCTTCTTGGTGGCCATTTCAAGGGAGCCACTTTTCCTGATGAACCATGGCCTAACCACCGCCCTCGAAAGTGTTCATTTATGAATTCCACGCACTGAAAGAGTGTAGTGAGGAGGCACACCGTCTTGCTGCAACCATATGTGTTCTGTGAGGTCCCTTTCCTCAAGCTGTAGTATTAGCCATGTTTGAAACACGTATAAATAAGTTATGCCATTAACAGTCCCTTTAAAAAAGTGATGTCATCACTGCCCATAACTTCATGTGAAGCAAATTCCTTTCCAACTATACTGTGTAATGAGGATTCTCTTTGGCCCAAATGACAATATTTCTAGCACATGAGCTGCAACAAAAGGCACATTAATCTGTAAACATACCCTTGGCATGGTTCATTGCATTTGAAAATTGAGTCAACAAAGCACAGCGTGTTAAAATGCGCTCATTCCTCACTGTACCTAGTAACTTGTTTACAAACATCAGTCGAACAGATCTGACCTTATGGCTTACGGTCTTTTTTCCATGTGATATCGCAGTCATTCTCAATATACCAATTTCTGAAGCACACTTGTGTGTTGACTTCATAGGAGATCGTTCAACTAAAGCAGATACTCTAGTACATGTTTCTTCTCGTCTTCTTTCTTCCACTCTGCAGTCCATCTTCATCAACACTAAAAGCAAAAGCATGTCTTTCCCAGTCCAAAAGTGCTGCCTTTCGCAGTGGAGCCTTATTACATCTTTCATGGAATCTCCCATAAAAAAGATTGCTATACCTTTGAGTCTTCAGCCGAAAGGTCTTCTTCTGAAGCAGAAAACACACACACACACACACACACACACACACACACACACGCACACACACACACGTATTCACATAAATCACTGTCTCAGTTCTGTAAATCACGACTGCTACATTATAACAACATTTTTTGTGTGTAAAACTTAATTTACAATTTTGTCTAAGCATTTTTGGATGAAATGGTTTATTGTTTTTACGAGTGTGTTTGGGGATTCTCAGCAACAAGACATATCAAATCTATTTATGACTTTAAAACTTTGTATACACAAAACATTGCCTGTATAGCACAGCGAAATACTTTTTATGCCAAAAGTTTATATACCTACCAATGGATTAGGTCGGAACCTGTATGCTAACATCATTCTTTTCCTGTAAGCGTCATACTCATCATCTCCCTTGGACACATCTTCTGGCCGTTCCAAGCCCAAACCATGGTTTTCTGGTCGTGTTGTCGCCCTGTAAAATATAACTAAAAAATAAGGTATTTCATCAGAGTAAAGTGGGATATGCAGCTTAATTTGCTAAAAACATGTAGGCAAACATATCAGTGCCCTCTCTCTGGTCCTAGATAAATGTCTATTAACACATATTTAGGTGAAGGGTACACACATTGACTATTCCTTCCTTATCACATTTTTTATATATATTTTCCGTGTCCTTTTGGTTGGTCTTAAATTTTTATGAGACTGTTTTATTCTTTTGATACCACCAGGAAACAATTTCTAAGGTGGCATGTAGTATACCGAGTACATCATTTGGCTTGAGTCCTATCATGAGCAGCAAAATATGAAGAAGGCAACTAGGAAAACTGTTGAGTTATTGTGTAAAAATATGAACTTGGCAAAAAATCCAAAAAACTTGTAAATCAATAGCTTCACTAAGAAAACCAGAAAGATGTGAATTATGTAGCTCTTACAAAATACTATCTACTTATTAGCAGTATGATGATGAAATCTAAGTTGTCACATTAAATGGACCAGTAGATTTACATTTCACATTATCAATAATACACTAGCGCAGGCTAGAGGTAAGAGCTAATTAACTCCACAACTGGCAAATTAATTGACTGATGATGAATTGTGAAACAGAGAGGAAGACACATAATAATAATAATAATAATAATAATAATAATAATAATAATAATAATAATAAAAAGATGTATAAAGGAAATAAAAAGTAAGGCAGAGAAAGGAGAAACCAGGCAGAAAGGGATCAACTAGCAGTACGAGCAGAAAGAAAATATCGGGCCAAGATATTGGGAAAAAAGACCATAAGGGAGAGACCATAAGAAACTAACACAGTTTCAATTGGCTGTGACGCATGTGAAGAATTGCAGAGGGAAGAAGTCCCTTTAAGGAATCATTACAAATTGTTTTTAAGTGATTATCTCTGCTTTCCAGGCTTTAAGGAATTATTCCTAAAAGCTTTTTCTGAAGGTCTGTGTAGGATATCACAACACTGATTCCATAACTAAGTTGTATTTTAGGAAACGTATACCTATACTGTGTGGTCTGAGTGTCCTGCCAGATTCATCCATAATGTTGTTTTATAGATGACTCCATGCAATAAAAAATATGGAACCACCTGACAGCTTTAATTTTTGAAAATAGCATTGCAGAATGACAATGGAATCCAATGAACCGAACCTGTTATATCTGAAGATTTGCAAAGAGGTTTAAGGCCACAAAATGAACTGTCATACCCTCATTATTCCCTCCACAGATGAGCAAAATTCTACAATTTTTTTCCTCTTTTTATAGACTAGAGCAAAACTCTAGTAAACAAACTACATAATCCACACATTAAAGACTACAAACTATGCTCACTACCACATAACACAATCTGTTTCACATTATTCAAGAAACTGACACTAATAATAAAAATAACTACATTATACAGTTTACACAATGCTGGTTGCCTTTCCTATGTTTTCTCTCTCTCTCTCTCTCTCTCTCTCTCTCTCTCTCTCTCTCTCTCTCTCTCTCTCTCTCTGCTGATTTGATGTGGTGAACAGGTGGAAGTTTTTCAGTATGCTATGGAGCTGATGTGCAGTGCTCCTAATAACCCTGTACACCAGATAATTTTTGAATTATGTCATTTAAAATTATACTGAGAGACAGTGGCTGATTGAACTTACCTTCAGGAGGCAAAATTCCTGTATTACTGAGAGATATAAAAACAATAAGATCTACCCTAGCTTGCAGAACTATTAGCTTCTTCCTCAGGGAGGCAACAGTGATAGGTTTGTGAAGTTTGGAAAGGAGGGACAGATCACTAGGACCTGTAATGAGAAGGACATATGTGTTGTGAGGATAAGGGAGACAAATAGACTGGTTTCTCAAGAGTATTCTCCCTAATTTTTCCCAGATTTCTCAGTTAAAAATACACTTGTTCTCAGGTGAAAATTCGCTTTTTCCATATTAAGTGACAATATACTTTCCCTCTGAGCTGTAAAGCTTATCAGTTCTTTGAATAGTGATGGTTTTCTACATTGGCATAGTACTTCCTGACACTTTAGGAAATGAAACCCACCAGAAAGTAACATGTTTTGTAAAGATATTTAATGCGTGGCAACATTTACACTGCATATTTTCATATTATGAAATATAAACACAAATTCCACCAAATACAGCTAGGAAGCTTCCGAAGCACTGAAATCTAATTTGCTACACAATTTTTTTGGCCAATTACAATTCATGTCATGTGATCTCGCCAGCCAATGACAGCACATATTCAGAGCACAGGGCATGTGATGTAGTTAGCCAATAGCAGCATCATTGTTAGTAGTACTAACATAAATAAGGAAAACTGATGGTTTAAATAAATATCCAATCATATAGCTACAAGAAAAGATAAGCTTTCACATATAATATTGATTGTCAAAAAGGTTTTTTTTTTTCCCAAGGGTACACTTAGGCAGGATCCTAAGAGCATAGCTTAAACTGCAGCAGCTGAATACTACTGACAAGCACAATTATAAATTTCACTACTGTGCTCCGAACTTTTTGTAGGTTACCTGGCTGAATACATGTTCCGTCAAGTACCTACTTTCCATAGAAAAGCCAATTACATGTGAAATTCCTTAAGACCTCACTCTCCACTTCTTTGAAGGATAATTATACTTCTTGCCATTGTTATTGCACAATTTGTAATCTATGAAAGAACTAAAATGAATATGACAAATTAACTTTGAAGTGTGTAACCCTTTAAGATACGCCAAACACAAATGTGCCAGTAAAATTTTAAGTAATGATATAAATGGCAGGTCTTTTGGGCTTAAAATTTTTCAAGTGCCTGGTCCTCAATGATAAGTTTTGAATGAGGGTCTACCGCTCCATGATTTAAGAAATTCATCGCACATTCTCACATATAACATAATTCATCTTGTGAAATGTAATGCTTCTCAAACCACCATTCAAAATATTTTTCCGTGACCTGTTAGAAATGTATATAGTTGTGACATCATGCTCATCGAAACGAGTCCCACAAAAGAGACATATCAAAGAAGTTTGTTGTTCTGAAGTTTTTGCGTAGTCTTTGACGTATTTTGCTGTCAGCAGATGCTTGTGTGTGCACTGTGTTTTGTTGTTGTATATGGTGCACTTTCGTTTTATTGAAGTTTTATTTCGGTGTTACTCTCTCGTTATGTTTTATGGATTCAATTTTATTCTGCAGTAGTGGGCTAACATAAAACTATTTGTTACAATATCAGTTCTTACCATTCAAAATTACAAAAATTTAACTGAAAACTAAAACAATGAAAAATTCCTGGGTTTTTCCCAAATATCCCAGTTGTCTCGGGGCATATACATCCTGCTTTAGTGTGGTCATTCTGAGCGACCGGATTACTCTTTTTCAATCATTTAAAAATAAGAAAAGAAACCAATGAGCAAGGGAACAGCTACTGTGCATTTGCATACTGAGTTCGGTAGTGTACTGTAAATGAGGCAGTTCAGGCCTGATCTCGCACTGTACCTGATTCAATCGCTGTTCGAAACACCTGCCACCTGAAACTGTCAGTTAAAAGTTTTCGCATTATATCAACTTTTGAACTCAAGCTAGCAGACAAGCTGAAGTATTTCTTTGTTCTAAGAAGCTAGGTCCCATGGATAAGCAATACACTCCACTACATGGCATGTATTTTATAGACAATTCTGCCGCACAGAATTGGCATGGCTCCGTAGAATTGAGTGCACTGATACGTAGATGTAGTATTTGTGTACTTTCTATTTTGCAAAAATTTTCATATGGATATTATTTTTCCAAAATAGACTTCACCAGATGATGTGCAACACCAGTAACCTAAAATTGGTTACATTCTCTATATTCATTTGCATAAAATAAAGCTATTTCAAATTATCTCTGATAAAATAGTTTGCCTGGATACATTCAATCATGAAATGACATCTAACATGTAATTTTGCATTTTCACATGGAATTCACATCTATATTTGCATTTATTGCAAAGTGCAAATTTTTCAGGTCCCTACTTATAACCTTTGGAAAATGTCAGAACTCCATACAGGTAACTAAAACATCCTCAAAACCAAAATGGTAGACATGTTAGGTTGAATTCAATGAGCTCACTTCAACCTCTTCACCTATCTTGATTTTTTCCTACTTCTCCAGTAATATTTTTTACGTATATAGACTGAAGTGGCGAGTGAAAATTTGTACCAAGCCTGGGAATTGAACCCAGGTCTCCTGCTTACTAAGAAGGTGAATTAGCTACTAAGCCAACTTGGCACAGCAGTTCACACAACTGCATGGATTACCCTGGCTTGCCTCCCTCCTCAATCCAAATTCTCACTGCTGCCTCAGTTTACTCACTGCTGCCTCAGTTTACTTTAAGGGAGAGGGTAAGGAGTCATTCCAATCCCGGGAGTGGAAAGACTTCCCTTAGGGGGAAAAAAAGGACAGGTGTACACACACACACACACACACACACACACACACACACACACACACACCATCCGCACATACACAGACACAAGCAGACATATTTTTTTTTCAATTTGTCGAGTGGTGTGAGGTTTAGGCGCGCTCGCCGCGGATGCGGCGCGCGAGCTGGATGTCCTTGGGCACGATGGTGACGCGCTTGGCGTGGATTGCGCACAGATTGGTGTCTTCGAAGAGGCCGACAAGTTAGGCCTCGCTGGCCTCCTGCAGGGCCATGACTGCGGAGCTCTGGAAGCAGGTCGGTCTTTAAGTCCTGGGCGATCTCGCGCACTAGGCGCAGGAATGGCAGCTTGCGGATGAGCAGCTCTGTGCTCTTCTGGTAGCGCCTGATTTCTCGCAGGGCGACGATGCCCGGCCTGTAGCGGTGGGGCTTCTTGACGCCGCCGGTGGCGGGCGCGCTCTTCCTCGCCGCCTTGGTGGTGAGCTGTTTGCGCGGCGCCTTTCCGCCGGTGGACTTGCGGGCCGTTTGCTTTGTCCGGGCCATAGCTATAGAGCGGAGCGGAGCGGCGTGGATATGCGTGCGCGACGGCGTCCGGTGCTGCCTTGACAATATGTCTGCTTGTGTCTGTGTATGTGCGGATGGATATGTGTGTGTGTGTGTGTGTGTGTGTGTGTGTGTGTGTGTGTGTGTGTGTGTATGTGTGGGCGCGCGCGCGAGTGTACACCTGTCCTTTTTTTTCCCCCTAAGGGAAGTCTTTCCGCTCCCGGGATTGGAATGACTCCTTACCCTCTCCCTTAAAACCCACATCCTTTCGTCTTTCCCTCTCCTTCCTGAAGAAGCAACCATCGGTTGCGAAAGCTAGTAATTCTGTGTGTGTGTTTTGTTCATTGTGCCTGTCTGCCGGCTTGGTAAGTCTTGGAATCTTTGTTTTTAATATATATATCATATTTGTGTGAGACTAGTAAAGTCTCTTAAATTGTGTGGTTTATTTTTTATAATCCCTGGCTCATTTGGCAGCAATGAATTGCCAGATCCTTGGTGAAAAAAAAAAAAAGTGTCTCATTGTGGCACCATCCATCTTATTCACGATGTTTTTTACCTCTCTGGGTTATTTACTCTTCCCAGAATCGGATGCCCAACTGAAGATTCAACTTATTTTAAGGAAATCCTGAAGGCAGCGACATAAAAATTCGAATGAAATTTTGAAAGGAGAAAAAGTGAAAACTCATGCCGATTAACATATTGCATTGAGTAGGATCTATTTTGAATAGAGAGACAGTTATCACTCAAGATTATTCTGACTTTGAACTTGTAATTGTCTTATTATGGTAATATGCTGATCAAATTCTGTAAGGAAATTTAAATTTCACTTGTTTTTGGGGAAAAACACAAAATTAAATTTTTCTCCAGCAAGTCTCACTCACTCCTTCAGGTAAACAATCTAAAGTTCCTTATTACGTATCTATTTAACTCGCAGCCTTTTCCATGAGAAATGGTCTCATGATGCAAATTTCAATCATGATGTTACATGACAAAGAAAGTTGGCAATACACAAACTATCTCAACTGTGAACATCAGACACTCTCCTAAATTGATACATGATTTAGGACTGATTACATGTGTAATACAATTGGTGGTATCCTTGCTCATTGAGTCACATATCAAGTGTATGTCAGGACTGAGGAATATGTCAATGGCAGGTACCTTTGTAGTTTGCTTGACTTGGGACAAACCAAGAGACTCTTGAATTACTTCTTGTCAGAACAGTGTTATGCTCAATACATTTTTTTAAGTGAAAGTTTAGTCACAGGAGACCTAATAGGACAGCTGATTGTGCCTGATGATGCCTCAAAGCACATAATAAGCATTTGGCCAATATACCATTACTGACTGTGCAGCTCTCAAAGAAGATAGAGAGTTCACTGTTTAATGTACAGTTAAAAAAGACCATTGTATATAAAGTATAAGTGGAGACAGATGGGCAGGAAATCAGCTGTAGTCTTTTTGAAGGTACTATGAGAGTCTTTGCCTGTAACGATTTACAAGAAGTCTAGCTATGGACAGCTACAAACCCACTTTACCCACACAAGCATCCAGAGTGCAATTCTAGGCAGTAATGAGAAAGATTTGTCAAACAAATATGCAACATAACAAGGCATAGCTTGGTAAACGTCAGCTGCAGTTGGTGAACAATGTGATGTGTCTATCTATGGCACTAAACACCTTACATTCACAAACAACTTAGGAGATAAGACAAATCAGAAATCTCTTCATAGGAGAAAGAGCCCAATACTGCTGTGTCACCCTATCAAAGTGCACCACCCTTTGATAATTGCTGACTGATGCCACAGGAGCCCCCCAGTACAATCCGATTGTAGAGCAATCAGAATAGTTGACAACTGAAAATCACAAGGGAATTCATTTTGCGAGCTTTATACATCTGACATACAATTTTTTTTTTATCTTGTTGGAACACATGCTGCTGATGTACACTAGCATTTTCAGCTGTTCTGAATATTTAGTTTATTGTTGACAGTCGGAAAGGTTTGAGTGTTTAAGCTCTCCATGAATTTTTACTTTAGAAAAAAATGGATCCTAGAATGTACATTAAATTTTGCTTGAAAACTGAAATGAAGTGCAGCGCAGCATTAGGAATGCTGACTGTGGCTTTTGGCAGATCTACTGTGAGTAAAAGTTTATGATTGGTATAAACTTTTCAAAGAAGGTTGAGAAGATGTCAAAGACCAAAACTGCTCTGGATGCCCTAGCACAGCAATTACTGATGACGATGTGAAAGAAACTAAGAAAATGATTCAGGTAAGTCTCTGAATCATTATCAGAGAATTTGCTGATGATGTCACTTTTTTGTATTTTTTTTAATAGTTTGGGTATGAAACAGGTAGCAGCAAAATTTGTTCTGAAATTACTGAATTTTGACCAAAAATGACATCACAAGATATTGCTCAGAAATTGCTGATGGAAGTCAACACTAATAGAGAACTTCTCAAGAACGTTACAATAGATGGCGAAACATGGGTATACTGGTATGATTTTGAAACCAAGGTCCAATTATCTGAATGGAAACGGCCTGGGGGGGAAAGATAAACAAGTTTGATCGCATGTTAAGGTTCTTCTGACTTTTTTCTTTGATTACAATGGGACAGTGTACAATGAGTTTCTACCTCATGGTCCTATGGTCAATAAGGAATACTACCTGAAAGTTGTGCACTGTTCACACGAAGCAACCTGCAGAAAACTACTAGAATTCTGGAAAAACCACTTGTGGAAATTCCATTTGTTAGTGCTCCCACTCACACATCAGTGACTGTTCATGATTTTTCAGAAAAAATGAAACTGTTATGTTGCCTCAGCACTATATTCACCTGACAATCCCCTGTGATTTCTTTCTACTCTTGAGGCTGAAGACACCCATAAAATGGCGTCGTTTTGACACCACTGATGAGATAAAAACATGATCCCCGAAGGAGCCGAGCACCATAATGAAAAGTGAGTTCCAGAGTTCCTCCAATATAGGAAAAAGAGGTGATACAATGGTCTTAATCTGAGGCTGCTCAGGTTACCGCACAGAGACAATGGCTGTGATTGATATCTTCAATAAAAGTAAGTCCAACAAGCATAGACCTGATTTGAAGTTAACTCCTCAAGATCAAAAGTTAATCACTTGTCAGTGATAGATTCAGATATGGATAAGAAACTGTTGGTGTAAGAAACCAGATTTGCATATTACAAAGTGGCGCATAACATGTGTTTCAAGTTCATGGAAGGCATCATACTGTGAGTGTTGGAGTTGGTGAACCATGGTGTTGGAGGTGCAAAGCATCTGACTTCTTAGAGGTGTTGGAAAAGTTCTATCTTAAGAAAGAGGTTGTAGCGATTCTAGCTAAAAGGACGAAGAAAGGAAGAAAGATTAGTGATTATCATGAAGTTGACAACAAGGCCATTAGAGATGGAACAACGAACTCAGAATAGGGCAACATGGGGAAAATAAGTCAAAAACTGGCTTTTGCTTTAAGTGCTGTAGGAAGACCAGAAAAAACCTACTGTCCTTCTGAATACAAGTCCAGTGTGCAAACTACTTGGCCATCTCAACTGATAATGTTGGCTGACACCACAAATACCAATTATGGAGGAAAGAGAAGGAAAGGTAAAAACTGTCTTTATTTTAAGGTGCATAAAGAGTGATGATGATTAATAGGTGTAGGATGTCATGTTCATACTGTGCTCAATGCAACTCAAACTGTCAACAGTGGGTTTACCCACTGATATACCAACCACAATTGGTTAAATCTACCAACATTTACATATTTATGCTGCAGGTGTTTAAAACTTAACAGCTTTCTGTGAGTTCACTGAAGTAAAATGCAAGAGACTTTTAAGTTGTGATAAAACCAGCAGTTGAAAGAGTCACTGATTTTTCCCAAGCATTAAAATCCTACCTCCTATCCCTTGATAAGTGTCCTATCAACCTGAAGGTTTTTTCAAAAAAATCTACTCTCCTTTATCATCCTTCAACTCCTTTCAAGCCAGTTAAATACTTCATCCACTGTGTAAAGGAGGTGGAAAGTGAGTGGATCTTACTCAATTTAACGCTATCACCACAGCTTTTTACATTGAGGTGACGAAAGTCATGGGACACCACCTAATATCATGGCAGACTTCCTCCTGCCTGGCATAATGCAGCAACTTGACATTGCATGGACTCAAAATGTCATTGGAGTCTCCTGCAAAAATAATGAGCCACACTGCATCTATAGCTATCCATAATTGTGAAAGTATTTCCAGTGCAGGATTTTGTGCATGAACTGACTTCTTGATCACGTCCCATAAATGTTTGAAGAGATTCATGTCGTGCAATCTGGGTGGCCAATCATTCATTTGAATTGTCCTGAATGTTCTTCAAACTAATCGTGAACAAATGCGGTCTAGTAACATGGTGCACTGTCATGGAAACATGAAGTCCATGAATGGATGCAAATGGTCTCCAAGTAGCCAAACATTACCATTTCCAGTCAATGATTGGTTCAGTTGGACCAGAAGACCCAGTCAATTATAGGTAAATACAGCCCATACCATTATGGACTAACACCAGCTTACACAGCGCCTTGTTGACAACCTGGGTCCGTGACTTGTGTGGTCTGCACCACACATAAACCCTACCACATCAGCTCTTACCAACTGAAACAAGGACTCATCTGATCAGGTCATTGTTTTAAAATCACTTAAGGTCCAAACAATATGATTGTTAACAGAGTCGTGAGTCGCGCCACATTTCTCTGCTCGAGCCCAGCTGTGGCTGACTGCTTTGTCCTGTTGTCCACACCTTGGGTAGTCAAGTTCAAGTGTATCAGCAACTGAGCGCACAGGCAGCGATGTGCCATAGAGACACACGGTTCGTTTGGGTACATGGCCAAGCCGGGATGTCAACAGGACTTGGCGGAACAGGGAAGTGCTGGGAAGACTGGCCACAGAAGCATGGAATTGCTTTCTGAATCATTGGCACTCCTTTAATAATCATGAAGGTTTGATATGATAGGAACAAGGTGCTCTTGATCCTTTACAAAGAAAAATAATGTGTAATGTGAAATCATGGACATAACACAAAAAAGAACTTACAGTAACATGGAAGTAACTGAATACAAAGCAAAGAGTTTAATAGCCCTAATGCTTTTATAATGCTTTATATTTCACCTGCACACATCAAAAGGTCTGGTGAAGCTTTTGCGGAATGGATAGGTATAATATGCAATATTAAAGTATTTTACACTTTTCTGTTAATTTGAAAGTTTCAAGTAGGAAATTAACTAGCTCAACATTTCCTCAGAATTTGTTGAGGAAGATCCGTCTGCTTTGCATGTGACATAACTTTGAAATCAGGATCCACAGAAGGTAAAGACAGTTTCAAGCGCTTTTAAGTTTGTTTCTGGTTTTATTTTTTATACACATGTAAGAAGGAAAGGCCTTTTTGTACAGGTATGTGGACAAGACACGTAATAACTTGTTACTGCTTTATTTGATGGCACTGGAAACTCCGTCTTTAAGCTTAACCAGAAATTTATTGGTGAGAAAGATTTATTTTCTAAAACTTAGTCACTGGAAGTTTCGTATAGCTGTTCGTTTACATTTGCACTTTATGTGGATTCCAAAATTATTGTCTCTTCTCAGTGACTGAAAAACCAGTTGTCATTACTAGACAGAGCATGTGAACCACTACATTAAGGGTGTCATGAGAAAGAGGCTCTACAGTGGCAATGGAGGCAAACGAGTCCTAATCAGCTTTATTCAAAGCCCATCTGGGAAGGCACCTAAAAGAGTGAAGGTGACAGAATGATTGGAAAGTAGTCACTACCACACAAGCTGTCATGCAAATGCCAGTGGACGGATGGTAGAACGCCAGTGCTGCAAACTGAAAGGCCGATGGCTGAGTACGTGCCATGCACCACACAAAAATGTGTGGAGGCACCATTATTTAAGAGAGAAATGTTGAGCTGTGCCAACACTTGCTCAAGGACAGTGCCTCGGCCTTTTGCCACCAATTCACCCCACAAAGGGTTATGAGCGTTAAAGTTTCTCCATTAACAGAAAAGGTGGCGGCAGTTGGGCTATCAGCACAGCCCATAAATGCTGTGGGGCATCACCATCTGGTGGAAGATAGACTGCAGACAGTAACAGCCTGAGGTGTCCACCCTCTAAATGCGTTTGAAGAGGGACACACTCGCTGTAAATAGAGTTAAGGGTGTAGAAGCAGACTCCACCAGATATCCTCTCATAAGCTGTCTGATTCTTATAACAACCCCAAGAGCCACAGAGGGTGGGTGTTCGCATAACTGGAAACCAAGTTTCCTGGAGAGCAATGCAGAAGAAATGGTGAAGGCTGATAACTTGTCGGAGCTCAACAAGATGGTGGGGGGGAAAAAAAATAAAATAAAAAAAAAAAAAAAAAAAAAAAAAAGAAGCTGCAATTTCACTGAATAACGACATTGTCCGTGGCCAAAAAAGGCGTGTAGGGATCGAGTAGGCAGATTATGCCACCGAGTCATCTACTGCCACCGAAGGAGAGCCTGAATCTAGAACCATCACGTCTGAGGCAGAGGTGAGATTGAGGTCCTCAGTGGGTACCAGAATCTTCATCTCATCCTCAGACGCAGAGCTGGTAGGTAACAGTGGTGGTGAGGATGCGACCGCAATCTCCTTGGTATTAGGGGTATTCTTTTCTTACTGTTCTCGTTGCTCCTTTGGTTTCTCTGGCTGGGAGAGCTTCACGCATTCAGTCTCCGGAACTGAAGAGGATTGTGAAGCCCTACAACCAGCTGCTTCTGGACACTTCAGCCACTGGCGGGCGTCATACTTCCCACTAGGAGAATCCTGGGAAAGAAGGGACCCAATGGACCCATTCCGAGCAAGAGGAGCCAAAGCTTCTCCAGCTTATAACTGGGGACGGACATCCAGGATGGTTGGGGGGAGGGGCAGGGGAATTGCTCTTCAAGTAGTAGTGGAGGAGCATTAGGGAGGGAAGCGCACCCCACCATCAAGAGGGCAGGTGTAGTCTTACAGCGCTGAGAGTAGACCAGAATCCGTGCAACGGATGGGGATGGAACTGCAGTTGTAGCGGCGGCATAAGACATTGTCATGCATGCATATCGGATGGAGCCTTCCAGATTTTCTTTTTGCCTCAGTGTAGGTCAGTTGGTCCAGGGTCTTATATTCAATGATTTTCCTCTCTTTCTGTAAAATCCTCCAGTCTGGCGAGCAAGCTGACTGATGCAATCTCGACATGTGACAATGGAATTACAGTGGAAAGACATGGCCGAACCTCAAGCACTTAAAGTACCGCATTGGGGGAGGGATATAGGCTTGATCCTCCCCCCATGAACCATGGACCTTGCCGTTGGTAGAGAGGCTTGCGTGCCTCAGCGATACGGATAGCTGTACCGTAGGTGCAACCGCAACGGAGGGGTATCTATTGAGAGGCCAGAAAAACGTGTGGTTCCTGAACCCAGTTCTAAGCAACGGGAAAGCAGAAAGGTGGAAGGAGTATATAGTGGGTCTATACAAGGGCGATGTACTTGAGGACAATATTATGGAAATGGAAGAGGATGTAGATGAAGATTAAATGGGAGATACAATACTGGGTGAAGAGTTTGACAGAGCACTGATAGACCTGAGTCGAAATAAGGCCCCGGGAGTAGACAACATTCCATTGGAACTACTGACGGCCTTGGGAGAGCCAGCCCTGACAAAACTCTACCATCTGGTGAGCAAGATGTATGAGACAGGCGAAATACCCTCAGACTTCAAGAAGAATATAATAATTCCAATCCCAAAGCAAACAGGTGTTGACAGATGTGAAAATTACCGAACTATCAGTTTAATAAGTCACAGCTGCAAAATACTAATGCGAATTCTTTACAGACGAATGGAAAAACTAGTAGAAGCCGACCTCAGGGAAGATCAGTTTGGATTCCGTAGAAATGTTGGAACACGTGAGGCAATACTGACCCTACGACTTATCTTAGAAGCTAGATTAAGGAAGGGCAAACCTACGTTACTAGCATTTGTAGACTTAGAGAAAGCTTTTGACAATGTTGGCTGGAATACTCTCTTTCAAATTCTGAAAGTGGCAGAGGTAAAATACAGGGAGCGAAAGCCTATTTACAATTTGTACAGAAACCAGATGGCAGTTATTAGAGTCGAGGGACATGAAAGGGAGTCAGTGGTTGGGAAGGGAGTGAGACAGGGTTATAGTCTCTCCCCGATGTTATTCAATCTGTATATTGAACAAGCAGTAAAGGAAACAAAAGAAAAATTCCGAGTAAGTATTAAAATGCATGGAGAAGAAATAAAAACTTTGAGGTTCGCCGATGACATTGTAATTCTGTCAGAGACAGCAAAGGACTTGGAAGAGCAGTTGAACAGAATGGACTTTGTCTTGAAAGGAGGATATAAGATGAACATCAACAAAAGCAAAATGAGGATAATGGAATGTAGTCAAATTAAGTCGGGTGATGCTGAGGGAATTAGATTAGGAAATGAGACACTTAAAGTAGTAAAGGGGTTTCGCTATTTGGGGAGCAAAATAACTGATGATGGTCGAAGTAGAGAGGATATAAAATGTATACTGGCAATGGCAAGGAAAGTGTTTCTGAAGAAGAGAAATCAGTTAACATCGAGTATAGATTTGAGTGTCGGGAAGTCGTTTCTGAAAGTATTTGTATGGAGTGTAGCCATGTATGGAAGTGAAGCATGGATGATAAATAGTTTGCACAAGAAGAGAATAGAAGCTTTCGAAATGTGGTGCTACAGAAGAATGCTGAAGATTAGATGGGTAGATCACATAACTAATGAGGAAGTATTGAATCGGATTGGGGAGAAGAGAAGCTTGTGGCAAAACTTGACCAGAAGAAGGGATCGGTTGGTAGGACATGTTCTGAGGCATCAAGGGATCACCGATTTAGTATTGGAGGGCAGCGTGGATGGTAAAAATCGTTCCAGTCAACATTGTCAAAAGCTTTCTCATCATCAGACTGCAAAATAAGATCCTTGCGGAATATAATGCCCTGGACCATATTTAACCTCTTATGGGGCATGATGGTAACAGAAATATCCCCCAACCTGTCACAAGCGAGTAATGCCCGTGACTGGGTGGAGGATGCTGCTTTTAACAAAACTGCCCCAGAGCGCATTTTGGACCAACCCTCCACCTCTCCAAACTTGTCCTCTAAATGCTCAACAAATAACTGAGGCTTCATCGCCATGAAAGACTCCCCATCAGCTCTTGTACAAACTAGGAACTGGGGTGAATAAGTCTCTCTGCCATCCTTAGCCTTTCACCCCCTACCCCCTTCCATGGTGTGGACAGGGAGGGGAATGATTGGGGATCATACTTCTGCACATTGAAGTGAGTCCTTGGACTGGCTACCATGCTGGATATCAGGCGCAAAGAAGTCCATGATCATCATCGGTGCAGAAAGCGCCACTGCATAGTGCATGGCAGAAACCGCACCCAGGAATATATCCTCGCCCAAGAGATGGAGAATGAGCAGGACTGCAATAAGCCAATGAACAAGGGGGTGAAACATCTCAATGCACGATGCACACGATGCACCATGAAGGCTCCTTTCGCCAACTGGCTCACTCTTCAGAAAAATTTGGAAGTATGGAGGTCAAACCCTACAGGGGACCATTACATAAATGCCTCTTATGACAGGCAGGAATACCGCATGCCTATTCTTATCCCCGGATACGCAGGGGAGGGAGTTAACTGCTGGATGTAATATTAAATCAAATGTTAGGTTTAATGAAAAATAGCATGGAATTTTTACTGATTTTCACAAAAAGCAAAACGAACGTTTTAAAAGCTCAATCAAATTTTCACTAGCTATTCTAGGTTCTAATGCAGCTATTGAAATGCAATTAAAGCTTGTGAGCAGATAAAAACAGACTCAAATTAGAAATAACAAAAGCTCTGACAAAGATAAAAACTGTGTTTGTTTTCCTGATTTATATGGGCTTCTACAATTTGATACTTAGCAAAAATAAATTCTTAGAGCAAATACACACCATTACAAAGAACTGAAGGACCAGGAGCATGTATCATCATCTTCAATGCAGAATGTGTGACATCTGTGTTTATTTACATCTAAATTGAATAAGCAATTCTGCTTTTAATTTCTCATCAGTGGTGTGGTAGTTTATGTGAAAATAAATCATTATTAAGCCTATATCAACAGTAATTCAATGTGTCCTGAGTTTGACTCATTGATCCTTAATTTTTGAGTGGCATTTGGAAAAGGTACTGAATCTGGTTAAAAATAATTTGGGAACACTAACCACAAGTTAACCTAGCAGATCCTCAACAATATTGATTATGCTGTGTCCAAAATGGGTTGGGAGGCACATCATCATCTAAACCAATATATTCCCCCTGCACTACTGGAACAGCAGCAATATTGAAGTACAGGTCTCCATGCTGAAAGAATCCTAGATAGGATGACATGGGTTGTCACACAGCAAAGATCGACACTGAATAAGACAGTGTGCCCTAGGAACAATGTGATGGTAGGCAATTAAAACCTCAAACTCCGTCTGTTTGTGGAAACCCCTTAATTCCAATAACAAATAACTCCATTATCAAAGAGAGATTTGGAAGTGCAAGTATTTCCCTAATCTGTCAATAACATGTCTTCTAGAAAGTAGTTACGCATTTAGCACCTTTACCTGTGTGACTTTCTACTATTCTTTTAAGAAACTGTTTTGTTGCTGATCTAAAATTTAACAAAATGGATTAACGAAGTTTGCGCTGTCTATCATCGAAAGGATTTTCAAAAGTGACCAGGGAGCTCAGGAGGAAAATGGGCAGGCAAAGAAAGACTGCATCCAGGAGTAAAATGCTCAGACAAAGAAAGAATGCATCCTTAATTGAAATGGATGAAGATTTCAGATTCCTTCCCAGTGTCCTCTGCAGTGCCCACTGAGCCAACAGTGAATGGACTAGGGGGCCACTGAATGACGGAAGAATCTACAATGCAAAAGCCGTTAAACAGCAAGAATATTTTCTATAGTTACATATAACAGATAATAATGGCAGAGGTAGATATAGTAGCAGCATTAAATAGGGATAGCAACAACAACAACAACAACAACAACAATAATAATAATAATAATAATACTAATAATTTTTGCTATATTGTAGCCACAGAGTTATTATTTTATTTAAACTAAATCTACAAACACCAATTAGGCAGCAAATATGACCTTGTACAGAAAATTATATAATTGATTATAATGTAGAGTAAATAAATAAATAAAATAGTCACTGAATCATGTATGAGCATAAGGATTTGTGGTAAGAGTCTCTTTTCATAAAAGTGTTGGGGTGTACATTGTACCATGTAAATACACAAGGTTTGTTTATGTTAGAATATAAGTAAACCACTAGTATATTGTAAATAATCAATTTAGGTGTACTTGTATTTCAAAATATTTCAACATACTTGTTAACGGGATCAACTATTCCAGTTCCATCAGAGCCAAGACCTTGGCCCTCCGTCCAACCAAGTTTCTGCAACATCTGGAAACCTATGTTGTCTTCCTTAAGTTTGTATTCTTTGTAATCAGATAAATCTGGTTCTCGACCTTCCTTCAAGGCCTGAAACTAAAAAAGAAACCTAGCATTATATTTGACCCATGAAAAGCCCTTTTATGGCACTCTGCTATGCTGGTCAGCTTTCCATTTAAACTGAAGCAGTTTATAAATGAATGTGTTGATTTCATCCATTACTTGGTTCACAGAAAAAAAAACATAAGAATAATCTGTATACAAGTATAAGAAAGCCACATGCTCCGAATCTAATAGTGGTGACAATCAATCATGAGGAACCCCCCCCCCCCCCCCTCTCTCTCTCTCTCTCTCTCTCTCTCTCTCTCTCTCTCTCTCTCTCTCTCTCTCTGTGTGTGTGTGTGTGAGTGTGTGTGTGTGTGTGTGTGTGTGTGTGTGTGTGTGTGTGTGGTTTTTACGTACAGTGATTCAATGAGTGGCAGTTAAGTTTGTCCTGCCAGACATTTATGTTAGAATGAAGATTAACAGCCTCGACATATTTATCATCCTGCCCTCAACATGAAATGCACAGTAAATTTTCGGGTGATTATCAATCAAATACCGCCGATATTTTTTCCATCCTCAGGATACAGGCTATTCATTGCTAACAGAACAGCAGAATATTGTCAAAATTAAGTAATTGTGATCACAGTTTTTCATAGTGTTCACAGTGGTCACAGACTGTATCCAACGTGTGTGTGAGATGTGCTTGTGTTTTCTATTTCTGAAGGCCCTCTGGCTGAAGGCTTAAATGTTTAGCAGTCTTTTCATTGAGCCTGTCTGTGGATCAATGCTTCCTCTATTATTGATTTATGTTTGACACTTAAAAAAAAATTAGCCATTAAATGTTACTATGCTGCAGCCTTATATAATAGTAAAGAAAACTTCTTACAAAATTTTTTAAAAACGTACATGTATACGTATTTATAGTAAGCGTCACACTGTAACATATCCAATATTAAACTGTTCTGTAGCTATACCTCCACCTCAAATATGCAGCCAATGTTCCTTTGGAACAACATGCCATTGGGGTGGGGAGGGGGCATGTGAGCACTGGGGGGGGGGGGGGAATGGACGTGCGAGTAATGAGAGGGGGGGAAGGAACGCATGAGCAACGAGCAGCAGGGAGGAGGTGTGCGAGCAATAAGGGGCGTGGAGGGGGTGTGTGGGTAACTATAGGGAGGGAGGGGTGTGTGAGCTATGAAAGGCACGGAGGGTGCGTGCAAGCTACGAGAGGCAGGGAAGGGGTATGCGAGCAATTGGGAGGGGTTGGGGGCACAAGAGCAATGAGGGGGTGTCCAGGCACATTAAGTTGGGGTGGGTGGGTGGGGGGGAGGCGGCAGCAGTCACGTGTGCTCATGAGGGGGCAGTCAGGGAATGTACGGACGTCCAAGGGAGCAAAGGAGGAAGGGGTCTTCAAGATTTTGGGGGGGGGGGGAGGGGGGTTGAGGAAGTGAACAAGTTACTGAACAAATAATAATTGGTACTCCAGGAAATTATCTCTAAAAGTATTGTTTTTTTTTAAAGGATTGTTTCTCATTACTTTGTACATGTCATGCTGTGAACCCATTGAACATAAAACATGCCATATTGTTAAACTTAAGTCACAAAAGAGTCATATGAAGGTGAATAACCCAATCTTATGTTGTAATACATATTAGTCTTCAGTTATGAAAAGCCACTTTCAAACCCAATCAACCTTGTAAACTGTTTTCACAGAGATATATTTTGTATAATTTGTACTGCAAAATCCATAAACAAATAAGAGAGCAGAAGACAATAAATACAAAGTTCATTTTAGAATAATATTTAGCAGTGACATATTTACATCTTTAAAAAAATCAGTATCATTTAAATACCATCTTGTTGCTATTTGTCAGTGATACAAATTATGAATGTGTACCAAAATTACAATGTGTGTTTCTTTACAGTTTTAGAACAGCACACGCCAAAACAGCAGGAGTAGCAGCTCAACATCCTCATGGCATTAACTCTGAAAGGTGAGAACTCTTAACAATTGCTCACCATATGTTTCAGGAGCTAAATCAATTACAAACCTTTTCCATAAAGCGTTCCAGTTCATCTGGTGGCAAGAAATCACCAATATGATGCTTTCCTTCAGCCTTTTTAGTCAGTTCTTCAGCCCACAACTGCGTGGCTTCCATTTCAGCCATCCGTAATCTATGCTCCCAAGTACCTCCATCAGTCTCCTCATCACTGTCATATTCATACTTAAACTTCCCAGCGCGTGCAAGGCGTTCAATTTCTTGTCGCTTACGCAGCATATCTTGATAAAGCAAATTTATCTGTTTCAAAAGAACACATCATTAATACATAAGATTTACACAAAAGAATCCACAGTGATCATGAGAAGTATCAAACAAAAACATCAATACAATAATAGTAGTTTCTTTAAAATGAGCCTTCACACAGACAATCAAACAAATTTTAATTACAAAATGTTTTAATACACAAGGTCCCACAAATTAACAAATTTTCAGTGAGAGATATCTTCATCTACATATATTCTCCACAGGTCACCGTACAGTGTGTGGCAGAAAGTATTTCATACAAATGTTACTGATTTTCTGTCATATTCCATTTGCATATCAAGAGAGGGAAAAATGACTGTCTCTCTACCTGCTCTAATGTCTCATATCTTATTCTCATGATCCCTATATGGGATATATGGTAATGGCAAGCATACTGGTCGCATAGTCTTCTCCAAATACAGATTCTCTAAATTTTCCCAACACAATTTTGCAAGAATACATCATCATCATTCAAGTTCCTGGAACAATTCTGTTAGACTTTTGTATGATCTATACTAACCTATTATGATCATAGTAGGCTCTCTTCCAATTTGTTCAATTTCTATTGTCATGCCTCCTTGACTCCCAACACTAAAACAAAATTCTAGAAGTCAACAGTTGCGTATCTTATAGACTTTCATTTCGAGGTGTGACAATCTGTCTTCCATTCCCCCTCCATGCTAATGATTTGATGTGACTGTCCTATTTAATACAGCTCCTCAGTATTACCCCTACATACTTGTACACTGCTGTACGAAACTTAGCGGAAGTAACTTGCACATTGTGTCACAGGCAAATAACATAGCTCAACGAAACTTGGAACCTACAGGGAAAGAAATGCTAAAATACATTACAGAAAGTAACTGAACAAAAAATCTGGTGAGACAAACTGAAAATTTTTATTCGAAAACAATAACTACACTAAGTCACCGTACTTTAGGATGGTCCCTTGGACATTGCAAAAGGTGGGACATGGATCTTAATAGGTTGTATGATCACCACAGACAGCAATGGATGTCGCTGCAATGTGCTTCCACACTGGCCACAATGTTGGGAAGGAGTTCTTGTGGTAGGGCATTGCATTCCTCCAACAATGCAGCTGACAACTGTTGGATGTTTGCTGTGAATGTGGACATGTTGCAATACATCTCCCTAATGCATCCCACATGTACTCGATGTGCTTTAAGTTGGGGAAACGGTCAGGCCAGTCAACTGGTCGAATATCCTCTCGTTCCAAGGGCTGCTCCATCTCCCCTATCTAATGTGGTTGGACACTGTCATGCATTAAAAAGAAGTCAGGGCCGAATGCAACACCGAAATGAGGTATGTGGGGAAGGGATACAGTGTCACAATAATGTTGTCCGATCAGTGTATCATTTTCAAAGATTGGGAAGTCAGTATCCCCAAGTGACATTATACCTCCCCACTCCGTAACAGCTGGACCACCAAAACAACCATGTTCGACAATGTTCCTGAGTGCATTACGCATTCGCACCTCCACCATATGAGGGAACATTCAGAATCGCTACTCAGCCTGAATTTGTTCTCATCCAAGAAGAGCATGTGACCCCATTCTTCATTGGTCCACTTCCTACACTCATAGCACCATTGCAAATGGTAATGCTGATGTGTGTATGTCAATGGACATATTGTGCACAGACTAGGAGGTAATATCTCATTTTTTATCCCATGGTAGCTTTAGCTGTTTACAGGGCTGCTACCATAGCAATGCTGTTGAGGTTGGGTGGGTGACAGAACCCCATTTTAGGAAGGGTGGGAGGTATCTTGGGCGGAATGTCCCTCATTTCATGGCATGATGATAGGCAATCAAAGCCCTAGCGAAGGATGTGGTTCAGTTGTTCCAGTCCAGGGTGGTACTGGGTGATCAAGGGGACACTCCTTTGTGGCTCATTCTTGGGGCCAGTGGGAGGATTGGGGTTTGAGGGGAAGCAGTGGACCAAGTCTGGGGGTAAAGCCCATCTGTGCAGGTTTTAGTGAGACCCTCAACATACTGAGAAAGGGCATTTTGTCATTGCAGTTACACACTAACCGGGTGGCCAGGCTCTGCGGGAGTGATTTTTTGGTGTGAATGGGATAATAGCAGTCAAACGCAGTACAGTCTGTGACCAAGAGCAAAGTAGACCACCCTGTGGCACAACAGGCATCTGAAGATAACACACTTGATTTCAATGGTTGCTTCACTACCCGAGCCCCCTGGATCTTTCCCCTCCCCACCACCTTTTCTGAACTGTGTAGTTGTACTGGATGGTTACAATTAAAGTTCAGCTACTCACAGAGGTAAAGTGTAGCCTGTAATTATCATATGACTGAGAAACTTGATAGATATGCTAATCCATTAATGCATAACTGATTTATGTTGGTCACAAGGTGTATATCTGGCACCATACAGCATTTCACCACAATCTCCAACGCTCATATCAAACAAACTGTGTAAGCAGTGGTTAATAATACAATTAACTTTATGCCTTTCTCATTTGTTTGACCTTTTCTGCCCGCATCCCATTCGTAATCTATCAAATATGGAAATATTTCTATACATCTCTTGCATTCACAGAGCTAAATTTGAACCTGGTGGCAAAAATTGGAACTAATTTTTTCCAGCACAAAGAAGTTCTGCATTAATGCATTGGAATCTCTCCCAAGTGTCACTGCAATAAGATAGTTACAGCTTGCACTGGATTTCTGTGAGTAGCTGCACTTTAATTATAGTCACCCAGTATAAAAGTAAGAAAACCTCTTAATGTACAAGCAATTTTTAAATAAATTAATGAATCTTTCTCTTTAAATGGCCTTCAATTTCAGATTCTTTAATTAAGTTCAATCATTTTTATTTTAGTCAACTATTTCATTTTCTTTACTGAGTTTTACTTTTTCATGATCATCTGAACAATTATATCTACTTCTACATCCACACTATGCATACCACTGTGAAGTGCACGGCAGAAGTTATGTCCGGTTATATCAGTTATTAGGGTTTCTTGCCATTACATTCATGTATAGAGTGCAGGAAGAATGATTGTCTGAATGCCTTGATGTATATTGCAGTTATTCTAATCTCATGTTGTTGTATATTCCTAGAGTCATAATTCAAAGCCAGCTCTTGAAACTTTGTTACTAGACTTTTTCAGCATAGTTTATGTCTGTCTTCAAGAGTCTGTGGGTTTAGATCCTTCAGAATCACTGTGACACTTTCCCATGGATCAAAAAAACCTTGACCATTCATGCTGCCCTGCTTTGAATACATTCAATAACTTCCGTTAGCCCTACCTGGGGCCCTATTCTGTATCGTTCATACCGAGCGGTGTAGTAGGTTACTCTCGGTAGCGATGTCATTTTTGATTCTTTATCGAAGTATCCTATTCAGTAAGCTTCTGAGACCTGTTACCGAACGGTCCTCCCACTGATTTTACGACAATTGTACCGAGTGGTTTTCGATTTCGGTGTGGCCCTGTCAATCGGTGAGTGGTTTACGTACACCTATAATTTGTTATTTTGAACATATTTAGTAGTCTTAGTTTTGGACTTAGTGATTGTGTTACTAAAGAATCACCAGAGGACGTATCCGGTTGGAAAGTGAGTTCATAATAGACTATTTTCCTCTGTTAGAAATATGGTTAGGTTGTTACTGTGAATAATTACATAAAAAAACGTTCTTGGTCAATATTCTTTCAAAATACATGTTTTTTAATGCAAATAAGAGTTTAAAGATAATTAAATATAAAGATATCAGCTCTGCTTATGTATATTGCATGAGTGTGAACTGACATTACTAGTGACTTTATGTACTTTTCCCCACAAATGGTTTACTTAGTAATTATCGAATTGTGTTTACAACTTTCAAGTAACAATGGAAAGCAGTTATGTGAAGCCTGATATTGGAAACCTTCCAAACTATAATGCATTTATGACTTAACACAGCACCGTTTGTCAACGAAGTCAGCCTATGTTCCTCTATACAATAGTATGAGAATTGAGCACTGTGCTTCTGTTGTTTGGCATGGCCAAGAGGTTAGCACGCCGGAATGCAATACGGAAGGACACGGGTTTGCGCATGGATGGGTGAAAAAAAATTTTTTTTTTTCATCTTCATATATGCAACATGTTTTGAGACATTGTTATTCATGTAAGATTTTTCTGCAATATTCGTTATTACTTATATGTAAGACCACACTTTCTCAATAATGATTTTGTGATTTCTGTGTGTTTAAAAACCGAAATATGAAATTGCTGGAGATCAAATTATTGTGAGTGAAGCAACTGACAGCGACCTTTATGTTTTTCTTGTCAGAAATAATTCACCATTTTTTCCGAATATGTAGCGATTTCCAAGTGTGCAGTTACTCATGAATCTAAGAACACAACTTCAATTACTGGGAATGTAACTAGCAGCAGTCATCTCCATATTCTTGCTTGTCACAAGTATTTATCTGTAAATGAATCTTCAACAACAATAGACAGAGAAGATAGATCTCCGCCGTAATATTTTAGACTGTAACACCATATAAGAAACATTTTCATTCGTAAGATGCACGTTATGAACTTCGATGCTGCAGGAGCTCTCAAAAACACTTTTTTTCAATTTTGTTTTTAAGACCCAAGTCGTTGATGTGTCATATAGGTAAGTGGGCTACTTAATCATTTAGATCTCTAGGAGTGAGTTATAACCACATTCTGTTTATCTTCTTATTCTTTGAAATTCTCAGAAGCAATTTTTGGAGGACCATATAAAATAGTGGCAGTGGTCACCAGGCCTGAATTATGATGGCAGTGTTCCACACAAAGATTTTACAGTATGTATGTGGATCACATCCATGAAGGCAAACTAAGTACCCCATTGCCACCACATTATCACCTATTTTAGTGTTTTCTGTAATTCATAACCATAACTTCATCAAGAAGCTCAATCAGGCACATGCATTAGTTTTGACTTGATTTTAGACCATTTCAGGTCAAATACACTAACCTTGAATAATGACCATCTATTTTATATGGCTCGTATTGCCGGATGTTACAGATTAGATTTAGACTTGTTCATAAGTTCAATCATGATCATCTGTGTGCTAAGTCAATAGGACGTTCATGCGTTGTAACCATAGCTAAGCAAGAGCTTAACATATACGTCTCAAAAATTTCTAGACCTAGTCATAATAATGACAATGCTGGCTTTATATTATCCTTCCCACTCCTAAGTTTTTTCTAGGTGATTAAACTTCGTGCTTAAGCACAAAATTTTCCTAGACAGGCCATACCTTGTAAGCACATGATATCTTCCTCATATCATGACCAATGAATACTTCACAAATGTTAAGATAGTCGACCTAAGTACGTTCTGCACAGGATAACATATACACCCTTTTCCTCAGCTATACCTTTTATTTCACTTTACTGGTAAATTCAAGGTCAGGAGTTAGGTTTGCTTCTTGCCCCAACAAGTAACTATCACACAGTTTATGCGCAGGCGCAAGGTATTGTGTCCGCCTAGGTGGGGCTCATGACGCTATGGTCAGTTCCAGTACAGCATTCATGGCTGCCGCATCGCGGTCGCGAAGTGGGACTGAGGCAGTTTCAGATAAGTTTTAACAGTCTGATGATAATTTATGGATTTGTAGTTTTAGCTTGACGATGTCCACTATGGACAAACGGTAGTTACTTTTACTCTGAAGAATGTGGGGTTATCCTGACTGAAATCTAGGTAAATTTTAGGTAAATGTTGTAACTGAGGCTATAGGTTATTAAAATTAAAATTAATCTGCAGAATACAGTCAAATACACTATCATTATTATGCATGCATGGAAACATGCGATCAGGGAATCTGTAAAAATTTCTATGCATTTCAGCTGAGAATCATGGAAATGGATATACTGCACCTGATACTATTAAAGAGGAGGCAAGAGCAATGAAGGTGAGTACCGCAGCTCAATGGAATGTGGCGTCATATGTTATGGCAACATAAACACAATTTTCGGTACTTTGAAGAATAGCACACCTCTGTCGTCTGCTAGCCGCTTTGTGTTTGTGGCGCTGTGTGCGCTGCAGCTCACATGCACAGATCTGCGGCCGCTTTCTTTTGATTGGCTTGAGTGACATGAACCGACAACAGCGCTTCGGTTCTCGAGATCCGAATGGTATCGCTTCTGAAATGCATACTGAATAATGCAGGGGCTCTAATTCGAGTACTAGACCGTTCGGTGCTCTTGAGCACCGAAAGATCAGCACAACAGCGGAAAGATACAGAATAGGCACCCTGGTATGGGACCCACACACTTGAGTAATATTCTACAATTGGTTGCATAAGTGATTCATAAGCACTCTCCTTTGTACACTGATTGCACTTCTCCAATATTCTACGAATAAACTGATAAATCTGCTTTACCACTACTGAGCCTGTGTGATTGTTGTATTTCATATCCCAATGAAGTACACCCAAGTATTTGTATGAGCTACACGATTCTAAGTATGAACTCATTGATATTATTCTTGTAGGGTACCATGTTTTTGTTTTTTGTTCTGTGAACAATTTTACATTTTTGAAAATTTAAAGCAACTTGCCAATCTGTGCACCACTTTGGAATCTTATCAAGATCTGACAAAATATTTATGCAGCTCCTTATTAACATTGTCCGCAAGGTAATTAATATACAACATGAAGAGCAAGAGTCCCAACACATTTCCCTGGCTTATGCCTGAAGTTACTTCTACATCTGACGACGGATTCTCCAGCCCAGATAACATGGTGGGTTCTCCCTGCCAAAAAGTCCTCAAAGCAGTCACAAATTTCACTTGGCACCCTATATGATCGTGCATTTGACAATAAGCATAGGTGTTGTACTGAGTCAAATGCTTTTTGGAAATCAAGAAATACTGCATCTACCTGACTGTGTTGATAAAAAGCTTTCAGTGTGAAAACTGCGAGTTGGATTTCCCATTGTAACATTACAGGACATATTGGGACATATTGAAGTATTCAATACTGTAGACTTTTAGGGGATGTCGATACAGATATGCAAAATGTAAAGGGAAACTTTGGTGATGTTTAAATATTGTACTGTGTCAATATTAGGACATTTTGCACAGAAAGAACAAAAATAGAATTAATGTAAATATATATTAGTGCTAGTAACCTATTTTCATTCAATTTTGTAATTATATTTCATTTTGTAAAAGAAAGACTCACTGTTTGCTGTAGCTCTGATTAATTGTATAAATTATCTGTTTTGAGCTAAATTATTTCGTATAATATGGACAAGATACTTTTAAAAACTCACCAGCTAAAGAGAAAGTCTCTAAATGAACGTTTAATGCACACTTCTGGAGCTTTCTATGGAGAAATTCTATATTATGATCGCAAAAATACGAAAACTTGTGAAAACTGTTCCATAACCTAATTTCGAAAGACGATTTGTATCAAGAAATATTGCTAAAAAGATTTATTTACGTTTTGAAACATGATTTAAATCATTTTACATATAAATAGTTGTTCTAAATCACTCAAGAAATATCCAGAATCAAATGTCAAGATATTTCTGGAAACATCGGTACAAATCTGGTGAAGGTTATCCAGAAGCTGGTAGAAAAATGTTATAAAATCTATTTGGAAATTATGCTTGTAAGAATTTATATGTACTGATCCTTTTACTTACTTTAATCTGTACTAAAATTCTGTAATGTCTAATTTAGTTTTGGGTCGTGAATTGCTATCGTATTGTAAACAAAACATTGTTAAAGACTCTCATTGTTTGGAAAGATATTAATACACCTAGGAGTTGTCAGTTGCCAGTTCGGATATGTAGTGCGGTTAGCTCGAAGAGTCAGTTGTTGAGTCTGTGAAGTCTGTCAGCTCTGTTTGTAAATAAACGTCTGTAATGAAGAATTACTTGTTGTCGTCAATATGAACTCAAGACCTTTTGCACGAAGCAGACACCTCCTAATGCAACGTTTTAATTTGGTGTTGAGGAGCTGAAATGTTATAATTTGGTTGAGGAAGCTGGGATGTTATACCATGATCGATGTTTCTTTGAATCTATGCTGGTTGGCACAGAGGAGGTCATTCTGTTTCAGATATCTCATTATGTTTCAGCTCAGAGCATGTTCTAAGATTCTAAAACAAATCAATGTCAAGGATTGGATGGCAGTTTTGTGGATCACTTATACTTCCCTCCTTGTACATGGATATGATCTGTGCTTTTTTCCAAGAACTTGGTACTGTAATATTAATTTCATTTTCCTTCCTCTTAACCCATGCTATTCTATCTCACAATTTTATAGTTTTCTCAAGTGACTTTTCCTTTTGGTGCAGATAATAATATTTTCCATGTCTGCTGATTATCCTGACTTCTAAAAAAAGTTCATTAAATTTATCAAAACTAGTGTCTATTAGCCTCTCTGCCTCTTCAATGCTCTTGTTCAAATGGCTCTGAGCACTATGGGACTTAACACCTGAGGTCATCATCAGTCCCCTAGAACTTAGAACTACTTAAACCTAACTAACCTAAGGACATCACACACATCCATGCCCAAGGCAGGATTTGAACCTGGGACCGTAGCGGTCGCACAGTTCCACACTGAAGCACCTAGAACCGCTCAACACCGGCTGGCAATGCTCTTGTTCATTTTATTAATATCCAATTATTTGGAATTTTTGTTCACACGGTGTTTCAAAAACATGGAATAAATTGCAAAATACACACAAAATCTTAAAGTTTTAGGTATGCTACTACAAATGCTCCTTGTGTCCACCATAAGCAGCATGAACAGTGTCTAAATGATAATAAACTCTACACAATATATCTGCTTTTACAAAAGTTATGGCGGCTGTTATTCCGTTCTTCATTTCTGCTGTATCATGAGGTAAACAGGAGATGAACACAATTTCCTTCATATATCCCCATAAGTAAAAATCACACACAGTCAGGTCTGGCATTCTCGAAGACCAAGAATGCAGTGCAGTATCTCTGGGTCTCATGCGCCCAATCCAGTGTTGAAGCAGAGTGTCATTGAGATACTGACATACGTTGTTGTGCCAGTGTGGTGGAGCTCCATCCTGTTGGAAAATGGAGTCATCAGAGTACTCCTCAAGTTGTGGAAAAAGCCATTTCTGCAGCATTTGAATATAGCTCTTTCCAGTCACTGTTTTCCTCAAAAATGAAGGGGCTGTACACTTTTTCACAAGAAATGGCATAAAAAATGTTCACTTCAGCTGAGTCTCTTTCATGCCCAATAACGTAACAAGGGTTCTTAAGTCCCCATACGCTCATGTTACATTGGGTTACTTTGCTGCTAACATGAAATGTTGCTTCATCACTGAAAACTAACCATGGTAAAAATTGTATCATTTTCCGTGTCCTCTACCAGAGTACTGCTGAAGTCAATCTGTTCCCATTTATCACCAAACAGACGAGCTTGCACTAATCATAGTCTGTATGGTTTATAGATCAAACAATGCCTTAACATTCACCAGTCAGTCATACAAGGCATGAAGCATTCCCAGTTCTCTGTCTGCGTAGCAAGCAGACTTTCATGCACTCTGCCCAAAAGCCTGCAGAGTCTCTCCACCGTGTCATCAGAAGTGTGAGGTTGGCCTGGGCTCTTACCTCTGCACAAGCATCCTGTCTCTTCAAATTGATACCGATGATGAATGTTTTTGGGTGCAAATGAATCAATGCCAAGATGCCAATGAAAAGCACACTGGACCAAAACCATTGACTCACTCTTTCCCAACTGCCACACACAAAATGCCTTCTGTTGAGCTAACGCCATCTTACTTCTGACTGATTGCAGAGTGAGATGACGCATTGACTGACATCTAATGGCGATTTTCTGAAACTCTAGGCCACATCCATTCAAACAGCACACATTTTCTTGCCTGCATGTCCCATGTTTTGTAATTATTACTGTCCAAAATAAGGCCATTCTTTTTGAAACACCCATACATATAAAGTGAATTATATTTATTTGATAAAACATTCTACAACAGTTTGAGGCCTGTTTCATTTTTCTTGCTTCTTCTACTATACAAGATTAACAGTGTTCCTTCTTTGCCTGCAGGTATAAGCTACACACTATTAAACCGAAATATTTCACTAAAAGTGAGTCTTCCACAATTATCATGACTTAATTACCATAAATTCTACAAGGTGTACAACTTTGCCTCCACCGTTTCCCCCCCTACATTTGAGGCTTTAATGAAACAAATTGGTTTCACATGTGTCATTCAACATATTTTCAATCACTGGCCACTACTTTCTCCCATCTTTTGGGCAGTGTACGAATCCCGTGTCAAAAAAGTTGTTCATCTTTTGAAGAGATCCACGAATCGATCCAGTTTGTGACTTCTTCATGAGATCGGAAGTGTTGGTCAGCCAGGCCACGCACCATTGATCTCAACAGGTGATAGAGGGAGCAATGTCTGGAGAAAACAGCGGGTGGGGTAGGACTTCCCATTTTAATGTTTCCAAGTACGTTTTGACCTCTTTTCGCAACATGGGGCTGAGTTTTGTTGCACATGAGAAGACACATTGACTGACTTCTAATGGTGATTTTCTGAAGCTCTCGGCGACACCCATTCAAACAGCATACATTTTCTTGCATCCATGTCCCATGTTTCATAATTATTACACATCACTTTATTGTGCCTATCGCTGTATTGCGGCCGTTTGTCTTTTAACGCTCTGCTCAAATGCATTAATTGCATTTGATGAGCACCTGTGATTGTTTTACTTGGTTTTAACACTTCATAGTGCACGACGATGAGCTCGTCCCACCAAATGCAGAGCATGATCTTGAAGCTGTGAATATTCGGTTTGGCCGTTGACGTGGAAGCATGGCCGGGATATCTCCATGATTTTTTGCGTTTATGGTTATCGCAATGAACCAATTTTTCGTCCCTGGTCACAATGCGATGCACAAATCCCTTCCGTTTCTGCCTCTGCAGCAACTGTTCACAAACACGCAAACGCTGTTCAATGTCTCTTTGTTTCAGCTCATAAACAACCCAAGCTCCTTCTTCCCGAATCATGCCCATAGCCTTGAGATGCTTTGAAATACCTTGCAGTGTCACTCCCACTAATCATGCCAATTCTTCTCGAGTTTGACGCGAGTCTTCACTTTTAATGTCTCCAATACTGCATATTCTCTCTTCCACCACTATGCTGGTCTACAGCATTAAAATCACTGTTCTTGAAGCATTGAAACCACTCACAACATGTTCTTTTACTATTAGTGTCTTTACCATACGTACTTGAGAGCATTTGATGAGACTCAGCTGCTGTTTTCTTCATACTGAAACAAAACAGTAACACCTCCAGCAAATGACAAGAATTAGGCTCGTATACTGTAATTTTCAATCAAGAACAACTTTATGATGCAGACGAAAATCAACTATGTTTGAATGAGGTTATGTTGAACGAGCTAACTGCCCAACGTCTGGGATCTGTTTCCTTCGACCAGTAAAATTGTACACCTTCTACTGCATAACTATTTGACGGAGGGGGGGAGTAGAAATGATGTTGCTCAAGCACTTTATAAAAAAAGGTGAATATCAGTATGCTGCATAAATGGGCAATGAATCAATGTGGCAGTGCAGTAATCAACAATTAGAAGCAAAAATAAATACATGATCACCTCACTCTCATAATTATATGATAACATATACTACCTTGTAATGGTCCTCTGCCTTCTTCCAGTCCTCTTCTGATAGACTGCTAGTTCCAAACGCTTGAACTGCATACTGAATAAGAGCAGGATGATTGCGTGATATTTTTGTAAGTAATGGGCTGGAACCTGTGATTGCTGTTGGCAAAAAATATAAAACTTTACAATCAAGTTTGCAGCTCAACGAAATGATTCATATTAAGCTGATCATAGAATAGGAAGAAAATGTTGCAAGAGATAAGTATTTAGAAAATTATGATTAAACAGCTGAAAGACATTTTCCACACATCCGCCTTCCATCTCCTACTACACCACTGTAACTAAGGTTTCGTCCCCCATCTAAACACTTCACTGTGACCATAGCTCTGAGTTGTAAATAGAGCAACAGCATGGATCAACTAACCAAATGCACTTTAACCATTCAATTGTGGCCAAGAGAAAATTGGATTGTCCATCTGAGTGGAAAATACCAATAAGTGTACAGTGGTAAACTTAAATGGCTCTGAATATCTGTGCACTATTTGGACTCAGATTCTGTGCTCATCAGAACAATGAATATATCATTAACACATGAGATGCCAGTACTGGTATTCTCAGATCTGCCATTACAGTAGAGCTGGAAGTCATCAGTACAGTAATAATTTTTTTACAGGAAAACAGTACTAAGATGTCATTGACATACAAGGGGGAACTACAGCAGACCTAAGAGTGTGTCCTATGACAGTTCAGACAGCAAACTACTTTCTGTTCCTCAAGCAGATTTAAAACCATTTCATCTCTCTGTCTGAAAATTCTAGGAGTAACAATTCTGCAAGCAAGAAGTCAAAGTTAGTGTTTCCAAAACTTTTCTAAAGTGTAGCTTACAGATGTCGATCGTCTATTGTGCATTTCAGGCTATCACTTACCTTAGACAGTGCAGTATTCAGTCCATTAACATTTACACAAATGAGACACACTGTCATATATGCTTAAAGTGCCTTTGCAATCAGTCAGTTCTTTGTAGCCATTATATTCCAACCCTTTGGATATAGTGGGTGAAAGGTGTATTGTGATTGGCTGGTAATCATAAGATTGTTGTGATTATTACTCTTTGGGATAGGTGAGATTAAACTTTATTTCCATTGAGTGGGATGCACCCAATTTGCATATATTTGTTACGATTGGTATGCAACATTACTGAGCATGATTGTAGTGGGACAATCATTGTCTGTGGCTTCACAGGATTTTCTTACTGCTATTTCTCTTGTTGCAAATATTCAAACATTATTTGTGGGAAAAGTGTTTATTTGAGATATACAGTCTCAGGACTATGGTGAATGAGTAGAAGCATATCCAGCACAAGCTACTGAGGGAATGCTGATACACTTCTTATTTTTGATCATAAATTGTGGACACTAACAAATACAATTTTGATCGCTGTTTCCATGCCTCTCTGTCTCCTGCTGTCCTCTGCCAGCTGAAGCCTAAGATTTTCTTCACTCTATCCCAGTGGTCAGGTGGTCTCTCTCTCTCTCTCTCTCTCTCTCTCTCTCTCTCTCTCTCTGAATCCATTTTAGTACAGTCTTTGTCCCTCTGCTGTCATTTTTTGTGTAGTATATTCTGCTCATTTCTGTTTTAGAGCCTCTGCCCTTTCCACAACATCCTGAACTCCTTTATGACTCCTATTCTTCATTTCTTTCCCAATCATTCTTTGTGAGATCTATGAACAACCTTCCCATAGTCTTTCCAAATGACGTTTATATCCATTATATGCACCAGATAAACACATTCATAAACACTTTTATGCAATTTTTGTTCAGTATTATTTTTCTTGCAGTTACCTACTTCCTGTGGATCAAATTTGCTTTGCACAGCATTAGGCAGCTACTTCTGTCCATGTAGCACTATAACAGAGCACACCATTTTGCTTGTGAACTGTTATAAGCTTTTAACCAGGAACAACTTCTTTTGATTTTTCTGTGTGGTTTTTAGTTTAAATTCTTAAATTTCTTGCATGTTTGTGTGCTTATAAGCACAGTCCCATTACTCAGCATATAATTCAGCCAGCTTAAGTATGTATAGGGACACTGATTGATGTGTTTGGATGTGAGCTGATTTGGTTATCCTCCACCACACCTTGAGGTGGTGCTGACTTCGGTCATGCAGCTTGACACTGTTGCCAAAGGGGGAGCAGATGTGGGGTCAAAGGGACGTCCAGCAAATCACATGATGGGGGAGAAGATAGTGGGCACAGACTGAGTAGAGAACAGATGGTTGGAGGGAGGAGAGAGAAAAACGTCACACTGGCCCCTGAGCAGTCAGTTCAACAAGCACACCTGATAATGGCAACATGAATGCTCGCTGAAATACTGTGCTATTTTGACACTGAAATCAGCATTCACCTGTGAACTATTCTGTTACGAATTACGGTGGTAGAAGCTAAAGACTCGCACCTCATGCCTCTACAAGGATAAGTTGTCTCTCAGTGTGCCAACTCCCTTCACTTGTCTCCACACCGCTGCAGACGACGTGCTGCACTCACAATACATCGGTGGCCAGCAAAGCTCCCGTCAGCAAGTGTACCATCATCTTACTCCAGTGCATCCATGCTGGTAACTTCCACTGTGTGTAGACTTTGAACCCCATGCCTTCAGGGAGGCACATGCACTCTTAACCACCATGAGACCTAGTCTTTGCTCAGTAAACAGCTCCTGATTGCATTCTTGGCAGCTCAAATTGCACAACGTAATGTGGCTTGGAAGCTTTGCTAACACACTTCACCAGAGATTTTTTTTATCAGTGAAGTTTCATATTTGGAACCAGTATACCATAGATTCTCACAGACATTCAGTCCCATCTTCCTTGCCCCAGTTTTGAACTACACTTTCTCAGTGGGTTTCACAGTTCTGCAGTACAGTCTAATGCCCTTTTATCTGCACTGGGTTAAAAAGTGAGTGCAATGAGCACTTGTTCAATTTAATTACAAGCAAGTACCAGAAGTAACAAATGACTCTTTACCCATTTCACGTCTGGCCGTTTGTCCACACCTTTACTGCCTAACTGTGCCCAGAGCGAAATTTCTCTCTGACTGTGATGGCTCCCTTCACTGTCAGACGAGTCAATTTCACTTGATAACTTGAATATCTCCTCTTTTCATAATCCGTCGTTTATACTCTACTGTTGGACGCAAGGAACGGATGCTACCCGAAGAATCTCCTGTATGTGCTAACATAATAGGTTTCCTGTACAGTGATTTCTTTAATGTTTCTTAGCGCTTAATTTTGGAACATGAACACTTCTCCAATTATATCTTCTTGATGGTTTTAATCAGCATCTATTGATGTACATTGCCTTAGAGAGAGACTTAAAGTGTGAGGCAGCGTCTCATCAAACACTGTAATCTGTTGCTAAAATCTACCCATTGTTGAACTACAGGATACGAGCCAAGACTATTTAATTCCGCAAATTAAATTTACTTTCTCCTAACCTTCAAGTTGTGTGGTGGAAACTAGTTCTTTAGAATAAAGCTGAGATTACTTTCATCAAAAGTAACTGTAAGTTTCACCTCTATGCCCATGAGATCACACAAAATGGCTTATGTCTTACTCTCAGTGTATTGTATTATTATACGTTATTTGTTTAAATTTTTGTTCACTTCAAAGTGTGCTTACACTGGTAGGTTGCACATCTGATTTCCATATTGATAGTTACTAATAATAGTAGTAATAATAATAATTAATTATAATACTAATAATAATGACAACAACTGTGAAGAAAATGAAGTTATTCCTTCAGCAGCATGGAAAGACTTGACAAGGTGCACCACAGGAGCTGTTTACTGAGTGCCTCTCCATTCCTTATGAGCTGGTGTGAAGAACATGTGGCATCAAACTTTGCCATGTAATGCATTACAGAGTCAGCAGCAGCCTGAAGAATCAAGAAATTTGCCAGCCCATTCCTGGTAGGGGAAAGAGTACATTTCATGCACTGGTGCCTGGACTCGACTAACAAAAAAACTACTGAAATTACATCTACGACTGGCCAACCAGTTAAATTTCTTGATGTAAGAATGGACTGATGGTGTTACATGGTGTATGGGTTCCGCACAAAGACAGGCCATCGGACAGCAAACAGCAAAATTCAAGAGTATATCAAAGATTCTGCCTGCAAGATTATCTTCAGTCCCTCAGTCAAGCAGTTGTATGAGGATGTACACTCCTGGAAATTGAAATAAGAACACCGTGAATTCATTGTCCCAGGAAGGGGAAACTTTATTGACACATTCCTGGGGTCAGATACATCACATGATCACACTGACAGAACCACAGGCACATAGACACAGGCAACAGAGCATGCACAATGTACAGTGTATATCCACCTTTCGCAGCAATGCAGGCTGCTATTCTCCCATGGAGACGATCGTAGAGATGCTGGATGTAGTCCTGTGGAACGGCTTGCCATGCCATTTCCACCTGGCGCCTCAGTTGGACCAGCGTTCGTGCTGGACATGCAGACCGCGTGAGACGACGCTTCATCCAGTCCCAAACATGCTCAATGGGGGACAGATCCGGAGATCTTGCTGGCCAGGGTAGTTGACTTACACCTTCTAGAGCACGTTGGGTGGCACGGGATACATGCGGACGTGCATTGTCCTGTTGGAACAGCAAGTTCCCTTGCCGGTCTAGGAATGGTAGAACGATGGGTTCGATGACGGTTTGGATGTACCGTGCACTATTCAGTGTCCCCTCGACGATCACCAGAGGTGTACGGCCAGTGTAGGAGATCGCTACCCACACCATGATGCCGGGTGTTGGCCCTGTGTGCCTCGGTCGTATGCAGTCCTGATTGTGGCGCTCACCTGCACGGCGCCAAACACGCATACAACCATCATTGGCACCAAGGCAGAAGCGACTCTCATCGCTGAAGACGACACGTCTCCATTCGTCCCTCCATTCACGCCTGTCGCGACACCACTGGAGGCGGGCTGCACGATGTTGGGGCGTGAGCGGAAGACGGCCTAATGGTGTGCGGGACCATAGCCCAGCTTCATGGAGACGGTTGCGAATGGTCCTCGCCGATACCCCAGGAGCAACAGTGTCCCTAATTTGCTGGGAAGTGGAGGTGCGGTCCCCTACAGCACTGCGTAGGATCCTACGGTCTTGGCATGCATCCATGCGTCGCTGCGGTCCGGTCCCAGGTCGACGGGCACGTGCACCTTCCGCCGACCACTGGCGACAACATCGATGTACTGTGGAGACCTCACGCCCCACGTGTTGAGCAATTCGGCGGTACGTCCACCCGCCCTCCCGCATGCCCACTATACGCCCTTGCTCAAAGTCCATCAACTGCACATACGGTTCACGTCCACGCTGTCGCGGCATGCTACCAGTGTTAAAGACTGCGATGGAGCTCCGTATGCCACGGCAAACTGGCTGACACTGACGGCGGCGGTGAACAAATGCTGCGCAGCTAGCGCCATTCGACGGCCAACACCGCGGTTCCTGGTGTGTCCGCTGTGCGTGCGTGTGATCATTGCTTGTACAGCCCTCTCGCAGTATACGGAGCAAGTATGGTGGGTCTGACACACCGGTGTCAATGTGTTCTTTTTTCCATTTCCAGGAGTGTAGTTTCAGTTTTTAGAAAGGACTACATTTTGCAGCCACTCCTAAATCTGCACATATCACAGACATCATCAGGGCTATGTAACAGGCAGCTGCACGACTACCACCTGCAGCAGACGTAGAATACATTGTGAAACCTGTCGTGTTCTCATACGAACAAAACCTATGAAACCAAACATCTCCAGCAGAGAGAGGGCAGCCATACAAGAACTAAGAGGAGATATAGACATTGTTGTCTTATTATCTGATAAAGTCAATGCACCTGTGGTCCTGTCTCACCAGGATTAGACTGTGAAGATGCATGGCACGCTAGAAGACTGTGCATAATGGAAGATCCACACTGGTCCCACCGAGAGGGTGGAGAGGAAGACTATGTGCTTCTCAAAGAATCCAGCTCGCCAGACAAAGTTGTTAAGAATCTATGGCAGAGAGCAACAGTTCCCCAAACCTACATGGACTTCCAAAAGTTCACAAAGATGGGGTGCCTTTACACCCCATTGTTGACAACATTGGTGACCCGACATACTCACCTGCTAAGTACCTCCTCCACGATTTGCTTAGCCCTAATGTTGGAAGATGATTATAAGTATAAACCTCTGAATTTTGTTGAACACCTTAACAACTCTAAGCTTAAGAATAGCGATATCCTTGTGAGCATCGATGTTACCTCTTTTTTTCACTAGCGTGCCTTTATAAGAATCCTTAGAACTTATTTGCCAGAAGTTTGACCGAGATGAGAAACCTTTACAGGCATGTTTTGACAACTACACACTTTTACTTCAATGATGGTTACTATAAGCTGACGGAAAGAATAGCTGTGGGGATTCAACTTTCAACTGTTGTCGCCGACGTGTATATTGGACATTTTGAGAAAGAAGTTTTCTAAGGAGCCCAATGGAAACCTACCTGTTTTTTTTGTTTTTTTTTTGTTTTTTTTTTTTTTCCTAGTACATAGGCAACACCTTCGTTGTCTGGCCACACAGAAGAGACAAGCTGAATAATTTCATGCAACAGAACATCAGTTTTACCATGGGAGTCAATGTGGATCAATTGATTCCCTTTCCTGGTAAAAAAAGGCAGACAGCACATTGGGCCACAGCCTGTACAGGATGAAGGTGCACACTGACATATACCTACAAGCTGACAGCTGGCAACATCTGACATAGAGGAATGGGGTGCTAAAAACATTGGAACACAGTGCTTGCACCCTCTCACCCAATGTAAGTCTCAAATAAGAACTTCAACATTTGAAGACAGTGTTCTGCAGTGACAGCTTCTTCGGGTGACAAATTTGGAGAGCCCTCGGTCCTGCACCCATTGTACAACCAGAAGAAACAGGAGAACTTCAGGAGGATGTGGCTACTGTTTTTTTCCATTTTGTGGTGCATTATCTGGGAAGATAGGATGAATGCTCTGGAAACATCAATTGAAGACAGTCTTCCACCAACTAATTAAAACTCAGGCATTTGCTTGGTAGTGTCCAAGATGACCTTGAACTACGAAAATCTGGCATCTACCAGATACAAAGCCAATGTGCAAGACATGTATAGGTCAGATAGTGTATACTGTCTAAGACCTTTGCTGAGAACATTGGTGGCACATTAGATTGCAACAGTTTAACAAGTTGGCAGTCATGGAATATTGCCTTTCAGAATTACATAGAATTGATTATGGGTTCACTACAATTCTAACACACATGTCTAACATGTACGACCGTGTAAATAAAGAATCTAAACGAATTCAAGTAAGGGAACCACTGACCAATCATGATATTGGCTAGACCCTTAGCACAAAACTTAGTCTGATTAAAAGAGAAAGAGATATCACACACTGAACTTACTTTGGGGGCAGATTGAGCAAGAGTAGAGATGCTGCAAGCAGGCATCTCTGGGTGCAAAATGAGTACAAAACAATGAGTCAACGAGAGGAGTGGACGAAGGTGCTGGGTATGGACCACGGAGTGAGTGGGTTAACGGAGGGAAGGACGGGGGAAGAGAAGAAAGCATTGCACCGGCCCCTAAGCACTCAGTTCATCAGCTTACCTGATGCCAATGTCACTGCTTACCGAAATATCATGACCATTGAACACTGATATCTGGCTTTTAACTATGAACTATTTTGTCATGAATTATACTGGGAGACTATGAAGAATCGCAAATACCATTTTATCACTAACATAACATCATTTTGTATTGTATTCAACTGGTGTCCAAACACATCTGCACTTCTCACTCAAACATAATGACAACGAGAAGTGATATGGTGAGAGCATGCACAAGATACGCATATTACAGCAACTGAATTTTGCATTGAAATCATGCCTTCCAGCATTTTCTCTGAGGGCAGATGTTGTGTTTTTTAGCAAGTGTCAGTATCATGTCTTATAAATATACTGGCGGTTAGTTTCATTTTGCCCTCCCTGTATATACTAGCAGTACGAAGGCACTCATCACAAGCTCTCCAGACACTTGCTCTGCTGCATGGCAAAGTTCTCTTCATAGTTAACAAAAGTTCGCTCAGCACTGCGATTTAATTATTTGTGATTTTTCTAAGTGGTATATTAAATCACTAGTTTATGGTAACAAAGATCAAACTATGACTTGGCTTTAGCAGAAGAAGCAGGATAAAACAAATCAATATATAAGAGTGTGAATTTCACAGATGTAGTGAGAGCTTCTAGATGTATTACAGTGCATACCAGATATTGTTTTCCACATTTGAACGTAGTAAATGACAAACATTAAATGATGACAGGTTTCTTTTCTATTTAAATTAAAATGATTGAGATGCTATGAAGTACAGCACATTTTTTAAAAGATCCTTTACTTACAAAAATAAGCTCAAGCTGACATATTTCTTATATGATAAAAGCATCAGCACATTTATTTGCAAATTGCAAAATATATAAACACACTACTTAATTTTCTGTTTCAGCTTGACAACTACAACCCAGGATTTGATGTGTTAATCCAAGTTACTTTTTTCTTTCACAAATTTCTCTGATTGTATTACATTTCTTGCAATATTATTTTATCCCCCTCCCCTTTCTGCTTCCTGACTTCTCGCACTTACCTAGTCTCTCTCCTCCATGCAAGTCAAGTCTGTGTCTCTAAATGCCTACAGCTGTTTCTGGAAATATGTACTTTTTGACAATACTTTTACAGTACTATCTAAATTATTATTAACTACTTAAGCCACAAAAATAAAAATTTTCTGTTGCTGCTTGTATAGTTTTCACATAACTTCACCTGGAGTTCTGTGTGATAAAACAAAAATAAACTTCATCCAATATGTTTCCAGAATACCTTGAGTAACAGGAGGAGCAATTTCCACTTTTTCAGTTTCTGGGGCCCAGCGACTACGTCTCTTCCTTTTACGACGACTACTATCACTTTCATCTCCAGACTTTCTTCCTGTTAAAAAAAAAAAAAAAAAAAAAAGGTCATTGTTTTTGTCTCTGTAGTAATTAAAGCTATGGGTATTCCGTAAAATTAGAAGTGCCACCACTGCTGTTTATAAAGGTAGAAAAAACTTCAATATTTTTTAAACTGGTAAAAAGAAACCCAACTGCAAATCAATGAACAGTCAGTTAAAATAATTACTTCAGTTTTTCATCCTAGCTTGAAGTTTCTAGTAACCTGTGTACAACATCTAAATTTTTGGAAACTGAAGAACAGAATACAGTGTCCATAAATTATCTTTGCAAATTAAGACTTTAATAACTTTAAAACTATGCTAGATATTAACAAATGGTTTTCAACCTGTGAAAAAATAACTCAAAGAGTTTTATTTACCTTCCAGTCAATGCAATTTTAATGCAAAATTGAATTTGAAAACCTGATAAAATGTGGATGCCACAGGAGGAAGCACCGAGTGTGGCCTGGTTCATACAGACAATATCTGATACTCAAATGTAATGAAACTTTCAAACACGGTATGGAAGGCAACCACTGTCTTGACCAACTACTCAGACTGGGTGTATGTCATTTATGGAAACAGGTACTGTTCTCCATGAAAGGGGGGTGGTCCACCCATCTGTTTCAGATGCTAACTTGGGCAAGGTACAGCAGGCATGTGTGAGGAGACCATGAACCCCTGACCTCACACCACTGGACTTCTTCCTGTGAGGTTTCCTAGAGGACCTGATGAGTCAAACGAAGTTAGAAACCTACAGGACTTTAAAGCAAGAAACCTACAGGACTTTAATGCATTTGAACATGTCACCGTGGAGATTCTGAATCATATGTGGAGGGAAATTTAATTGCAACTGGACTTATCTGTGCCACAAAGGATGCGCACATTGATGCGTACAAATGAGGAAACAAATCTTTTGAGTTATCACATACTGAGCACCATTTGTTAATATCCAATATATTTTAAAGGTATTAAAGTCGTAAGTTATAAAGATAATTTATGTACACCCTGTATTTTGGATATTGGTTCTGCGTTATGCAAATACTGTTCTGTTTATGTTCATCCAAACCTTTTCTTTTAATACTGTAGCATTATCACTGAATTTTCATTATTTATTCTCACATTATCAACTTCTTTTCCATTTGCATATTTTTGCATTAACTGTAGTAATTTTTTGAATCATTGTATGATGTCTGAGTTTAGTACGAGATTAAGAGTTTTCCCTACTTGTATCTTCAGTTTTCCACATTGTTGCTATACACACAAAATTATGAATCAGGAAAATACCAGGTGGTTTTAATCACAGTGCAGCTACTCAGGGAGGTTCAGTGTGGGCTGCAATTATCATATGGCAGTGAAAATTTGTAGACATGCTAGTACATTAATGCAGAACCAATTTACATGGGAAGGGGGAATTAGTTCCAATTGTGGACATCAGCTGCAAATCTGGTTCTATGAATTGTTTGTATGATGGTATGACATTCATGCTTTCATTTGACAAGTCATAATGCAAGTGGATAGTACAGCTAACGAAAAGAGAAACAATGCGCTGTTAGTGAAACTGTTTTATGGGAACTGCACCAATTACAGCACCGCACTTACAGGCTGTCGCCAACTGACAGGTCTGAGGAGAGATCGAACATCATTTAATGGTTTAAAGAAGATCATACTGAAATTTGATTACAGGGGTGAGCTTGGTGTGGCATCTGGTAGAGGAAGGAGTCCTATCCCAGTGAAAGTTATTGAAGAGGTTGCTGTTATTGTATCTGACCATGCAGCACATGCCACGGATAGTGCTAGTGCTCACACAGTGTCATGGGAATTGTCCATCCCATGGTCAATAATATGAAAAGTTTTGTGGTCTATTTTACACTGGCACCCATACAAGATCCAGATCATGCAGCAACTGAAACCTCTTGATCCACAACAACATTCGGATTTTACTGTTCCGTAACTGGCAAGACCAAATTTGATGACATGTGACCAAGCAATATTCCATGGAGTGACAAGATACATTTTACAATAAAGGTGCAGTGAATACAAAGAATTGCTGAATCTGGGGTATTGTTAAACTGCATGTTGTGCATGAAGAGCCACTGCACTTGCTGTATGTGACTGTGTGGTGTGGATTTACAAGCACCTTTTTTCTCAGTCCGTTCTTCTTTGAAGAGAATACACTCCGAGGGCATGCCAGGTGCACCGTAACGCACGTTATTGAAACAATCTTGTACAGCATTTGATTCCTGGTTCGGAAGAGTACAACTGTGTGGAAACCACTGCTTTCATGCAAGATGCGACAACACTTTATGTTGCTCACCCAATGAAATATCTGCTTAATGCAACCTTCCACAAACATGTTTTCTCCAGAGGGTTTCCAGATGCATGCCCTGCAAGACCACTTGATCTGAATCCATGTGACTTTTGGCTCTCAGGATATCTAATAGAATGTGTTTACCAAGGGCATGTCGATCTCTATGTGATCTCAAAAGCAGTTTACAGGAACACGTTGCTTGGATTCCACCAAAACTGCTCCGAGCAGCTGTTGATCATGTTGTTTTACAGATGTAGCATCTCATCGATATCTCTGGTGCTCATATTGAACAAATTGTGAAAGAAGTCATTAATAATAAAATCAACATTATACCTTTTTCAATTCTATAACCTTTCCTGCCCATGTCCTGTTCCTAATCCATTACACACGGAAACATTTATATACTTTTTCTTGCATTCACAACACCAGACTTGCAACTGGTAGGCAAAATTGACACTAAAGTTTTTTTTTTTTTTTTTCCCCAGCATAAATCGGTTCTGCATTAATAATTGGAATAGCTAACAAGTTAAGTTGTCTTACAAATAACAGCCCACACTGACTTTCTGTTAGTAGCTGCACTTTAATTATCACTAGCCAGTATCTTCACACCAGACTGTAATGTAACAGGTAAGACAAACAAATAGGAAAACCACTTGTCTAAAAAAGATAAACAAAATATTCTATGAGCATTGACAACCTCTAAATAGACACTACAAACACACACTGCTGATGCCACAGAATGGCACAAGGTAGTCCCTCATATTTAAAATACCTATTGTTATATGCAAATATGGAAAAGTTGCAGGAACAGTGACATTCTATGTACAACTGACCACACACAGTTCAAACTTACTTTCTTATGAAATATATTGGATGCTGCAATTACTTACAAAAACTTTGACAAACACGAATACAACAGAAAAACAATTCTGAATTTAAAGTATGATGTAAGTCACTCCCAACCCTGATTACTTCCATGACAGAAGTTACAACAGTCAGACAGGTACTTTACATATTTTACAGTTTCAAATCAGTACCAAAGAAACCTCTAAATTTTATTATCTGGTTAAGAGTTTAACACTGAAATCAAATACTTTCTATTTATAAAAATCAGAAGACACGTATAAATAGGAACACACACAAAGGTTATTTAAAATGTATGGCTTCACCAGACAATCTCTCATACTTCTCATACTTTACAGAAGCTCTGCTTGCAAAACTATCACTCATGGAAAAATAATGATTCAGAGAAATGGCTTAATCACAGCCTATGGAACTGCATCCAGAAAAGACATGCTTATAGTTCTGGTTTCTCTTATCTTTCCTATATTCAGCAACTGCTGTGATGTCTACCTTTATTTGGTCTCCTGAATGACCAATCTACATAGTTCACAATTTCCAGAACAAATCTTTCACCCTGCAGCAGATTGTGCACCATTTTCGAACTTTCTGGCTAAAACTGTGCTGACTAGGAGCAAATTCAGACGTCTTTCATGTATAATGGTCTTACTGAGATATTTTCACAATATCCTTTCTTCCAGGAGTGAAATTTAGAAAGCAAGATCGAGGTGCTGGCAGAGTTGAAGCTGTGAGGAGATGTCATGAATTATGTCTGGACAGCTCAGTTGGTAAAGCACTGCCCAGAGATGGCAAGGCTCCACATGAACATCCAGTCTGGGGGACTTATTTAATTTTGTCAGAAGCTACAAATTGCAAACATTCCACTGGAGAATGAAGCATTCATTCAGGAAATCATAGGTTATTCAGGCAAATCACTCATGACTCCAAGTCTAAGTAAACATCACAGCAGCTGCACAGACAAATGATACAAGAAGCAGATTTATTATTCCTGTCATGGTCTTTTTTCAATTTATGTCACCCTCACCATTATTTTGCAGTTACATATTTCTTTCATATATCTCTTGTAAGTCAGGCTCCCCACCTTTGTCCTTCCTTGGTCAATTATTGCCTATTGGTCTCATTTACTCTGTTATTGCCAATTTTTTTCTTGCCTAACTTTATCCTTTTGGGTTCTTATCCATCTTCACTCTCCAATTACTTCAATTTCCCAAGTTTTCAACCCTCATACACTGGCAGCATTTCATCATAGATTCACTCTACTTTTGTTGTTGCTGTACTCTGCTGAACCAGAGTAACATGGGGGGAGGGTTAGATTTTAATATCTCATTAGCATCAATGGCAACAGAGTTGGGACCAGTGGATCAGTTTGGTAAAAATGGAGGAGATACCTGGTAACGAAATTTTTCAGATTAGATGAATGGTTATTTGAGCTATACATGTTGAGTGTCTTCATTACTGAATCACTTCTCTTGATCAATGGACTGAAGTTTCTTGATGATGTTTATATTAATCTTTTATTAGTACTGTTTGTTCCAATCATTTCCTATTTTCTTTTTCAAGGGTGAAGGAAACTGGTTTTTAGTTTAATGTTCAGAAGACTCCTATTCATGCTTGTCACTGCTGTCACTTTTTAAGCAGAAAGCTTTTTCTATTTATATTTAATTCTGCTATCCTTTTGGTGATCAATTTTTCTTCATAAAAATTTTGTATGTGTTAATTGTTTCTTATTTCACTTCAAAATTTTGATACAAAAACATGAAATTGTCCAATTATGTTACTTTATACTCTGTCTGCAGCATTCAATGACGTTTTCCCTCTGAATATTTTAACTACGCAGTAACGAATTCTTGACTCTAATATGACTCCCCGTCCCCCTTGCACACACTTAAACATAGTGAAGTCAACTCTCTAATCAACAATCCTCTGCTAATCTACTTCACACATACAAGACATCACAACAGACAAGTATACTGAAACATCTGGCACACATTTCTTACCTTCACTTGCACAAGAGTTCTCATCATCAAGTTGCTCCTGCTTTACTGTACTCTCTGCCACCCTGTTATCAGTCTCTGAAGGTTCTGTTTTCACACTATCCCTACTATTGTCAGTATCTACTTCTGTCTTTACTTTAGATTCATTGTTTTCGCGTTTTCTCTCTTCTTCCATTTCAGATTTGAACTTCTCCACCAAGCAACGATACTGCATATATGCAGTGTCTGTCTTATCTCGTAAGAACCTTGCAAACAAAATAAGTTACTTTAAGTTTAACAAAGCAGATGGAAGCACTATATTTTGTAATGTTACACTTGATATGAAATAAGGTAACTTACCTAAAGCCTGCACTTTTTATACATTATGTGATCAAATTCCAATTATAATACAGCTACAAACTAACTACACACCCTGCTTCATACTTTCAATATACAATTAGGTATAGTCTAAATTACAAGAACAGTGCAAGTTATTTCTCTACGAATGACCAGCAAGCCAAATAATCGCACCATGGCAGCGTCATGTCTGAACTGTAAATAGTAACCTGATTTCAGTAATTTCGAACAGTTTGTGATGAATTTTATAAAAGACCAAACTGCACCACATTATTTCAGTAAATGATTGTAAACAACCACAATTCAAAGGATGAAGTTCCAAGTCTTACAAGTATACTTATTTGACATATTAACAAAATGTAATCCAAAGTTAAGGTAGCTAGCAATTGGGATACAACAGCCACATAAAATTTAAAGCATGGAGTGCTCATGAATTAACCTATGTTTGACAAATAAGCAAGTTTATTAAGTAAAAAAGGAAACAATAATCCAGCCTTCACAGTAACAACTTAAAGACTGCTGCTCAAGACTTGTCAACTGGAAATGGTTTCCCAAATTATTTATCATCAAAAGTTGTGAATTGTTTCTGTAAGATCTTGGAAAACCTAGCACACAAATTTTGTGACTAGCCACTAAGAGTAGTAGATGAACAAAATTTTCTTCAGTTTCTTTCAGCATCCGGTTTCAGTGATAATTCAAGCTTTGAATGGAACAGTGGCAATATCTTATACAGTGTGTGTCAAAACTTTTGGGTCAAACTGAAACAGTTGATAGCAGGTCCACAGCCGATTATACTGAGACAAGTAACAAATGGCCAGAAATGTATATTTATTGTGTTACGGATATACACTCCTGGAAATGGAAAAAAGAACACATTGACACTGGTGTGTCAGACCCACCATACTTGCTCCGGACACTGCGAGAGGGCTATACAAGCAATGATCACACGCACGGCACAGAGGACACACCAGGAACCGCGGTGTTGGCCGTCGAATGGCGCTAGCTGCGCAGCATTTGTGCACCGCCGCCGTCAGTATCAGCCAGTTTGCCGTGGCATATGGAGCTCCATCGCAGTCTTTAACACTGGTAGCATGCCGCAACAGCGTGGACGTGAACCGTATGTGCAGTTGATGGACTTTGAGCAAGGGCGTATAGTGGGCATGCGGGAGGCCGGGTGGACGTACCGCCGAATTGCTCAACACGTTGGGCGTGAGGTCTCCACAGTACATCGATGATGTCGCCAGTGGTCGGCGGAAGGTGCACGTGCCCGTCGACCTGGGACCGGACCGCAGCGACGCACGAATGCACGCCAAGACCGTAGGATCCTACGCAGTGCCGTGGGGGACCGCACCGCCACTTCCCTGCAAATTAGGGACACTGTTGCTCCTGGGGTATCGGCGAGGACCATTCGCAACCGTCTCCATGAAGCTGGGCTACGGTCCCGCACACCGTTAGGCCGTCTTCCGCTCACGCCCCAACATCGTGCAGCCCGCCTCCAGTGGTGTCACGACAGGCGTGAATGGAGGGACGAATGGAGACGTGTCGTCTTCAGCGATGAGAGTCGCTTCTGCCTTGGTGCCAATGATGGTCGTATGCGTGTTTGGCGCCGTGCAGGTGAGCGCCACAATCAGGACTGCATACGACCGAGGCACACAGGGCCAACACCCGGCATCATGGTGTGGGTAGCGATCTCCTACACTGGCCGTACACCTCTGGTGATCGTCGAGGGGGCACTGAATAGTGCACGGTACATCCAAACCGTCATCGAACCCATCGTTCTACCATTCCTAGACCGGCAAGGGAACTTGCTGTTCCAACAGGACAATGCACGTCCGCATGTATCCCGTGCCACCCAACGTGCTCTAGAAGGTGTAAGTCAACTACCCTGGCCAGCAAGATCTCCGGATCTGTCCCCCATTGAGCATGTTTGGGACTGGATGAAGCGTCGTCTCACACGGTCTGCATGTCCAGCACGAACGCTGGTCCAACTGAGGCGCCATGTGGAAATGGCATGGCAAGCCGTTCCACAGGACTACATCCAGCATCTCTACGATCGTCTCCATGGGAGAATAGCAGCCTGCATTGCTGCGAAAGGTGGATAAACACTGTACATTGTGCATGCTCTGTTGCCTGTGTCTATGTGCCTGTGGTTCTGTCAGTGTGATCATGTGATGTATCTGACCCCAGGAATGTGTCAATAAAGTTTCCCCTTCCTGGGAGAATGAATTCACGGTGTTCTTATTTCAATTTCCAGGAGTGTACACAGTGAGCACTATGTAATAACAAAGTAGCTCATAACAAGTGTCAAAACAACAACCGGCAGTCTCAATGCATATACTGCAATGATGCATGCAGTTCTGCCACACTCTCACAAAAATCTCGAGTGTCCGTTGAACAACGGAAGAGGCAGCAGGTAATAAATAGCGTACGGGCATGCGTTGTCCAAGATCACATAACAGAATCTTTTTGCTAACTCTCAATTTGACTATGTTACCTGGTGTTCCTCCAAGATGTGTTACCACAATTTTTGGAGACTGCATCCTTCGTTGTCCACAAAACAAAAGTATGTGGTTTCAACAAGACAGTACACCAGCACACTTTTCTGTTAATATGTTTGAGCACCTAAATACACACCGTCATCACCAGATAGGAAGGGAAGTCCTGTCCCGTCGCCAGCATGACTGCCGGATCTCACACCTCAGTCCTCTGGGGTTACATCAAGATGCTGGCGTATGAAACCACGGTAGAACTGGATGAAGACCTGCTCGCTTGGGTAAAAGCTGCTTATCTCCTGGTAAAATTAGGTACCAAGGATCTCAGAGAGAGTGTGACAGAACTTCAAACACCTTGGCCACGCATGCATTGAGACTGGCGGTTGTCACTCTGAACAATTACTATGAACTACATTACTGTTATGAAGTGTAAGTTATGCATGTCCTTAACAAAATAAATATGCGTTTCCAACAGCTGGTTCCTTACCTCAGTATAATCGGTTGTCGACCCACTACCACCTGTTTCAATTTGATCCAAGAGGTTTGAGACACATGCATTAATCAGCCAGCTAGCTTATTTTGTTGTGATGTCATGCAACTGTCAAGGAGTTTACATATGCTACAGAGATTATGAGGAGGTCTGTGATGACAAGTTAGTAGTGGTGCCACTGATCCATCACATGATCCATGAAGTAAAGAAATTGACACTTTTCTCTATAGTCTCTAAGCATCGAGTTCACACTTCCAAGTACCACTTACGGGTATAGCTGCTACCCATATTAAACTTGTTGCAATTTCTGATCTCAATGGCTTCCTTGATGAAAGACTTTCTGATGGTCTGTGCACGGCAAAATACTTCTGTTTCATCAAATATAACTCAATACCTATTTGAGAGCGTGCACACACACACACACACACACACACACGCACACACACACGCACACACACACACACACACACACACACACACACACACACACACACACAAACACACACACACACCGGACGGGAGAGAGAGAGAGAGAGAGAGAGAGAGAGAGAGAGAGAGAGAGAGAGAGAGAGAGAGAGAGAGAGAGCACTTTTTCCCCCTTCTGTGGTTAAAAAATATTTTAAATCAATTGTGAGGAGGAAGAAAACTAGGTCTATTTTAATATGTGCAGTCCCTCTCAGAAAGAAAATAATGTGGTGAATTATTTTGCAGTGAGTTTATACCTACGACTTTTTCTTCTTAAAGAGTGTTTCCTCTTCTTTTCACTAGTGGGTCCACTTTTTCAGGACTTGGAACACTTTATTTTATTATTAAATTTTGTGGATAGACATCCTTCCTGATGACACAATAATCAAGGTAACCTAAGGGAGGGATGTTGTTTACCTTCTGTATGTTACTTGTGTAAACTTTGTTCTGTGCATCACCATATAGGGTAAGTCAGTGTTGTCTGATGGGTTTTAATTGTATAGTACAAACTGTTGTTTAAAGATATAGCAACTTATTTTATTTCAAAAGATATACAATGAATAATAATTAATGTCTTATATGTTAATTTTTACAGAAATTAATTATTTGTGATAGGTAATGTCCTTCAACTACTGGCCCTCTTTTTTGGCACACTCATTGACCCTCCGCATGACGTTTGTCATCACACTCTCCAACATGTCATGGGGTATAGCATGAATCTCTCTCTCAATGGTATCCTTTACATCAAGTACAGTACATGGCTTCCTGATGTACATTTTGTTCTTGAGGAAGCCCCACAAGAAAAAGTCACATGGAGTAACGTCTGGAGAGCAGTGCAGCCAGACAACATCTCTGTTGGATACCACTTTCCCTGGAAACAGCTGACTTACGTCAGACATTCACATATTGAAAGTGAGAGCCGTCAAGCCGCCTTTCTGAAACCAAATATTTAAATGGTATGTGCCATGGCAACGAAGGTCTGGGATGAGAAATTTATGTAACATGGTCAAATAACATTCAGACTTCCTTCAAAGAAAAAAAAGGCCCTAGACACCAAATTTCCATAATCCAGACCACACTGTTACCCTGTTACAATGCAGTGAACATTCGTGCAGTTGCTGAGGGCAGTTTGGAGACCATTAATGACAGTTTTGTTTATTAACAGCGCTGTTTACGTGAAAATGAGCCTCATCTGACATTAAATCACAATACCAAGTTCTTCCTCCAGCATCTCTTTCATTATTTCAGCAAAATGTCTCCTCACAAAATCTTGAGACTTCAACTCCTGAACAGGCGCAGTTTTGTAGTGATGAAAATTTAGATGGTGTAAAATGTGTCAAATGGATGACTCTGATAATCTGAGAGACTATGATTCGATCCTGCAGATTGGCTGGGGCTCTGTTGAACTACATGAGGCACAACTTCAATGTTTTCAGATGACGTGGCCATCTTTTCACTGCCTCCCTGCTTTTTCTTCAATTCATAACCTGCCTCACGACAGTTCTTAACCCACAGCAGAATGGTACTGTGGATCAGAACTGCACCATTACATGGAACATTGAGTTGGAGATGGAACTTCCTCTGAGTGGTGGTCACAGATTCTGCATTTTTAAAGAATGTATCTACAATGCAGGCTCGGTATGGTGCACTCCACCTGTCCATTGCAACAAAACTGCTGCAGTAGTGGAAAACAATGAGCCCAAGTATGATCCTCCACTACACTGACTCACCCTTTATTTTAACTGTTAGTCTGCTGTATTCTCTGACTTTCAATTTAGGGACCAGCCCAGCATTCGCCAAAATTAGTATGGGAAACTGCCTAACACTGGCCAGTGTACCAGCCCACAGTCACTAATCCACCTTGCAAACTTGATCCAAGTTTCACTCACATCCCTGCCTTGCAAGACAGCCAGCCGCAGGTTATGGTATATGTGAGCAGTTCCATTTCTTAAAGACTGCTACTATCACATAATTAAGCTGAATGTTAAATCCAAAATTTCACGACAATGATCAGCACCTGATAATTATGAACAAGGCAACTGAAAGATTGTTGTATCATTCAAACCCAACGGAGCAAGAAAACTGAGAAAATATTATCAACTAGCTGTACCCAGCCACACTTTGCTGTGGTTCAGTCTGCTTAAATGGAAAAGAAAGGCAAGAGAAAGCACACATTTATAAAATGTACAGGAACTGGATACCTGTCCTAATTTCCTTCTCTCCCCTGTCTCTGTCCATCTTCCCTCCTCCACCATTTTTTGTCCATCTCCTTCTCCTCCTCCACCCCTCTCTGTGCGCCAACCTTCCCCCATCTTCTACTCCCTCCCCTCTCTCTGTCCATCACCTTCTCCCCCCCTCCTCCTGCCCCCCTCCCTCTGTCTATCTTCTCCTGCCTGTTTTCCACATCCAATTCTTCACACCCTCTGCCCATATCCTCCCCCCCCCCCTTTCCCACCATAACCTTGAGCCTTGTTTATTTTTATTTTAAATTCAGATTCTGTAGTAGTATTCTAATCGAAAAACAATAAGCCATAAATACAGCTTTCCTGTTTGCTAATGACAATTCACTATAATATTTCATAATGTTTTCCTGTTATTAAGCTCACGTATTAAATATATTTGAAACACAGGTAAATAAAAACGTGCATTGTGTCAAAATTTCAAAGCAATCAGTTAAGAACATTCAGAGATACATGATTTTGAACGAATGAACATTTATATTTTTATTTATAGAGATGAATGTGTTCACAACAGGGAAACAGAGGCTAATGGAATATTGCACTCAGGAGGAAAAAAGAACATTATCTGTAATAGCATTTTTCACAAACTACTATGGAGGTAAGATTTCTGACGTTGCAGTAATTAGCCACTTGACATTCTCAATACAATTAGCATAGGTGCAGTTATCAGCAACAAGAGACAATACAAATGATTAATGAAACTATTAATGATAAGAAATGTTTTCTTGTTTACAATTTCATATCAAAGTAGCTAATCCAGACACCCAATTTCAGAAAAAAAGGCTACAGGAATCTTGTTGTTATGTCAAAGTGTGTCTGTCATTCAACAGGTAACTAATGAATATATAACAATCACGGCAAGGAGATACAATAAAAGGCACTCAACACTGCAAATTACTTAATGAAATTATTAAAGAGGTTATTCTAAGTTCAAAAGAACCCTTAAAATTGCAGCATAAGAACCACAGTTAAGCTCAGAAGATGTCTTTGAGAAAGTTGAAGACGAAACTATCCATAAACTCATCAAATAACATTAAGTTGTACAACTGGTGAGTGAACTGAAATTGTTGGTCCACTTGCTTATGGATCAAACTGACCCAGTACCAGATGATTTATACCATTGTGGAAGTTAGAACAGAGACTCGTGCATTTTGATACTGTGTTGTTTCTGAGCGAACTTTAATAATAATGAAGAACACTGTGTCAATGTGAAAATATTGTTGGGGAATGATAATGAAAACAAATGTTCCAGCACATTAGCTGTATTTCATCATCAGATTGCAATGAAATTATGGTTGATTGCTATAGTACAATAGCAATGTTCTTTGAATCTGTGCTGCACTATTCATTAGCCAATACTCCTATTCATTAACCCATACCATGCGCACTTGCAGAATATCCATTAACATATGTAACTCACGAGGCAGAACTCAATAATGAGCTCTGATGATAATATTATTAAAAGGATAGATTGCTACTCACCATGTAGAGGAGACATTGAGTCACAGACAGCCACAATGGAAAGATTGCTATACGCCCGCACGCGCGCGCCTGCACCCGCGCACCCGCACCCGCACACGCACAGAGAGAGAGAGAGAGAGAGAGAGAGAGAGAGAGAGAGAGAGAAACCACGGCGCAAGGCTTAAATGTACAGCAGTCTTTTTGTTGTGCCAGTCTGCGACTGAACAGTTCCTCTATACGGTGCGTAGCAATCCATCCCTTTCATAAAGAAGTTGTTATATTCCATCCTGGACTTTTCATTGTTTAATAATAAGTTCTGGATGGATATATCATAAACCATGAAAGTTAACACAGTGTGCCTTAGAGATACAGCCACAATAGGTTTAGTTGAAATCAACAGCCTCTAACATTGATTGTGGACAATCCTGTTACTTATAAAGCAGTAAACTCTTATATGAGCATGAGAATTTGGAGAGCAGTATTCTAAACTGAAGATAAAGGAAAAAAGGATCTTTAAACATGAGTAAATTGAAAATAATGTATATAAGTATATGAAAGTCATCTCTTCTTATGGAATACAGCATAACAATAAACCTGAAATGAGTAATCTTATAGAAATACCTCAATATGATGGTTATTCAGAACAAAATTATAAGCACCATTGTGTGTTTCATTGGGAGAATTCTTGAGAAGCATTGCTTCCTCACAAACAAAATTGCTTACTAAATGCCCAAGCTATCCACTCTTCACCATCATTTGTCTACCTAAGATCCACAACATGTTGGACTGACTAAAGAAACTAAAATGTTCAGAATGGTGTTGTGAAGTTTCTGACAGGTTTGTTTGTCTGGTTGGTACTGCGGTATTGGCTGCTATCTGTTCTGCCGCACTTTCAAATAAGCATGCTGCCAGTTGTGCCACTGCGTTTCCTGCAGCTGCCACCGTGGCACGAGGGCACTGCCACTAACAATTATGCCACTGCTAATAAGATGCAAGCACTGCCGATAAGATGCAAGCATCCCCTATCTGGAGCTCTAGCAGTGGGTGAACATAAGTTCAAATATTCATGCAATGACCCCCTTTAGTGTGGTTGCCCACTGGATATCATTTAAAGACTTTCATCTGATTTATAGACTTACATATGATGTAAATATTGCCACAGTATCAATGGATGTACATGAAATTACTCTTATTATCCACAATAAAGCCTAATGATGCCCTTGGATATTTGACTCTGTGCATGCTATTATGGTTAATTTTAAAAATGCGGAAGCTGAAAGATTAGTTAAATATATGTTCCATATCTGACAACATGAATCGTGTCTGTATGGTGTAAAAATGCAAGAAACTGACTGAATTCATCAAAGAAATATGATCAAAGGTCAAATGAATCCATCATTTTTGTGGAGGTGTACAGACAAATAAAATCAAACTTTTATTAACCTGTCTTTATCAAAACTACTTTAAAATCAGTGCTGAGTGATCATTCTTTGCAACAATCCATGGGAAATCTGAGTGTGATGGCACAGGAATATCAGTTAAAGGGTTAGCACAAAAGGAAATTTTACAAAGACTCCTAATAAATTGTATAAAAATTATTACATCCCTATTGTCACCTATGGTGGAGAAACATGGACAATGACAGAAAGGGACTGGAGCAGACTGCAAGCAGGGGAAATGAAATTTCTCAGAGCAGTTAAGGGAAAAACAAGAATGGACAGAGTAAGGAATGTAGAGATTAGATAGGACCTCAAACAAGAAAGTATGAGAGAAGAAATTGAAAGAAAGAGATTAAGATGGTATGGGCATGTTAAGAGGATGCATGGGCAGAGACTCCCCAAAATTATGGAAGAACTAAAGATGGATGGGAAAAGACCTAGAGGGCGCCCAAGAACACGGTGGAAAATGGGAGTGAGAATATCTGTTGAAAGGAGAGGTGTGACCTGGCACCAAGTGGAGGAAGAAAAGTGGTGGGAGGCAGGAGCCAAATGGAAAGGACTCGTCAGCACCCAGACCCGGCATTAGCTGGAGCGGGATTCGAATATAGATAGACTCCTAATAAATCAAATACTAACTGCATCAGATTTGTTTCAGTCTTGAAATGTTAACATCAGTGAAGTCCAGTTTTATTTTATTTCTGAAGAGTCTATAGATCATACACATTCTGACCTAACAATGATTTGCAGAACTTAAAAAAGTTTTAATACGTTTAAGTCATTATATTGTTCAGGGAAACTGGAAGAAAGGAGGCTCAGTAGTGATAGAGAGACCACCTTGAATAACATTTAAGGAATAATTTGGCATTCTTTGTGAGGAAAAAAAATTGGCTCTCAAGATATTTAGCTTGTAAATATTCCAATACGTGGTACTTTGGACAATCTTTGAAATAAAGCTGACAGAACATGGTGTCTGCATATAGTTTATACATTATTCAGGACCTTCACTGTCACTCCATTGGCCACATGGAACAATATTCACCCTGTTCCCCTTCCTCATGTGCTTCCTGTTTTTGAATGTCCTAAAACAGGAAACTTTGTACAAGAACTTGCAAATTTTCAGAGGTGTGTGAGTGTGTGGTGGTGGTGGTGGTGGTGGTGGTGGTGGTGGTGGTGGTGGTGGTGGTGGGGGGGGGGTAGACATGCGCACGCAGCCACATATGGGGCATGGGCATCACCGTGCATGCTCTATTCAGAAAAAATTACTGTTATTTATAATATCTAATACATGTACTGATGTTAAAAAAATTGAATCAGCTTGAGCTTTTTTAAAAATACTGTTGGCTGAGGCTGTTTTATTTCATCACTCAACTTTTCAATTTAGTCGAAAGTATGTTATTCAAGACCGTTCAAATTTCAATAGTTTGCTGTAGTTTTTCAAGGAATGAAAATACTATTTTTTGTTATAAAAAAAAGGAGCAAACACTCCATTAGAACCGTGTCGTTTACAGAATGAAATACAAAAATGCAAGTATACAATTTTTTCCTGTCCAGGTGATTACACTTAAATATATAAGATATTTTTTCTACTCTCCTTATACTACAGAGTACACCCTGTCAGGCAAAAAATTTTGGGACTGGGTTACTAAGAGAAAAAGAAAACATTAACTGAATTCTTCATTGGTGCTTGGCGAACATAAAGAGAAAAGTTACGATGGGGCTTCTTGGTCCATCAGTTGTTTTACAGTCTCCTCCCACTTGAGTACAACAAATGGAACATTCATACAACTATGTGATACTGGTCCTTTTTTTTTGAGATGTTGTTCATCTCACCTCATGCATCACATTGGCTTGAATGTCTTTTATGTCATCACGCTGAAGCTTCATTTGAATTTCTACATTTTGTCATTTCATGGTAGGTTCATATTGATAAGACCAAGTCTCGTCACTCATGACAATTTATGCAGAAAAGAATTGTCTGCATTTTGCATTTCAATCAAGTCATGACAGGTATCTACACATCGTCATTTTTCTTCAGGAGTCAGGGAGGGGGACGGTCACCCTTTCCACAAACTTCTTTCTTCTTCAAAACTTCTGATGTAGATATGTTGCTCCACTGTGGTTTGAGACACAACAACGGTCAAACATACACTACTTAGCACTGCCTGCACACAGCTGATTAGTCAAACTCACACTTGTTGTTTACATATTTCAGTTCGAACTGCCGCAATGGTTATTGCACTGATGTTCCATATGTGCCAGGAACAAAATCAGTCTCTTACGTTTTTGGATGGATGGTGTAAAACCTCTAAATTTCACATTGATTATGTGATAAATACAAGCAATGGTAATTTATATTCAAAATGTTAGCAAGTGTCATCTTCTGCTATCGTAATTAAAAAAAATTAAAAAATTATGGACTTTGAAGTACCATAAAATGGAAACAGAGAGAGATAAATTGCTAAAATTTGCTATAGTTACTTGTCTTCATAAAGAGAACAAATAAACTGCACTTCATCTAAATCTGAGATAGTAGGTGAGGACTTTTTTTCCTGTTTGAACTGTCAGAGAATAACCCAGGATTTGTCAATATGGAAAATGTGTTTGGCAACAGAAAGAGGTGTAAAATGTTTGAAATCTTCAGAAAAAAATGTATACACTATAGAGAAAGATGCATAATATATAATATCTACAAAAACCAAGGTGTTCCAGGAGGAGGAGGAGGATGAATGCAATAAGGATGAAAGACAAAGGTACAGAAACAATCAGATTAAGAAGGGCACATGGCAAGGATACAGTCTTTGCTCTCGACTGTTCAACATGAACACCAAAGAAGCAACGAAGGAATTCAAAGAAAGCTGCAGAAATGAGATTAAACTTCAGCATGAAAGGTCCCCAGTGATATTAGTTAATGACATAGCTGTCCTCTGTGAAAAACAGGAAGAATATAGAAACTGCTGAAAGGGATCACAACCATCTACTGAGCACAAACTACAGATTGTGAGTAAACTGAAGAAAGTAGTGAGCAGCAGCAGGAATATTTGTAATAAACTTAAACACCAAATGTAGGGACCATGCAGCACATTAAGTGAAGGAATTCTGTTACATCTAAAGCAAAATAACATATGGGTAAAGCAAGAAGCCTATAAGAAGTAATCTAGCACAGGAGACCATTGCTCACTAAAAGAAGTGTCTCAGTACAAAATATAGGTCTTAACCTGAGAAAGAAACTTCTCACAATGTACAATGTGTGTGATAAAAGTGATGCGACTGACAACACTGCAAACGATCTGGCAATGCTGCGTATAGCGATCTATTCATCCCTTAAACTTGGGAAATCTGTGTGTGTGAGCTCTGAAGAGTTGAATACAGGTCTATGGAGAACATTCCTTATCAAGAGCTCAAGTTTTTCACTGGCACAAATAATTTTTGGAAGACCAAGAACATGTTGAAGATGAACCCCCACTCTCCAACTTCAAAAACTAATGAAAATGTTGAATGTGTGGGTACTCTTGTGAGATCAGGTCGATGTCTAACAATAAGGATGATGGGTGCCCTGTTAAACATGAATACTTTCACTGTGCATCAAATTTTGACTGAAGATTTGCACATGCAAAAAGTCTGTGCCAAAATGGTGCTGGAAATCTTCACAACGGGGAAGAATGACAATTAAAGAAACGTGTGCACTGAGAATGAAAGAAACATGTGCACTGACCTTCATGAGAAGATTGCAAACGACTACAAATGATTCAGTTATGTTATCACATTCCTGAGAAAAATTAGCAAAGTGAGGAGAGGCACTCTGAGACATCTCCTTGATTGAAAACAGCTCAAATAAGCAAATGAAAGATCAAAACAAACACATGCAGCTGACTGAAGTGTGTCCAGTTAGCACTCCTAATCAGCCATCTTGGCGGCTTCCATTCAAGGACTTCTCTGCCTGGCAGGTGAATCCAGAATTGGAAATGGTCACCTGAATGTAGGTCAATAGGTACTTCACACTCAGCAGAATCTGTGAAGGCTACAGAGCAGAAAGAGAGGTCTCATGCTGGAGATTTTCAAGTAGGAATGCTGAAATGAGTGAGACTGCCCTTGCTGAGGGTGTACAGCTCTTGAGACATCACAAGGCTTTCTAAAACCCTGTTACTGAGCAAGTAGGGCTTTGAGCCCCATGGTACATAACGAACATTGAAGTCTTCCAGTACGAAAAAAAGGTCATGGGTCAGGAATTGTTCTATAAGAACCACAGAATGATGCATGCACAGAGCATATAGTGATCCTTTAACCCATATGAACTTCAACTGAAACTGCTAGCAAGTCAGTAATTAGGAATAGAGTAAATGAGTATTGTGTATTACTGACAACCACAGCCCTTTCTTTAGTCAGGTGTAGCCCTATAATACAGGGGAATCAGTAAGTTTAAAATGTGTCTCTAGTAAACACAAGCAAAGGAACATCCTTGTGATAGGAGTTTCAGTTCCTCCATAACTGCCCTAAATTCACCAATGTTCTGCTGTAGTGTGGGAGCCATTTGATTGGTAAGGTTATTCTCTCGCCTTGTTCCTCTGTTGTTGCGTGGATCCCATGATGGTGGGAGGTTTAGTCGATGGGCTCAATGTTTGCTTCAGGCATAGTTTGTATTCCACTGTCTCCAAAGTGAGAACATTAGAACTGACAGAGAGAATGACATCTACGTGGTCTAACATTTTACAATTGACTTGTTTGTCAGAGAAGACTTCGTAGCAGCCGCAGCATCAGTGCTGGCCTGTATACTGAAGTCTGTCTGTTGAGGTGCCAGACACTCAAAATGTGGGCAATCATGGCCTTTTTTGATTTGCTAGAGGGAGTTACAGACTTTATAATAACAGCACCTTTGCAAATACATTGAACAGGCTTTGTGACAGCTGAAGCAAACAAAGTAGCGAAAGTGGGATGTTGTAAGGCCATGCAGATCTCTTTGGCCTCACCTATGGGCCTCATTTTTAGCTCATGCATCTTACTTTCACAACACAGTCTCTATTCCAGATGAGGTGAACCCAGCTAATTAACACATTTTGGAGGAAACAAACACCATGGATGGCTACCACATTTGCCCCAAGTGGCTTCTCCCTTACACGCTACAGTGGTGTGCCCAAAGCGCTGGCACGAGCCAGCGATATAAGGTCTCATGTTTAAGCAAATGAAATCTGCATAGTTATGCTCTGGAAGCTCACAAAGGTAAGATAAGTGAAATTAGGGCTTGTGCGGAAGCATATGGACAGCAGTTTTTCCCTTGCTCTATTTGATAATGGAAAAGGATAGGAAACGACTAGTAGACATATAATGCCGGGTGCGAGATTTATGGTCGCCTGCTCACCACTGGCAACCGAAGATTGGCAGCTCACAACTCAGGCTTACATGTAAATTATATTTTGTTTTCTAAAAACACTAGGGCTAGGCTCAGAATAGTACAGACAACACAAACCTGTGCACAGTTAGTGTACTATATTACTGTACTTGTATGTAAGCCATGCCAAGTGTCAGCAACAACGAAAAAATGTCCTAGTTTGTGAAACAAGAAAGCACCATCACCCATTAAAAATATCTGGTACCATATGATCCATTAGTACTTTCTTGATAATGTGGCACCCTCTGGTATTCAACTTTTATGGCTACCTATATTGGGTCTTCCATTTGAAGACTCTGTGCACCTTCTGTGTTTGGCAGGAAAATTAAATGTGACTACATTAGCACAGTAGGGCAATGAACATCAGTGCAGAGAATTCATTTACTTTATAGTGAGTACTGTGAAGCAGGATCTCACACACAATTTGAACTGATGGTTCCATTGATCATTCTGCAATCGATCAGGCAAATGTGTGTGTTAGACACATCGATACAAATGACAGTCACATAAAGAAGGACAGTTAAAGTGTAATAAAACTACCAAACTCCACTTTCTCTGGTTACTTCACAGCTTTGACTGATTATTTAGATAAGACTGTAGGCCCAAGTGAATAAAGAGAAAAATGTTTATTATAGGCTTCGGTACTAATAGTGTTGCAAATACGGTTGGGCACAAATCAGGATTACATGTGCAAATGAAAGCTCTTTGCCCAAAACTGACACGCATTCATTGCCTTGCACACCACTTGCAGTTAGCTGTTTTACATGCCTATTGGGAATTTGAACATCCCAAAACATTTGACTCAGTGGTTAGAAATATTTTCAAATTCTACCATGTATCAACAACACAAGCTGTAGGTGAAGAAATTCATAACTTGAGCAATATTCACACCATCATGTGGTTAGCCAGCAAATAAAGTGCCATTCGAGCTCCCCTGCAATCATGGAAAGTTGTTGTGACCTACCTTGAACCGGTAGCCCATGGCAATAACGAAAATGCTGCTAAAGAGAAGTGTTTGCTGAAAAGTCTAAAGCAATTTAAATTTGTCAGGCCTCTCAACTTACTCTTCGACGTCTACCAGAAATTGAAACCACTGAGTGTGGCACTACAAACAAAGGAACTCCTTTTTTCATCGCTGAAAATGAAAACTGAACACAGCATCTCAAATTTGGAGGACCTGCATTCTACTGTTGGACCAAGTGAACAAAGGTTTCTAGGAACAAGTATCCATTTCAGGAAAAATGAATGATGTTCAGCTGACAAACATTCAAACTGGGGAGTAAGAGTACCAGACTGTGAAAGAAACTCGATAAAAATGCAGAGGTGAACATCACCAAAAATTTTGCAGTCTCATCAAATGTTATTACCTCTCGGCATGTTTTTCACACTTTGGGACTCTTTAGGCTGGCCTCACAAAGACAAATTCTTCAGTTTAGAAATAACGAAATAAAAATTCTCTTCATGTATTTGAATCCTACTCTCTTTGATGAGAAAGTGGATGTTCTGTTGCCAGTGTGGTAGAATACAAACTTTTTCCCCCTCACAAACACTGAATCAGATGCTTAAGAAAATTAACAATGAAAATTTTTCTACAAGACTGTCAAAGCTGCTTCAGGTTCTCACATTCTGTGCTGTTCTGTCAATAAGCAGCTTCATGTCAGAGACGTTTCAGTTGTCACAACAGACTAAAAACTGTGTACCCTGTACAGAACTTGGCTGAAGACAGGCGTACAGGAGGATTTGTTGTTGATATGTGACAATGTAGGGAAGGGAGTGAGACAGGGGTGTAGCCTATCCCCGATGTTATTCAATCTGTATATTGAGCAAGCAGTGAAGGAAACAAAAGAAAAATTCAGAGCAGGTATTAAAATCCATGGAGAAAAAATAAAAACTTTGAGGTTTGCCGATGACATTGCAATTCTGTCAGAGACAGCAAAGGACTTGGAAGAGCAGTTGAACGGAATGGATTGTGTTTTGAAAGGAGGATATAAGATGAACATCAACAAAAGCAAAATGAGGATCATGGAATGTAGTTGAATTAAGTCGGGTGATGCTGAGGGAATTAGATTAGGAAATGAGACACTTAAAGTAGTAAAGGAGTTTCGCTATTTGGGGAGCAAAATAACTGATGATGGTCGAAGTAGAGAGGATATAAAATGTAGACTGGGAATGGCAAGGAAAGCGTTTCTGAAGAAGTGAAATTTGTTAACATCGAGTATTGATTTGTGTGTCAGGAAGTCGTTTCTGAAAGTATTTGTATGGAGTGTAGCCATGTATGGAAGTGAAACATGGACGATAAATAGTTTGGACAAGAGGAGAATAGAAGCTTTCGAAATGTGGTGCTACATAAGAATGCTGAAGATTAGATGGGTAGATCACATAACTAATGAGGAGGTATTGAATACAATTGGGGAGAAGAGGAGTTTGTGGCACAACTTCACAAGAAGAAGGGACCGGTTGGTAGGGAATGTTCTGAGGCATCAAGGGATCAAAAATTTAGCATTTGAGGGCAGCGTGGAGGGTAAAAAATCGTAGAGGGAGACCAAGAGATGAATACACTAAACAGATTCAGAAGGATGTAGGTTGCAGTAAGTACTGGGAGATGAAGAAGCTTGCACAGAATAGAGAAGCATGGAAAGATGCATCAAACCAGTCTCAGGACTGAAGACCACAACAACAACATCTGTAAATGGACCTTCTCTGTCTGAGTCTGACCCAAGAGCTGCCATTGATAAGCAGTCCTTCACTGCAGAAAGACAAAACTACACAAACATGAAGTGCTAAACCACTAGACTATGGTACCGGTATTTACATATGTTTGCAATTATTATGTTAAACCATAGTACTCTGTTAAACAATTTGATTTGGTGTTATGTGCAAAGATACCATTCAAATAGTTTGTCTGTCAAACGGTCTCTGTGGAGAGAGAGAGGAGGAGAGGAGAGAGGGGGGAAGGGGAGGAGGGAGGGAGGGGATAAAGAGGTTGTGGTGACCAAAGTTTTTAGAGTGGCTAGTGACAACAGAATTGGAATTTTGCATCCTGGTATAAGGTACCCTCCACTAACCATGTGGTGGCTTTCGAAGTGCCTATTTTGATGTAGAAGTGTTGTGCTAATAAATGCAAGAAGCAAGACTTTTGATTTTATCAGTTTGTATTTTGCACAGATAGTTGAGCTCACTTGTCTTCCAGTTCCTCTTTGAGAATGCCCGTGATGTATGGTAAACTCGTTCTGCTGTGATGAGATAGGGATAAATTTGATAGTTCTGTCTTGGTTCCAGGAGCACCTAGGAAAATAATGCGCCACCCAGGCAGAACCTTGATTGCCTGCGTAAGCATCATACAACTGAGGTGGGCCAGTTCTCTAGAGGTTTCCTGCTAACAGCTGTCCTGCCTCAACAGCCACGAATCTCATTGAGACACAAAACTCCTTGAGAATGAGGTTTATTATTATTATTATTATTATTATTATTATTATTATATATTAAGCCAAAATCCCTATTCCCTGTAGCACACAACGTTCCACCACCACACCACACAATACTTGCTGGAGCACCCACACAGCTTACGATTAGAGGACTGGTGGCACTTCCCAGCCCCAGGCCCCCGCAGCTCAGGAAACACAGATTTTCACCTAGCCCATACCCAGCAAACAACGGCTGAACTCCTTGAGGTGTTTCCCATTTAGAACAACCAAGAGCCACATATGGCTTTATCAAAAATACCATGGATGCAGCATGCATTACCCTCTACTACTTCTGATGGTTGTTCCTGTTAAAGAGTGATACATTGAATTTCATCTGTTAGGAAGTTCCAAATCCAGTCACACAACTCATTTGACTTTCCATAAACTCATATTTTCTTCATTAGGCAACAGTGGATAACTAGTGAGTACCTCCTAGAATTTACAGTACCAGTCCACACATCACTATGTAGAGTCCTCTGGATCTCATGGACAAAGTGAGCATTCCCCCATGTGAATTGAAATACATCACACATTCACCAGTAAATAACATGCTTGAGCGAGAGACAGCATTTGGAAATAGTGACAACAATGCAAGACAAACAGGTATTTATTGCTCCGTGTTGTCCTCAGATAATTCATTCACAAATGTCGGTCTAAATCTTTTCGTAACTTTCAATACGATAGGTGCTGCAGCTGCAACGAACTTTTTGAAAGAGTTCATGATGCCTTCAGCTGCCGTTCTTTTTATTTAAGTACAATTGTACAATTTTGGCCCTAGGCCATCTTCAAGTATCTAAAAAACAGTATTATACATTGGATACATTACTGACACTTGTGATTTTGATGTAGGAATTACTTTATGGATTATTTTTTATGCCATGTATGTCGTCGTTCCTATGACTCCATGTTATGCTCATAAAAAAAAAAAAAAAAAAAAAAAAAATCAGAGATGTTTTCCGTTATTATACGAGCATGTTACTTTCGAGCAGTTGTTGGAAAGCTCTCATATATAAGACCCATGTATGAACTAGGAAGATTATAATTATTTTACAGAAATTTGTTAAGTAACCTGTATATGCTTCTGTTCTCAAACATATTTAATTATTGCTCATTATTGACGTAAATATGACTGTACATAATTTCTTTAAAATAATTTGTAAATATTTATTCATTTAATGTGGGAGAAAGTCTTTTTTGAACAGTTGGTACAAAGATCTTATATACGAAATCTATCATAATACTCTAATGAAACAGTACTGAAAACTATGATAGTCGAATAAATATTGTTGTATGGTTGCATGGTGTTTTGCATTACAGTCATATTTATTAATGAATGTAGCAATAATTTTACATTCTATGGTTATGTAATGCTTTGTCATAGATTTAGTAAAAAATTTTCTACGAATTTCCCACTTTGCAGGTCTTTTTGCTCATTTAAAACTCTGACTGATCTTTTAGATGGATGCTAATTTCAATTCCTTCCATTAAATCCGTGATTTTTTCCTTTCCGTATATTATTCTTTATATTACAAAGTTACGGAAAGGAAAAATCTTGGATGTAATGGAAGAAATTTTTTTCTGTATATTACTCTAATTGTGACAAAGTTACAGAATGGAAAAGTCGTGGATGTAACGGAAGAAATTGAAATTTACATCCATCTAACATAGCAGTCAGTCAGAGTTTTAAATGAGCAAAAAGACCTGCGAAACAAGAAATTCCTAGACAACTTTTTACCAGTTCTACGACAGAGCATTACAGAACCATAGAATGTAAAATTGCTACATTCATTAATAAATATGATTGTAATCCAAACACCATGCAACCATACAACAGTTTTTAGTCGACACACTGTTTTCAGTACTGTTTCATTAGAGTACTACTATAGATTTCGTATATAAGATCTTTGTACCAACTATTCAATAATGTCGTTCTCCCACAATAAAGAAAATTATTTACAAATTATTTTAAAGAAATTACATACAGCCATATTTCCACCAACAATGAGTGGTAATTAAATATAATTGATAACAAAAGCATATGCAGATGAATTGACAAATTTCTTTAAAATAATTATGATCTTTCTAGTTAATACATGGGTCTTACATATAAGAGTTTTGCAACAACTGCTCAAAAGTAATGTGCTCCTACAATAGCATAAAACATCTCAGATTTACTTTATGAGTATAACATGGAATCATAAGAGTAGCAACTTACATGGCACAAAAAATAATCCATAAAGTAAGTTATAATGCACTTAGTATATCTGATATGACTTGTTCCTACAACAATATCACAATGTCACTGATATATCCAACATATAATGTTGTCTTTTTAGATACTTGAAGGTGGCCAAAATTGTACAATTGTACTTAAATAAAAAGAACGGTACATGAAGGCATCGTGAACTCTTTCAATAAATCTTTTTCTAATATTTTTTTAATATGATCATGCACTGTTAACTGCGGTACTTGATGTTCAGCTGTTCTTTTGTGAATGGATTTTGAGGCATGAGGAATATAAGGTCTGACCATGGCACACTGTACACCTGACTGCCATCAGTGTTATATGCCTATAATTATGATAAACTGTCAAACTACTCCATCTGAAAACTAGAATGAAATGTATCTTTTTCCAATCACTTAGAACCACTCATTATTTGAGTGACATGCATTACACTGCTGCTATAAATGGAGAAAAATAATTTAGAATCATCTGTACAGAATCTTACAGGTATATCATTAGTTCCCACTGCCTATCCTCCATTGTGCTTTTAGTGCTCTGTTTCGCAGTCAATTTTTTTAATATCTGCCGTTTTGGAGCTCCTACAGTGACTGAAAGAAGGTACCATGTTTCCTGCCCTCTGCAGTGAAACATTTTCAGAATACTGAACTGAGTGTTTCAGCCTTCGCTATTCATGAGCATATAATCAAAATTCCTACTTCTTAATGCAACAGTGAGTCATCAATTATTTCAAATGACTCCAGGCATTGAGGTGTAGTTCCAATGGAAGAAAGTGTTTGCTGAAGTTCCTAGAGCACAAACATCAGCAGTCTTGAATTTAGCATTTGCTGATGAGGGACATTATCTGTAATAACCATACCATGGATACTTGATTGGTTACTTTCACTACCTTACACATTCTGGCTTTTTTATTTTTAAAAGTAGCTTGTTGTTCAAATTGGCTCATGCTGGAATGGAATAGTGCAAATAGTCAGTAATGAGTAACTTTCACATCATACCACAAGATTCTGTTAGGGCATTACACCAGAAGAATCCAGAACTAACCAGTCATTCTGAAGACAAAGCACTGATGTAAGACATTTCCAATGAATATAGAGTAAGCTAGTTCCTTAAATCAATTACATTCAAGTGTAAGAAAAGTAAGTTATGGCTCACGTTTTCTTGTGAAGACACAAACCTTTAAAATTAAGTATGTTACCAGGATTCTCTCACTGGCTTGAATGGGAAAAAAGAGGTGTATGTGGGGGACTTCCTTCCCTTATCATGCTTATGAATGTGCCTACACCAAAGTCATACAAACAGTTTGTATTCCAAGTTGAATTAATTTACAGTGGAGTGTGTGCCATTTAGAAACTTACAAGCAGATTGAAACTCTCTGTTAGAATCTTGTCTTTTGTAGGCAATGCTCTGACTGAGCTATCCACACGACTCGTGTCGTGCGTTGACATTGCAATGGAAAGAACATAATTTGCACTCTTTAAAAAGTTGTTAAGTTCTTCTGCTGAGGGTTAAGTCTCTGACATATTAAACGAATTTGGGGTGTCATATTTGGCAACTCGCTTGTGTAGAACTAAATTGACAGATTAAGATATTTTGGCTCAACAACCCCCCCCCCCCCCCCCTCCCCCAACACCACCACTATTTTTTTCAGAAAACCATCCATATAAATTCATAAGGTTCCTTTTGGCTCAACACTCCCAACCTCCACTATTTTTTTCAGAAAATCATCCCTATAAATTCATAAGGTTCCTGGTGCTGTGAGTATATTTCCTATGAATGTCCATTTGACACTCGCCATACATCTAGTTGTTTGATGGAAATTGAGGACATGTAACAGAGTGAGTGAAAGAGCCATTGTAAAGTGAGCAGGATTAAATTTTTAATTCTTTACTAATTCAAGTTGTCTGAGAAATTTATTTGCACACCTTCTTGTTATTCGTCATTGTCTTACTTACCTTAGTACCCCTGCTACTCCAACCTATTTCAACGCAGAAAAAAATACAAATATAAAAAAAAACCTGCAGGCTGCATCTGGGAACTCAACAAAGGTTCTCTGCTCCCAAGCCAGATAGATGCCTTGGTCACTATGTCGGCAGCATTCTCGAACAGCATTTACTTTATGGATACGGAAGTGGCAATTACAAAACTGTCTTTCCTCAATTACTAGGAAAATATGAGTTTCTGGGACACAATCTAAAATGATGAAAAATGTTCAATGTCTGCTCGGAAGCTGCACAGTCAGTGCAGTGGATTGCCAAGTGAAGAGGCCTGGTCTTCACTCCTGGACAAGTTGGGGATTTTCTCTTCTTGGGGACTGGGTGTTGTGTTGTCCTTATGTTTGTATCCTCATAACTGACAGTCCACAGTTATGCCGGTTGAACAAGCACCACTCAAATGTCAATAAACAGAGAAAAAACAAAAAAATGCTCAATTTTCAGTTAAACAATAACAACTCTAGATTGGAATATAAACAATATTAGGAAAAGGATAGATTGCACATATGACTGCTATCGCCAATAGATCCCCCCCCCCCCAAGTTGTAGCTGCCAGAGACAGCGGTCGTGTGTGCAGGATGTGTGCTTGCTTGTGTGAATCTGTGTTTCTTTACTTTGCTGAAGAAGGCTTTGGCCCGAAGCTATAATTTAGCCTTTCACACACACACACACACACACACACACACACACACACACACACACACACAGTTTCCTATCAAACATACATTTGGGTACTGTAGGAGCTGAGGAAGGTGAAAGTAAATGTCCTACAATAACATAGAAAATCTCAGTGCCATTTATAAAAGGCTGCAAACCTAGAAACTAGCCTATCTTCCTCCATCATTTACTTTTCTCTTCCAAAGAAGCAGCTTCATTTTGAAGATTGAATTGTTGACAATAAGGTGAATGAATTCAGTTTCATTTTCTTGAAGAGCTTATTCAGTGAGCTTTAACTTCTCAAATATATCACATAAGTATAAACCTCTAGTAGAAGTTCAGCATTGAGAAAGCACATAGCACTGACCATTTTCTTCTTCCAGGTAAGAGCAGACTTTTCACCCAAGTTAAAAAATACATGATAAAACATTTCCCCTGGAAAATGAATGAGCCCTGCTATAAAATAAGAGAGATTTATGTTCAGCTCCTATATTGTAACATGCCTGTCTAAAAAAAAATCTAGCTTTCTGAGAATGAGTTGTTATAAAGTTCTCCACATTAAGACAGTTTGCAGTACTTGATTCAAATCAACACTCAATTGTTCCAAAGCAAGCACTTCTCTATGGATAATGCAAAGGGTTCAAATAATATTAGGAGCTTTGTCAAGGATAAGTGCTAATAGACCACAGTAATACCCCAACATGGATTGTGCACCATCAGTACACACACCAACACAATGAGACCAGTTAATTTGATTTTCTGTTATGACATTGTCCACATCTCAAACAGATCCTTGACTGTCATTTATGCATTTATTTCCTTACAAAAAGTAAGATCTTCCATTGTTTTGTTACTTTTTTCATCAACAAATTGCACAGAGCAAATTAAATGAGCATCTCTATTGCTATCAAAGGCTTCATCAAGCTGCATAACAATATTCATCCTCCTAATTGTTCTATAATTAGTTCAGGAAGATTCTTTCATAAATCTTGAATTTGATGACAACAAAATGAGCAAAAGCTGTTTTGCTATGGGCACCATGGCAACAGCACACTACTTCTTCTTCTTCTTCTTCTTGGTGTCACACACTTGTAGTGTGTTGGCTGCTCACAGGCTATCTATTCACCCCGGCTCTATGCAGCACTTCAGCATTACTCACTTTCTCAATCCATGGTATTTTTAGTAATCGGCGCAAGAACCACATTTCTGTTGCTTCTAATCTCTTTACAGAAGCTGCTTCAATTGACCAACTTTCCACCCCACAGAGTAGGATGGGGATAAAGTACCACCCCTATTCTCAGATGGAGCTACATGTCTGTGTATATCAGCACATTTCGTATCTTTCAGAATGTTTCTTTGGCAATCCCACTACGAATCTTAATTTTCTCATAACAATCAAGTTTTGAGTTTATCACAGTTTCTAGGTATTTAAATTTGGTTACTTTCTCAATTTCATTACCATTAATGACTAGGCACTCGATTTCACCAGGGGTTCTTTTAATTGATATCCACTTAGTTTTCTTGGCATTTGTTCTGAGAGCAAAATGCTGACCAGCTTTATCTATTTCTGTAAGTATTTTCTGTAGCTCAGCTACAGATGGCGCAAAAAAAGCTGTGTCATCGGCATACCACAAGTTCCAGATCTTCACGCCATTTACTTTTATACCAAATAATTCTGAGTCTTGACTGGATTGAAAAATCTTGTGCAGATACAAATTGAACAGTAATGGGGATAGTATATAGCCCTGGCACACTTCTTTTAGTATTTGCACACTTCTTTTAGTATTTGCACAGTTCTGTTTTTAAATTTTTGTTAATTCTGACCTCTGCTGTAGCAACAGCGCACAACAGTATTAATTTTTCTGCGATCGTATGGGCTTTCTTACATTTTGCTACACAGTAAGCTACACTGCAAGAAGCTAGAAATGCTTTACTTGAGAATTCTGCCTGCTTAGAAAATGATGATTTTTGTTCTTTCATTTGATAAACTTTTATATAAACATATGCCACTTGTTTCACTGTGTCATTCTTATGGGCACTTTCTGAAAGACATTTTAATTTTCTAGGTAGCATATATTCAACAGAAAGTACTTTCCAACACAAAACACACTTTCCACAGTTTTCATTTTTTCACAACAGTGCACACAAAACCAGAATCCAAGTAGGTATCGGCGTATTTTCTACACTTGCATTTCCTCTCTTCATTGCCACTTTTCTTGCCATCCTCAGCAAGTTCTAACTTTTTACTTCCACTTGACAAATTTAAAAACGTTCCCATAGTTCATCACCTTTATCAAATTTATAACAAAGTCACAATATTAAAAAAAAAGACTGGTTGAAAACACATCACTCAGTGCTGATGCTAACCATCATCTAAAATGGTGAGAGACCACTCAGTTTGACACCAGAAATAACAACTGTCTTCCTTGCCACCAACGATAAAACAAATCCATGATGTCAGATCGTCATTCATGATTCACCAGGGAGCCATGGCATACAGGTTGAATGCCAATGCTTTAGGTGACTAGGGAAGGCACATTTAGTGTTACTTTAAAGTTTCACCTTTCAGGACTAACATTTGTCCTTATTGATAATTTAAAGAGTTCTGCAAATTACTAAATAACAACAGGCAACATCTTTACTTTTCTGCAGTTCAGAGGGCAACTGTGCAGAAATACTTGCATAACATGAAAAATTTTCTGATTTTAAAGGTCTGTTTAACACCTGCCAGTTCACTGCACCCGTTATTACACAACCAAATACAGCACCATTAGTTTTAGTCATGCAGGCACTGTTTTCACCACGAACCGACACTAGTTTTGATAATACAATTCTTACAGAGATTAACCCTTTTGGTGCTGTGGGCTTGTATACAGCTCCTGATACACCATTTCCCAGGTGTTGTGGGCATGTATACATGCACCGTTTGGGTTTTCCTACAAAGCTATGGATGTCAGACAGTGCTCTGAGCCACAGACCTCACTGCTGCAGATGAGTACTTGCATATCTTGATGAATAAAAAAAAACCTTATTTTGATATGAGGTCAAATCAGCACACCTATTTCACATCACCATTTTAGATTTTGCTAAAATTTAGAATACTTATAGTGAGTGCTGGGACTACAAAAAATTCCAAATATCAACCTTTTTTAATCTCAAACCAATCCTGAAATATGGCTGTGTAACCTTTTCAAAAACCAGCCAAAAGCGTGTGAACAGACTTTTTTAAAAACTGCCCTATGAGTTGCTCTAATTGAGCTAGAGTGCTGAGAAAGGTGTCACTTTATGGCCTTTTGCATGCTCTTCCCAGGGATACACAACAAAACATAGCTTCTAATTAATAATCTTTTTCAAAATACTAATTAATATTGTGATTTATTTTTTTACAAAAAGTACATACTTGAAAATTTTCAAAACATTTGCACAACTACTTCACACTGTTGTAAATCACATGGCAGAATATAAATGTGGGATGATGATGGGTTCATTGAAAAAAAAAAAAAAAAAAAAAAAAAAAAAAAAAAAAAAAAAAAAAAAAATATCCCGAGCTCTTGTTTTTCACTAACAGCCCTAGTAAACAGGAATTTCATTAAAATATACTGAAAGGTAAGTAAAAAAAGGTATTAGAAATATCAAAACATCACCTTGTTAAAACAAAACTAATCAGCATATTTTATAATCGATTGCTAATTTTCATTTCATACAACTTAACTAACAGTATATTAACTGATAAAACAAAAACGTTTGAGCATTTAACTACAAACTGAAATAAAGTATGAAAAAGTACAAGTATTTACATAATAGTTCTGGTCCATGATGTTTGGAATGAAACTCTTAAAAAATTTAAATACATAACAATTGTTTTTGCATAACAGGTATATATACATAGTCAAATTTAACACAATAGGTACTAGCAGTAATTTTGAAACAACTTTCTATAAAATGTACATTAGCACTAACCTGAGATAAAAATTAAGTTTTGGATTGAAAACAGTTTCCCAATAAATTGTCTTAGAACTTCACATATTACATCTTAATAAAGCCGACTGGGTTTGGTTTACATCACTTTCATTAAAAGTGTATGTTCTCCCTATCGGAGTAAATGGATTTACTTTTGTGAGAACATCCACAAATGACACCCACAGGACATCTGCATGTGCAGGATAGGAAAATGACTTAGCTGGTCCAATTGGATGAAGAAAAGTTATTTTCAGTTCATCAAGTTCTTTGTTTTTTCTAGAATGTACACAAGCCACCAGTTTCTGCCATATACAGTGGTGACATAGCCTGATATATCTTGTAACTTCAGTTTGTCTGGTGATATAGTTACTTCCATCTCCCAAATCTGCATATCACCTGAAAAGTATTTGACTATTAATTTTGATGTAGTGTTGGGAAGGAACGCATGAAATTGCTCTGTTCCTATGATTGTCAATGCCTCTTCAAGCCGGCTTTTTAAAAATATTTCTGAAGCAGCATAGTCTTTTATTATTATATACTGCCCACTCAAATGGAGTTTGGATCTGATTTTGGTATGGCCTTTGCAAACTTGTATGAGCTGCCAGTCTCTTAACTGAACCCCCTACTCCTCACAAGGCCATTTCCCATGTGCTGTGGCTGAAAAGTGGCACTCAGCTTTTATGTCGAAGTCTTCCTCATGAAGGCAAAGATTCAGGAAGTTTTCCTTATTTTTCTACTGAGCAGCAGAACTGTCAGAATAATAGTATATCTTCTTTGGAAGCTTTTGAAATTTATTTGTTAGATAAAAAATACGCTGCTTTTGAAAGGTGTAACCCACAACTGTATTGTGCTCCAGACAATCGGAAACAATGACAAAGCTCATATGCTCAATTTTGTCTTCCTGTTTGTAATAGATAACAAAAGGATGAAATGTAATCTATTGTCTTGTCCAGTGGTAACTCTGAGCTTCATCCTGTAGAACTATACTATAATTTTCTGGAAAATCACATATGACAACAAATTCAGATTCCATAAGATTTACTCTTGTGGAGTTAAGGAATGTTCATTATTGCTTGGCAATGAGGTCATGCCAAATCAAAGTAGACATCTTATTACAAAATAAATCTATGAATTCTTCAGATGTTTTCTGAACAATTTTTAGAATACAGCAGTCACCTGACGTCCAATGTCGGAACTGAACTCTTTCAATTAAGTTTTCATCAAAAGTCTTGTAAAACTTTACACATGACAATTTCTCCTGAGCAATATTCACAGCTTCCCATGTTGTAATCAACTGATGATGGGTTGCAAAGCATTTTTGCAACGCACTGTTTCTTGTTGTTGTTGTGGTCTTCAGTCCTGAGACTGGTTTGATGCAGCTCTCCATGCTAATCTATCCTGTGCAAGCTCCTTCACCTCCCAGTACCTACTGCAACCTACATCCTTCTGAATCTGCTTAGTGTATTCATCTCTTGGTCTCCCTCTACAATTTTTACCCTCCACGCTGCCCTCCAATACTAAATTGGTGATCCCTCGATGTCTCAGAACATGTCCTACCAACCGACCTCTTCTTCTAGTCAAGTTGTGCCACAAACTTCTCTTCTCCCCAATCCTATTCAATACCTCCTCATTAGTTACATGATCTACCAACCTAATCTTCAACATTCTTCTGTAGCACCACATTTCGAAAGCTTCTATTCTCCTCTTGTCCAAACTATTTATCGTCCATGTTTTACTTCCATACATGGCTACACTCCATACCTCCATACAAATACTTTCAGAAACGACTTCCTGACACTTAAATCTATGCCCGATGTTAATAAATTTCTCTTCTTCAAAAACGCTCTCCTTGCCATTGCCAGTCTACATTTTATATCCTCTCTACTTCGACCATCATCAGTTATTTTGCGCCCCAAATAGCAAAACTGCTTTAATTGTCTCATTTCCTAATCCAATTCCCTCAGCATCACCCGATTTAATTCGACTACATTCCATGATCCTCGTTTTGCTTTTGTCGATGTTCATCTTATATCCTCCTTTCAAGACACAATCCATTCCGTTCAACTGCTCTTCCAAGTCATTTGCCGTCTCTGCCAGAATTACAAAGTCATCGGCGAACCTCAAAGTTTTTATTTCTTCTCCATGGATTTTAATACCTACTCTGAACTTTTCTTTTGTTTCCTTTACTGCTTGTGCAATATACAGATTTAATAACATCGGGGAGAGGCTAAAACCCCGTCTCACTCCCTTCCCAACCACTGCTTCCCTTTCATGCCCCTCAACTGCCATCTGATTTATGTACAAATTGTAAATAGCCTTTTGCTCCCTGTATTTTATTCCTGCCACCTTTAGAATTTGAAAGAGTATTCCAGTCAACATTGTCAAAAGCTTTCTCTAAGTCTGCAAATTCTAGAAACGTAGGTTTCCCTTTCCTTAATCTTTCTTCTAAGGTAAGTCGTAAAGTCAGTATTGCCTCACGTGTTCCAACATTTCTACAGAATCCAAACTGATCTTCCCCGAGGTCGGTTTCTACCAGTTTTTCCATTTGTCTGTAAATAATTTGTGTTAGTATTTTGCAGCTGTGACTTATTAAACTGATAGTTCAGTGATTTTCACATGTCAACACCTGCTTTCTTAGGGACTGGGATTATTATATTCTTCTTAAAGTCTGAGGGTATTTCGCCTGTCTCCTACCTCTTGCTCACCAGATGGTAGAGTTTTGTCAGGACAGGCTCTCCCAAGGCCGTCAGTAGTTCTAATGGAATGTTGTCTACTCCCGGGGCCTTGTTTCGACTCAGGTCTTTCAGTGCTCTGTCAAACTCTTCATGCAGTATTGTATCTCCCATTTCATCTTCATCTACATCCTCTCCATTTCCATGATATTCTCCTCAAGTACATCGCCCTTGTATAGACCTTCTATATACTCCTTCCACTTTTCTGCTTTCCCTTCTTTGCTTAGAACTGGCTTTCCATCTGAGGTCTTGATATTCATACAAGTGGTTCTCTTCTCTCAAAAGGTCTCTTTAATTTTCCTGTAGGCTGTATCTACCTTACCCCTAGTGAGATAAGCCTCTACATCCTTACATTTGTCCTCTAGCCATGCCTGCTTAGCCATTTTGCACTTCCTGTCGATCTCATTTTTGAGACGTTTGTATTCCTTTTTGCCTGCTTCATTTACTGCATTTTTATATTTTCTCCTTTCATCAATTAAATTCAATATTTCTTCTGTTACCCAAGGATTTCTACTACTCCTCATCTTTTTACCTACTTGATCCTCTGCTGCCTTCACTACTTCATCCCTCAGAGCTACCCATTCTTCTTCTACTGTATTTCTTTCCCCCATTCCTATCAATTGTTCCCTTATGCTCTCCCTGAAACTCTGTACAAACTCTGGTTTAGTCAATTTATCCAGGTCCCATCTCCTTAAATTCCCACCTTTTTGCAATTTCTTCAGTTTTAATCTACAGTTCATAACCAATAGATTGTGGTCAGAGTCCACATCTGATCCTGGAAATGTCTTACATATTAAAACCTGGTTCCTAAATCTCTGTCTTACCATTATATAATTTATCTGATACCTTTTAGTATATCCAGGAATCTTCCATGTATACAACCTTCTTTTATGATTCTTGAACCAAGTGTTAGCTATGAATAATTTATGCTCTGTGCAAAATTCTACCAGACAGCTTCCTCTTTCATTTCTTAGCCCCAACCCATATTCACCTACTATGTTTCCTTCTCTCCCTTTCCCTACTGTCGAATTCCAGTCACCCATGACTATTAAATTTTCATCTCCCTTCACTACCTGAATAATTTCTTTTATCTCATCATACATTTCTTCAATTTCTTCGTCATCTGCAGAGCTAGTTGGCATATAAACTTGTACTACTGTAGTAGGCATTGGCTTCGTGTCTATCTTGGCCACTATAATACGTTCACTATGCTGCCTGTAGTAGCTTACCTGCACTCCTGTTTTTTTTATACATTATTAAACATACTCCTGCATTATCCCTATTTGATATTGTGTTTGTAACCCTGTATTCACCTGACCAGAAGTCTTGTTCCTCCTGCCACCGCACTTCACTAATTCCCACTATATCTAACTTTAACCTATCCATTTCCCTTTTTAAATTTTCTAACCTACCTGTCCGATTAAGGGATCTGACATTGCATGCTCCGATCCGTAGAACGCCAGTTTTCTTTTTCCTGATAACAACGTCCTCTTGAGTAGTCCCCGCCCGGAGATTCGAATGGGGGACTATTTTACCTCAGGAATATTTTACCCAAGAGGACGCCATCATCATTGACCCATACAGTAAAGCTGCATGCCCTCGGGAAAAATTATGGCTTAGTTTCCCCTTGCTTTCACCGTTCGCAGTACCACAACAGCAAGGGCCTTTGGTTAGTGGTACAAGGCCAGATCAGTCAATCATCCAGACTGTTGCCCCTGCAAACTACTGAAAAGGCTGCTGCCCCTCTTCAGGAACCACATGTTTGTCTGGCCTCTCAACAGATACCTCTCCGTTGTGGTTGCACCTGGCTATCTGTATCGTTGAGGCAAGCAAGCCTCCCCACCAACTGCAAGGTCCATGGCAGTGCTTATAATTGTTTAAACTGTTGTGTGTTACTGTATTTAGTTTGGCATTTTCTATCATTAATTTTATGTTTTGGTGAGTTGTGTACACACAGACAGCGTGTGTGTGCCACTCCAGCCAGCAAATACACAATGTTTCTCTCTCAACTTAGTAAATTTAGAGAAATCTATTTTTATGTTAGGAAACTTGTCTTTAAAATTTTTGTAAGCTTCTTTAAGGTTACAGAAAATAAATCTTTGTTATTTTTGTTTTACTTCCACTTGCTTCTGTAATTGTCACAAAATCTTTAATACCTGGCATTGCCCAGCTAACTTCATCATTTTCATAAAATGAATGTAAAGTTTTGACAGTTTCTGTTCGTAAATACGTCCCTGGTTTTCGGTTTGGACCTTCCATGAATCCTTTCTCTTTCAAAATTTGTTTGGACTGCCGAAAAATGTAATAGGAGCATTAAATTCCCTCATCATTTTCCTGACACTCCACTTTTCAGGTAAACTTTTAAGAATCGTTAGTTTTTTTGCTCTATTTATAGAATTAATAAAGTTTGTTTTGAGATTTTGAAGAACGGATTCATCAACATCAGTATCTGATGAAGAAGTTTCAACAGCAACAAAAAGTTTACGTGTCACTGATGAGGAGATTTTGTTCACTTTTGATTTGGAGTTACTTTTTTTATCAGTTGGGGACTCACCTAGTTCTTGAAGTGATGTGTTAAGTGTTTGAACATCCACTGAAGTTGCAGTGAAGTCAAGGTCTTGGTCCGGGATGATTATGTCTGATACAAAAGAATCTTCAACACTTTTATCACTGATGGGCTCTGGTGTATTTTTCAATGTGGTTACATCTTTACTACATTTATCACAAATCCTGCCACCACTAGGTATTTGTGGAAATAATTTGGGAATCCGTGCTGTGACATTTCTATTTTTTTTCCTGTCTCTAGCAAAATGATTTGACTTCTTCAATGGATTACAACACTGCACTCTTACAGCACTGCACTTTTTACTTGGTTCCATATTGTTACAAAAACCACTTATAAACTCTCCTTCAATTTATAGATTTACTTGTAAATGAACTATTAAATTTACTAGATACGAACTGGTCAACGCAGAGGTAACAATTGTTTTGCACTAAAACCACAGTGCACAATAATGCTACAGGCACACTAAGCCTTAGAAGGTAACAGTCTTGTATCCTCTCAACAATGGCTCCAGTCTCTGAATGAATGCACAGACATCGAGAGCTGTGCTTGTTTCAACTTGTTCACAGCCTGCTGCCTACATAGACAGGAACAAAAGCATGCTCAGCTCTCCTACAGTGGCTAAAATCTGTGCTAATTAAATGTGAATTTTTTGACCAGCAGTATTACATCACACCTTATTTAAATCTTAGCTATACGTCCCACACTCAACATTTCGTTTTGCCAGTTAATAGACTATTAGTTTTGTAAGAAACTAAAAAAATATGCAATCAATTATAGAAAATGTTGTTTAGTTTTCTTTCAAGAAGGTGATATTTTGATACTTCTAGTACTTTTTTACTTACCTTTTGGTATATTTTAATGAAATTTCTGTTTGTTTAAGATCAGTTTGGTCAAACTACAACTGTTAGTGAAAAACAAGAGTCCGGGATAATTTTTTTTTACCAATGAACCCATCATCATCCCACATTTATATTTTGCCATGTGATTTACAACAGTGTGAAGTAGTTATGGAAATATTTTGAAAATTTTCAATAATGTACTTTTTGTAAAAAAAAACCAAAATATTAATTAGTATTTCGAAAAAGGTTATTACTTAGAAGCTACATTTTTTTGTATATCACTGGGAAGAGCATAAAAAATGCTGAAAAATGATACCTTTCACAGCTCTATAGCTTAATTAGGGCAACTTCAAGGGCAATTTTTAAAAAAGTCCGTTCACACATTTTTGGCCAGTTTTTGAAAAGTTTACATAGCCATTTTCAGGAATGGTTTGAGGTAAAAAATTGAAATTTGGTACTTTTCTTAGTTTCAGTACCCACTTTCAGCAAAATCTAAGAGGGTGAGCTCAAATTTTTATCTAAATTGTTTTGATTTGACATGGAATGACCCCTATGTTGAATCATTCATGACATGATGATTGTCATGACCACGTGATTAGCAATGCACAAAGATGTGAAAGGGTGTTTCTTTGGATACGAAACCCAATGGGTGCTCTCACTTGTAAATGAAGTTTCAATACCTTATCTATATTTCATTCACTACAAAGTATGAGCAAACATCAATCTACCTGCCGTGCGTTTTAACCCTGCGAGATATTTTAAAATTTTGCACAATGTTTTACTTAACTTGATGCAACACAATGAGTATATCATATAATCAAAAGAAATTCAGTCATTTATGATGCAAAGATATCAGGTTATAAGATCTGCAAAAATCCAAACCCGGTTCTCCTGCTTACTAGGCAGGTGCATTAGCCACTAATCCACCTTGGTACAGTGGTTCACACAACTGCACAGATTACCCTAGCATGCCTCCCTCCTCGATTCAAATTCTCACTGCCACCCCAGTCTACTTTAACCCCCTTACACAGGAACAAAATTGCTGTTGCGCTCCACGTTCTGGAATTGCACCTCAGCATCGAACGTAAATGGGTGATCCAGCCTGAAACCCAAGGGAAGGGTACCCATAACAATGAAATGACACAATTTCAGAGACTTTTCTGGTTTCATATAGTTTATATATACACAATCTATATACATAACATCATATCTGTATGAGACTAGTAAAGTCACTGAAATCGTGTCAGAGACTTTAAACTACCCTCAAGATAAGCTATGTAACACATGGTGTCCCACAATGACCATTGGTAGGTCTGTTCTTCTTAACCTATATGAATAATCTTCCGTTGACATCTTGACATGGTCCAATCTTGACACGGTCCAATCTCGACAGTCATGAATGATGATGATGATGATGATGATGATGAAATGATGAGGACAACAAAAACACCCGGTCCCCAACCTGGCATGGAATCTAACCAAGGATCCCATGATCCAGAGGCAATTTCAGTCAAGTGTTATGCATAACACTCTGCATGCACATCAAATGCTAAGCAGTCACCAGTTTGGTTTCATTACAATAAACATAAGGCTAAGTTTATATAAACTTATTACTTTTCTGATCAGCCTTGGTACTTATTCCTTAAACAACAAAATTTATACATATTAACTGACATGATAATACTTATCTTATTGGTTTGGAAGAACAATGAATAGCATTACAAATGACACATCTTGTGTACTGTAGCAATTATAATGTAAATAATAAGAGTGAGTACTTTTGCATGGTAATGACTGACTTCCTGTGATTAACTTCACTCTGACTCAATTTCTCATAATAACTTTTGTATTAGAGCTGACAAAAATATACTTTTTCAATGCAGTTCCTTAACCCATGCACAAAAAAAAAAAAAAAAAAAAAAAAAAAAAAAAAAAAAAAAAAAATAAATAAACGCTCAATCAGTGTATGCAACTTTTTTGTGGTGAAAATGGGGAAAGTACTGATATTAAAATCATCACTAATTCAAATCCTTGAAGTGACACTGTCAAGTGTCAATATTTAATAATGTGATTATTTCATTCACCAAATTTTTCAAAAGAGCTTAATTCTGCCATTTTTCATGATGCATTATATATGACTGATGGCTTTCTTCCTGTCTGAAGAGGTGGCACTACCAACTGCTCCGTGGACGAGCACTTCAACTGCAGAAAGAGTGGCTTTTATTATTATTCCTGTCAATGTAACACTTCATTTGGGCCTAAATCAAGCATGTTGCCATCGTCACCCAAATACAGGTTGGAACTTCTTGACAAATGGCTTTCAGCTAAAAAAGTGTCCACAGTGAATACAATGTTCTGTAGAACAGTAAAAGAGCAATTCATGCCTCCCTGGAATAGGAACAGCTACATTAGGAGCTCAATAATTTTGTGTGTTCCTATTCCTTACTGTAAAATTAATAGTAAACATGACAACTTACTGTATACTTCACACACAAATCTATGATAGTAATCCACCTGGCCATACAATCTTTTTCCATTGATGTCCTAGCTTATCTTCTTCCCAATCCATTTTCTCGGCAATCTTCATATCAGTGTTTTCGTTTACATTCAGATATGCAGCAGTTACTTTGATCAATGGAGAGAAATGGCCCACCATTATGTTTTCTTTTCTCACAGTAGGCACAACATACAAAAACATTTCCCCTGACTTATCTTGCACAGGAATCCAATGGCCAAGAGAGTGACACTAACATTTCCAATGTAGATCTACTGTATGGCTTAATGGTTAGAGCCTCCTCTTGGATAAAATGTTGTTGTTTTTGTGGTCTTCAGTCCAGAGACTGGTTTGATGCAGCTCTCCATGCTACTCTATCCTGTGCAAGCTTCTTCATCTCCCAGTACTTACTGCAACCTACATTCTTCTGAATCTGCTTAGTGTATATATCTCTTGGTTTCCCTCTACAATTTTTACCCTCCACACTGTCCTCCAATGCCAAATTTGTGATCCCTTGATGCCTCAGAACATGCCCTACCAACCGGTCCCTTCTTCTTGTGAAGTTGTGCCACAAACTCCCCTTCTCCCTAATTTTATTCAATACCTCCTCATTAGTTATGTGATCTATCCATCTAATCTTCAGCATTCTTCTGTAGCACCACATTTCGAAAGCTTCTATTCTCCTCTTGTCCAAACTATTTATCGTTCATGTTTCACTTCCATACATGGCTACACTCCATACCTCCATACAAATACTTTCAGAAACGACATCCTGACACAAAAATCAATACTCGATGTTAACAAATTTCACTTCTTCAGAAACGCTTTCCTTGCCATTCCCAGTCTACATTTTATATCCTCTCTACTTCGACCATCATCAGTTATTTTGCTCCCCAAATAGCGAAACTCCCTTACTACTTTAAGTGTCTCACTTCCTAATCTAATTCCCTCAGCATCACTCAACTTAATTCGACTACATTCCATTATCCTTGTTTTGCTTGTGTTGATGTTCATCTTATATCCTCCTTTCAAAACACTGTCCATTCTGTTCAACTGCTCTTCCAAGTCATTTGCCGTCTCTGCCAGAATTACAAAGTCATCGGCGAACCTCAAAGTTTTTATTTCTTCTCCATGGATTTTAATACCTACTCTGAACTTTTCTTTTGTTTCCTTTACTGCTTGCACAATATACAGATTTAATAACATCGGGGATAGGATACAACCCCGTCTCACTCCCTTCCCAACCACTGCTTCCCTTTCATGCCCCTCAACTGCCATCTTATTTATGTACAAATTGTAAATAGCCTTTCGCTCCCTGTATTTTACCCCTGCCACCTTTAGAATTTGAAAGAGAGTATTCCAGTCAACATTGGCAAAAGCTTTCTCTAAATCTACAAATGCTAGAAATGTAGGTTTGCCTTTCCTTAATCTTTCTTCTAACATAAGTTATAAGGTCAGTACTGCCTCACGTGTTCCAAAATTTCTACGGAATCCAAACTGATCTTCCCCGAGGTCAGCTTCTACCAGTTTTTCCATTCATCTGTAAATAATTTGTGTTAGTATTTTGCAGCTGTGACTTATTAAACTGATAGTTTGGTAATTTTCACATCTGTCAACACCTGCTTTCTTTGGGATTGAAATAATTATATTCTTCTTGAAGTCTGAGGGTATTTTACCTGTCTCATACATCTTGCTCACCAGATGGTAGAGTTTTGTCAGGACTGGCTCTCCCAAGGCCATCAGTAGTTCTAATGGAATGTTGTCTACTCCTGGGGCCTTGTTTCGACTCAGGTCTTTCAGTGCTCTGTCAAACTCTTCACGCAGTATCGTATCTCCCATTTCATCTTCATCTACATCCTCTTCCATTTCCATAATATTGTCCTCAAATACATTGCCCTTGTATAGACCCACTATATACTCCTTCCACCTTTCTGCTTTCCCTTCTTCGCTCAGAACTGGCTTTTCATCTGAGCTCTTGATATTCATACAAGTGGTTCTCTTTTCTCCAAAAGTCTCTTTAATTTTGCTGCAGGCAGTATCTATCTTACCCCTAGTGAGATAAGCCTCTACATCCTTACATTTGTCCTCTAGCCATGCCTGCTTAGCCATTTTGCACTTCCTGTCGATCTCATTTTTGAGACGTTTGTATTCCTTTTTGCCTGCTTCATTTACTGCATTTTTATATTTTCTCCTTTCATCAATTAAATTCAATTTTACTTCTGTTACCCAAGGATTTCTACTAGCCCTCGTCTTTTTACCTACTTGATCCTCTGCTGCCTTCACTACTTCGTCCCTCAGAGCTACCCATTCTTCTTCTATTGTATTTCTTTCCCCCATTCCTATCAATTGTTCCCTCATGCCCTCCCTGAAACTCTGTACAACCTCTGGTTTAGTCAATTTATCCAGGTCCCATCTCCTTAAATTCCCACCTTTTTGCAGTTTCTTTAGTTTTAATCTACAGTTCATAACCAATAGATTGTGGTCAGAGTCCACATCTGATCCTGGAAATGTCTTACATATTAAAACCTGGTTCCTAAATCTCTGCATTACCATTATATAATCTATCTGATACCTTATAGTATCTCCAGGATTCTTCCATGTATACAACCTTCTTTTATGATTCTTGAACCAAGTGTTAGCTAAGATTAAGTTATGCTCTGTGCAGAACTGTACCAGACGGCTTCCTCTTTCATTTCTTACCGCTTATCCATATTCACCTACTATGTTTCCTTCTCTCCCTTTTCCTACCCATCACTACCTGAATAATTTCTTTTATCTCATCATACATTTCATCAATTTCTTCATCATCTGCAGAGCTAGTTGGCATATAAACTTGTACTACTGTAGTAGCCGTGGGCTTTGTGTCTATCTTGGCCACAATAACGCGTCACTATTCTGTTTGTGATCATTAATCCAGATGCTACGTTTCTTGCTGTTCTCATCTCTGCCACTTCTCATTACTTTCATTTTTCTTCAGTTTACTTTCAATTATTATTCTATAATCATTAGACTGATTATTCCATTCACCAGATTCTGCAATTCTTCTTCACTTTTACAAAGGATAGCAATGTAATCAGTGATTATTTTTATTAGTATCCTTTCATCTTGAATTTTAATTCGACCTTTCTTTTATTTCTGTAATTGCTTCTTCTATGTAGTCATTGAACAGCGGAGGCAAAAGACTACACCCCTGTCTTATGCCCTTTTTAATCCAAGCAATTTATTCTTTGCCTCATACTCTCATTGTTCCCTCTTGGTCCTTGTACAAATTGTGTATCATCTGTCTTTCCCTACAGCTTATTTCTATTTTTCTCAGAATGTTGAACATCTTGCACCTTTTTACACTGTTGAATGCTTTTTCTAAGTCAACAAATCCTATGAACGTGTCTTGATTTTTGTTTAGTCTTACTTCCATTATCAACTGAAATGTCAGAATTGCCTCTCTGGTACCTTCAGCTTTCCTAAAGCCAAATTGATCATTGTCTAACACATCCTCAATTTTTTTGTGGTTATCAACACAAAATTAAATAGGGGTAATGCAGGAATAGGCCTAATAACAAATAAGAAAATAAAAATGCAGGAAAGCTACTATGAACAAAAACGTGAATGGATTGATAAGCACAAATCCAGTATTCACTGGACTATTACCAGTTTACATGCCCTCTAGCTCCACAGATGAAGAGATTGAAAGAATTTATGAGACAGAGGAAATTATTCACATTGTTAATGGAGATGGAAATTTATTTGTGTTAGGTGACTGGAATTTGGTAGTCGGAAAAGGTAGATAAGGAACCATAGTAGAACATAGACTGAGGGAAAGGATTGAAAGAGGAAGCGGCCTAGTAGAATTTTCTGCACAGTGTAATTTAATCATTGCTAACACTTTGTTTAAGAATCTGACATAGCACTGAAAGACCTAGGTGGAAACAACACCACTAGAACAGCTGCTACACATGGTGTGCAACATGTAAAAAATGTGTTAAATACTCCTAGACTACAAAACGAATGGAATAATTCCAGATCAAAAGAAGGCAGATGTTGAAAGCTTTAAGGAATAATTCCAGATCATAAGAAGACAGGTGCTGAAAGTTTTAAATGATACCACTAAACCATCAGTTTAATACGTCATAGTTAAGGCCTTTGTCAGCAGCACACACACGCGCACACACACACACACACACACACACACACACACGCACGCACACACACACGCAAGTGCAACTTACACACACGTCTGCAGTCTCAGAGAGCTGAAACTACACTCTATATTTTGTATACTCTTTTTTGTAAACTATTTTGTATATTTAGAGAAACGGGTTTGACAATGTTGCCTGAACCAGAGTCTTTGAAATTTTGAAGGTAACAGGGATAAAACACAGGGGAAAAAGGTTATTTATTACTTGTACAGAAATCAGTCTGCAGTTCTAACAGTTGAAAGCCCTGAAAGGAAAGCAGTGGTTGAGAAGAAAGTGAGAAAGGACTGTAGCCTACTCCCGATGTTATTTGTTTTTTTACACTCAGCAAGGAGAAATTTGGTGTAGGATATAATGTTCTAAAACAAGAAATACGAACTTCTGAGGTTTGCCAATGACATTGTAATTAAGTCAGAGATGACACAGGCCATGGAAGAGCAACCGAATGGGATGGACAGTGTCTTCAAAAATGATTGTAAGTTGAATATCAACAGAAGTAAAATAAGGGTAATGGAATGTAGTCGAATAAAATCAGGTGATGCTGAGAGAATTAGATTAGGAAATGAGGCACTCTGAAGAGTACAGTCTCCATTTATTTGCCGTTGTCCCAAATGTTTATTTAACAAATCTTTTTCTCAAGGGCATACAACTGTATTAACTTTTCCCTCAGTCCAAACTTTTCTGAACAGAAGGCTGTCTATTAAGTTCTATAACAAGGAGGTAAGTAACTCCATTTTATTTTCCATTCTTAGAAATATAGTATGCACTCGTAGCAAATTCAGTATTTTTCAGTTTTTATACAACGTATGTTGTGTGAACACACCCCTACCATGTTTTTTGCCACAGGAACCAGCATTCAGAACTAATAGTAGACGTCAGCAACTGCTTGGAGTATGACAGATTAATATCATTTGTGATTTTATTAGAGCATCCCAAGAGAATTTTTAGAACACTGTATACACGTCCTTTCAGCTAGACAAACTACTTAGTTTTAGGAGCCTCTTTCACATATTTTTCACTAACGACATATTTAAATCAAGAAAAACATCACCATTGGTAAGCAAACTGATGCAAGATAAATACATTCCCGTAGTCCAACAATGGAAAATCCAGGATGGAATGTAACAATATTATCAGAAGGAAAGTTGCTACTCACCATATATAGAGATGCTGAGTCGCAGATAGGCACAATATAAAGATTTTCACAATTAAAGCTTTTGGCCAATGGCCTTTGTCAACAATAGACACACATAAGCACGAGCGCGCACGTGCACACACATGCACGCACATACTCGTGTGTGAGTTGCATTTCCGTGAGTGTGTTTTCCCTTAGTCCACCTCTTTTTGTTGGTATGTAGTAACAGGGAACTAAAAATCCATATTTTCTTGTATCCTTTTATTGTTCTTTCAATTTAAATAGCAAAATGAAACTAGAAATATTACACACTGTTATATAGAAGAACTTTAAAAGCTTGATAGAGAGAGATCGGGTGGTCCAGGGAAAGATCCTTCAAAACACAGCAACTGGTTTCACTATATATGAATTACCTAACAGAAATTTGATTATTAATAGGCATGCACAATTCTGTGGAGCTAGAGATGGTGGTGACATAAAACACGAACTTCTTTCAGCTTGTGGTAGCGCATTCTTCCAGAAGTACGAAATCAAAAATTGAAAGAAGGAACACCCAAATTATTCGTGCTTTAGATGTAGAAACAACTATAAACTTAACTGTATATTTTGCATCAGCAGTTTTTCACTTCCAATTTAAAGCAATAACATAAAACACTGCCAGATTTTACTGCAGTCCAACCATAGTGAGTTTCATCTTACATATATCTGTGGACTGTTCTTCACTTTTGTATCTTCAAATGTGAAATGTACTTTCCACTTAAAGGTAGCATTTGGATAAGAACTAACGTGTTGCTCTGTATAGAATAAGGCGTGAAGTTCTGTAAGACCATATCAGATGATTCTGCAATTCAAGCTGACAAAGCTGATTAAAAATTCAAATACAGTGAGCATTGTTCCCTCTCTGTAAAGTATGATACAAAACACAGTGTATAGTAAGCTAGGCACTATATTGCATCACTTTAAACACAACTGTAAATCATGTTAACATGCCTGACAAATAGTGTCTTTTCCCAATGACCTTTCTTTTTACTGGATACATTCTTTGTCTGATGTTTTGTTAATGTTGATGTTTTTATGATCTTTTTCTTTCCTTTTTATCTGTCAGGATCAAGTCATGACGTTTAATCAGCAGATCTTAGAAGGTCACAATTCTATGCAGTCTCACAGCTGATGAAATATTTAAAACATTTCGCCATATAGTTACATTTCTGCTTGTTGCTCAAAAGTAATTTACCGCAACCAATTTCATAAGAGATGTTCATCAGTGGACAGCCTCAAAATTTTAAGAGAAAAGATTTGATGTAAGTCTGATTTCATTTCAATTCTTGTTGGATGATGCTCTGAGTTAAGTTTGGATACTCTTCAGTCATACATTATGTCTCTTGGGCTGATGGTTGCTACATAATTAACATGAAACATTCCTAACACACGAGTTTGGCAACCGTCATATCTTCATATACTTTAGGTCGTCTTGTACTGTGTGGACATAATTTACAAATTGTACATCTGTAAATCTATCATCATTTCTGTATTTTGTGAGCTGAAAAGTGTCATATCACTTTCCTCAACTTCTTTTCATTTCAAAACTGATCTCTGAAATCTCTTCTTAAAGGTCTTACATACTTAGCAAGAGTCCTGAGCAATTCTACATGTTACAATCGAAATTGTGTATTCCCTCTAAATTCTTTCTATTGTTCACATTAACTGAGACATGGGAACTGAAAATTATGTATCCTTTTGCTTCTATATTTTAGGGTGAGTACAAAGAGTCAGAGAGATGGAGATCTGAAATCTACTATAGATTCTGTAACTGAACTGATGCTCAACATTTTAAGAAAGATGGGAGTGGCAGTTTCAAATGTGGCACTGGTACCTTGGGGCACCTTACATAATTCGTTCTGTCATAGATCAAGTGGCTGCGAATTCCCAACTTGCCGTCCACACACACATCACCTCCCAGATTTTGCAATCGTCCTCTTGTAAGTGGAATACCGTGCTAGCACTGGCAGTCAGTGGTTTTTTGCTCCTGACGACGATGGCAGTGACAGCTGTCAAAAGCTCCAGTGTTCTATTTGAAATGATGCAACAACTTGTACACCTAGAAGAGTTTATTCAGACACAGAAGGCTGGTGGATATTCGCTGACTTGTTTACTTTGATGGTACGTTCTCCCTTCAGTACTCAATAACTATCCACAATTAAAATTTTCTCGTTTCTTGAACAGCTAGTAACTTAATGTAATCAAGGTGGTGAACTTGACATTTTACATCACACAATTACATTGAATCCCTAATGTTATTAAACAATAATATACCATGCAATAGATGATACTTAATTTACACCCATAATCTTGTGTGTTTTGCCACTATTGTACCAGATATTTAAATTTAGTGATACTTTCTGGAAACTGAGTGAAGATGTTTTGTTAAATGCTCCACCCTTTTAACCCTCTACCAAAACAAGAATATTCAACTTCACTGTTCCATGATTTCACGCTTATTTGGTCCTGATTGTCATTTCTTGCTTTATACCTCATCAGGACAAGCCAATACCCTATACACTTTGGTGACTTTCTTTCATCAAAAGATTTTCTTTGTTTTTATGTAAGAGCAGGTACTATTTTAGCAATTTTTATGGCCACTTTTTTTTTTTTTTTTTTTTTTTAGTGGACACTACACTTATCCCAAATTCGGCTAGGATTTACAGTTTTGTCAACAATTCCGTGTTTTATAAGTTGGCCACACCTGGAAATTCATTCTTTACTGTTGTCCATTGCCACCATTTTGTGCTGTGCCATGCCATGCGATTCTGTGATAACTTCAAGTAAACAAGAAATGAATACACTTTGAAACATTGCCAATGGGCTGTGATATTGAAACAACATGTTGTTTCAAACCTGCCACTTTTCGCAATTACTGAGGAAACTTGACACTGGGAGTAAGTTTGGAGAGTATTACTTCCCATTGGACATGGTGAATAAAGAACTGAGGTGTGAATATTCATTGTTAATACATAAAACCTGCACATTCAAATATAGATCTACATTTACATTTTTTATGAAAGTGAAAACGGCACTTTTGCTTTTGTGAGAATGATAAATTCATAGCTGCATGACAAATTATCATGCACCGGAGGTAGCAACAAACATCACAACAATTCTTTTCACCTATCCCCTTTATGGTAGGATATATTTCCCTGTTGTTATATGTGAATCTGTTGACTACATCCCTCTTATCCCTCGACTTCTCCCCAACACACTTCCCAGCTGTATCCGCTACTCTGCTGTGTTTCTAATTAAGTAGCTTGCTTTTTCTGGATCTCTTGGTATTATTTTGTTACCTGCTTGAACATCAGAATAATCCTTAATGCTCCTGTATGACTTCTTATATACCCATACACGTTTCTCCTTTTCTCTTGGTAATGCTAGCTGTTCCAGGAAGCATAATCCTTTTTTCTGTCATCACTGCTCTTTAGTAATAAAACCGATCTGGTGATGTGCTTTATTACTTTTAGTGGAATATGTTTTGCTTTTAACTCTGATATAATCTGCTACAGTCGGATAACATATTGTTAGCATTATCTGCTGTAGTCAACCACTGACTGAATGTTTCAGCTAGATACTTTTCTATTTGCCCCCACATTAATTATGTGATATTCAGCAACTACTGTTTTTGTCTGCTTTTTACTCTCTAAGTGTACTTCAACACTACTGTCTTGTGGCCATTTACTCAGTAATGACATGTATTTTCTACCATGTGTCACCAGTTTTTATCAGAAATACATCCAGTATGTTATCACCCCTTGTATTTTCTGAACAAACTGCGTGTAGGCTTCTTCCTAAATCAGCCTGTTTGCTATGAGTTGATTCCTGCCCTGCGAATCAAATTTTCATTCCCGGTGTTATTTCTGCACCAATCACTATACTTTAAACCTGCTTGTCAGACAGGTTCCCAGTTCACCAACTTTTCAACTGTATTATTTTATCACACTATGTTATGTGTTTACCAAACTATGTTGTGTGTTTACCAACGTAAATTGCATATGGATATTTAGTTAATAAGGGGTGATATAACAATGTGTCTTATACACTGCTACTTGTTACTATCCCATTTGCAATAATAAAAACAAGAAGTCATTCCATGCCATTAAGTTTCACCAAAAAGCAAAGGGGAAAAAGTATTACGTAAAACTGAGATTGACATCAAAGCAAATTGTTAATCCTCAACAATTCAACAACATAAAATTTTCTACAGCCTTAGGTCATATGGGTACGATAACACACAAATCTTTATGTAAAGATTACTACACACACACACACACACACACACACACACACACACACACACACACACACACACACACACACACAGAGAGAGAGAGAGAGAGAGAGAGAGAGAGAGAGAGAGAGAGAGAGAGAGAGAGACCAGCTTTAAAAATCTGAACTGTCAAAAGACCTCTAATAATTGAAGTTTTCGTAAGTTTTTCAAATACAGCTTACAGCTCACTGAGTACAACAAAGTGCCATGAGTTACTCTGGTAGTATAAAAAATATAACCAAATTCCAATAACTGTGATTTTCTGATTTCAATAATATAACTGTAGCAGCTATGGTGTAGGGATTGCTTTCTCCATTAAAATGTAAAGAAAGTGTGAGAAACTGCCACGGTCTCAAAGATATCGAGACAAAAGTAAACAAATTCTGCTAACTGAGAAAGCTCTCAATGGATTCCTGCACACCTGCACCATAAATGAAGAATTCATACAAATCCAGTATATGATCTCACAAGATGATAAATTCATTTTCAGTCCACAGTAGATACACCACTACAGCTCAATTAATGCAACACGAAATTTCAACTATCCAGATGCCCTGTGTTCTACACCATCCGAACAGCTGCATACAGGCATAGCAACAATTTTGCTTACTTTGACTGCTATGCTATTTAAATGAGTCATTTAAAGTTATGTTCTCCAAAATATTGATCAAGTCAAAACAAAACGTCACCTTTCCCAACTCCTCTGGACTTGTGATCTGCAGTCTGCTTACCCTGATTTGTTTAGTGAATCAATAAAGCAACAGCTAGCCAACATTCCAAAAGTAACACGTATATATTAACATATCTGTTTGCCAGTTTTACAACTGAATGTCAAACATACTAGCTACTCTCATGCATTATTACAAAATCAAATTGACGACATCTAAACAGAAACTTACCATACGGACTGGTCATCAGGATTTCGTATCTTTATGATTTCTTCAATATCATCCCCACACTGCGCCACCATCCGTGCAACTTCCCTCATAGACTCTTCTGTCGACGGTACATGGGGCTCTGCAGCTGAGGAGACTAGGAAACTCTTATGAGCACCGTGTTTTGATTACACCTGTAGCAGTAGCAACTGCAGCTGTGTGGAGTAGTTACCTCCAGTCGGGGGCGGCTGAGCGGCGGCCACGAGATGCGGCATCGGGGCTGAGGTCGGCGGAGGCTGCTGCTGGAGGGAGACCAGCTGAGGTGGTGGTACAAGCAAAGTCTGAGGTGGGGGAGGGCCCTGCACTGGCAAGGACGCAGCTGCCGGAGTCTGTACTGTCGGTGGCAGTGTCTGGAGTTGGACTGGTGCTGGCGGTGGTGGAGGGTACTGCATGTACTGTGGTGCCATGGGAGGAGGATGTGACAGAACCACAGTCGGAGGAGGAACAGAAGGTGTGATGCCCAGAGGAGCAATATTAGGGGCTCCACTGACTGGGGCAGCCACTGAGGTTACTGAATGTGACTGTGGAGCCAGCACCAATGCTGGAGTGGCTTCAGGTGAAACCAGAGGTGGTGCTGGAGTTTGTACTAATTGAGGAGGGTGTTCCACAGCAGTCAGGCAGTGAGCCATTGTTAGAGGAAGTGTTGGAATCTGCATTTGCTGCAGAGGCTGTGCCTGTTGAACTGGTGGTGGAGGTGGCTGTGAAAAATCACTGACAGGTGAAGTGCCTCTGGTGGGAGAATAAGGGGATGATGATCGAACTTGATGAGACTGCCAGCTTTCCCAACCGCTGTTATTCCTGCTGCGTTCACTCCTCTCGTGTCGATCTATTGTTTCTGTTAAAAAAAAAAGTAACATTCTCAGATTTAACAGTTTGCTTTGAAACTCTCCACAAATATTTCTAACTAATAAATAAAAACTAAAAGATAGAGAGATAATTTAGGCAATATTTAGGGACCGTAGAATATATTTGCATTCTCTACAATCTCAGTTAGCAATATAGTATTGTTAATTCAGAAAGACGCATTACTTAGCATGGCAAATTGGTTACTCAGCCATAATGGTCACTACCTTGGTTACATGACTAGAAACAGTAGCTTTCCAATTCAAAGTAGAGAGTATTGTTACATCACAGTGTGAGTGCAAAAAGTGATCACATAAGTAACCATGGAAAATATCTTCACAGAAAGCAACAACTTTCCATTAAGTCACTAATTTTACTGACAATAAGGAAGAGAACGGTGTGACAGAGCCAACAGAAAAGGTGACAGTAGGTGCAAAAAAACATAAACAAGCAATGGTTAAGTACATCAGTGTGGAATAGAATTAAAATATTTGTCTCGAAGCAAAAGAGTAAAATACACACAGCAAATATTTAACTGACAATTTAGATAAATGTGTTATTAGACAACATTTATGCAACATTATGAACATTACAAGGAAATATCATCTTTGCACAAACTTCACAGTTTTCATCACAAAGGAGTAGATTTCCATGCTAGCAAAGAAACTGAGAAATTCTGCTCCATCTACAGCATTTGATTTTAAAAGTGCCAAAATGAAATGAGTTACGTGTGGACAAGAGGACATCATTGTGAAAAGACCATCCACATTGGTTTTTTTATGCAACAAAAAGAACAATGCCAGGCAATTTTTCATTGTTGTAAATGTAATGTTCTGTTTCATGTTCACCTCTCCTCTATAATAGGAAAACTTCAGAGTATCATGTAGAAATGGACAGAATAAAGTTAAAAATTTGTAGAGTGAAGGCAAGACACAACTTGGCAATAATTAAGGACTGCCAACCTTCTCCTCTTTAATCTATCCACAACATTTTTGAAGAAAATGTTTACTTTTCTACTGTATCCATGCCATTTAGTCCTTCAACTTATAGAACTGATTGAGAGTCTCACAAATAACAACATCCATAATCATAACAAATCAATCATCACATTTTCTAATCAGAAAAAATAACAGTGAATTCTTTTATTGATAGTAAATAACCTCTGTGAGATGCCTAGCATGGTGCAAGCCTTTTTGACATAATGCTACTTCAGCGATTTGCGAGTAATTTTGCTTATTTTTCCCCCCCTCCCCAAGCAACTTTTCAGTTGGCCTCACAGGGCTCTTTCCACAAGAGAAAACATTTAAGGTAGTCATCAGGAGTTTAAACCTGGACCCCCCATCATTACTGGGTAGTAACACTAAATACTAGATTACATTGTCAGTTTAATTTTTATGCTGTGATATTAGAAAACTAGAAGTGCTGTGTATCATGCCAAAGAAGTACAAGATTACTGGAAGAGACAATGGAACTGAACATGTGATAAGATTGCTCAATTTAGATTCGTCCATGACGGATGGAAGATGACAAATCAATAGGCACACCTATGGGAAAGAGCAACATCACCAGCAAAAGAAATTTCATAGATAAGCTCCTATGGCCAACAAAGGATAGTAAGCAGCCAAAATGTGCATGTCCTCTTTCTGTTCTGGTTTTCAATGGGCACTTCATTCGGTGGTACTTATGACATCACTCCACTTGTAAAAGTACCAGAGTGTAATACAGAGCAAGCTGGGTCTTCCATCTGATCTTTTCACTTACGTATGTCCTAAGTGCATGTGTAACATACGCCTGGATCTATCCAAACTTCGATCAGTTTGTACCTCATTTAGATTTATTACTCAGGCTTTCCTTTTCAATGTGCTGATTCCATTAGTGTAATTAGTTTTGCTGGAAACCACATTAATTAAAAATGATTAACAATGGAAAATTTTACAATAATACAAGGTGGAAACTGACGTCATTCACTAGAAAGAGTGGCATCCAGATGTTATAGTACTGTATTAGGTTGGTGATAAGTTCATAGCATTTTGTTCCGCATATTGGTATTCTGGCAGCCTTGGGCTTATTTATCGACTGATATTTTTTATTCGTAGTTCACTGTTGCTATTTGTTTATGTACTGTCATTTGGAGACAGCAGAGCTGTAGACACTAAAAAATGGAAACCAAAGTTGAGAAATCTGAACATTTTTGACGTATTCTTCTGTTTGAGTTCAACAGAGGTGTGACAGCAACAACGGCACCTAGAAAAATTGTGTCATATATGAGAATAATGCCACTGAGTAGAGAATGGCAGCAAATAGTTTTCTTGTTTTAAGGAGTATCTTGCATGCAATGGAGAAGGTTCAAAAATTAGGTATATGGGTACTTCGTGCACTGAGCCAAAAATCTGTGAGTGGCTATATGTGCATCTCTGCTTGCTGATCAACAACTGGCTCGTAAACAAAACCGACCATCCGTATTCTGTATTGTTATTGGTGACGAGAAATGGTGGTGTTATTCTAAAATATGGAAAAGAAAGCAGTAACTTCCCATACAAAGATCTGCACACATCCATAATATATAACTGTTTGCGCCTGATGGGACACCAACAGGGTGGTGCATATTGAAGTGCTTCCCTCAGGTGTAACCATCACAGCTGACATTAACTGTCAAAAACAGACATCTTGCAGACACAGTCTACCACCAGGAAGACTGTGTGAATTTGTGCTACTCCATGATAATGCCCATCCGCATTCTGCTACACTAACAAGAAACAATATTCCGAAGTCGGGTTGGAAAGTCATTCTGCACCCAACTTACTCAGCTGATATTGCACTCTCATATTTTCACCTTCTCTACGATCCATCACACAACCTTCAAGAAACATCCTTTCCTGATGAAAATATGCTCCAAACAAGGCTTGTTGCATTCTTTACTTCAAAACAATAGTTTTTAAAGTTGTGGAATCGAACAGTTGCACCAGCGAAGGCAGACTGTTGTAAATAGTGAAGGGGAATGTATTTTTGATGACGCCTCTGTTGTTTTTTTAAACTTATAGAAAAATACTATGAACTTATGCGCCAATCTAATAGTTTGATAATCCTGAAACTAATTAACTTATCAGATACTGTAATTAATGTTAAAGTGAGGAAGTACCTATATTTTTCAGATCAGGTTTAGTCATTGTATTTGTTAGATTTCAGACTTTAACGCTATACTTTTGTTGCTCCACTTTTTATTAAGATAGTAACACCTTTCACAAATTAAGTGGCAGTGAGTAAGGTTTCTTATAAATTTACATCAATGACTACAGATCTAAAGTGGTTCCTATACTCGAAAACATGTCATTCGCAATGCAAATGTATCAAATGGTTAGATGATCTTTTGTGTTTTCCTAAATGACTACATTTTTTGTAAAACAAGTTACTGCTACAACACAGAACACATACAAATTAAAATCTAACCTAGCCATTTTTCAAACTTCTATGTATGAGGATCATTTCAAAGTCCTACACACTGTAAGACAGAACTGAAGAAAATAATTTATTTTACAAAATACCTTTACAAGCCTTCAGTATAATGTCCATTCTTGCTTATGACACCTTCCCAACATTCTGGCATCTTCCATATTCCTGATAGGGCACCTTCATTGTTGAGCTGTCTGATTACTCTATTTACCTCCCTGAAAGCTCCATCAATTGTATCAAAACTTTTTCCATGGAGAGAAAGATCGAAGTCTGCTGGGCTCATATCACGACCATTCAGTGGGTGGGGAAGTATTTGCCATCCATATTTGTTGAGCTTTTCTGTCACTGGTAGGGCCTACAAGGTCTTGGATTGTTGTGCAAAATGAGGACACCAGTTGCAAGCATGTCAGGGCTTCTTTCACAAATTATCGGCAGCAAAACATTTTGCAGAATAGCTTGTAGTACGTGCCTGTTACAGATGTCCCCTGGGGCAATACTTGAAGCTACAACTCCATTCGTGTCATATGCAAAGATCATCAGTAGTTTCACCTTTGATTCTTGGCAGCAAAATTTTTTCAGGCACTGCAAACCTGAATTTCTCTGCTGTGAGAACAGACTTGAGTTCTGGCTCAAGATCTCATATGCAGACTTCATCAAGTGCAATAATCCTTTTCAGAAACTGTTCTTCTGTTTGATAATGATGAGGCAATACTCCTGCGATTATTCTGCGACCTGCCTTCTGCTCTTCACTCAGATCATGAGGAACCCATCTGGCAGCAAATTTTTTCATCTTTTAACTTTTTAATTTATGATTCTGTAAACTAAAGTGACAAGACATTCTGGCCTCATATACAATTTCCCCACATTTTTCACTGATCCTCTCTCAAAATGTCATTAACAATAACCTGAGAGATGTAGTCTGTTGCAGTTGATGGCTTTCCACTTCTTGGACTGTCCTCAGTGCTTATCTGACCTTCACAGAAATGAGCAGACCACTGTGATACTGTGTTATGATCCAGTACATTATTCCCACATACCTCTCTCAAGGCATTGTGGATTTCTGTTGTGTTCTTGTATGGATTAGATTTTGATGTAGGACTGCTGCTCGCTACATGTAATCCAACCTGACTGTTTCAGCTTCCATTTTACACTGAATTACTCATGATAGACACCCAAACCAGCAACCATATATACGACTGTCACACCTCAAGTCTCGTTCACAACTGACATGAATTTCAACCTGATCACATCGCCAAAACAGTTGCACATGTGCAATATGCAGGACTTTTGAAATGACCCTCTCAGTTTCTGAAATCGCAATATGTTCATTTACCAGTCTTTATTAAGTAGTGTGTTGTAAATCTTAGAGACAAAATCTATGCAGAAGTTTGAAAACTCACAGTTAGTCAATATTATGTTAAAGTTTGCAGCTGGTTATCATGGTAATCACACAACTAACATCTCCGTTTCAACAATATCCATTTCTGTGCATTATTACCAGCCATCATCAAACTTAATGCCCACAACTGTTTATTCTGATACCAACTTCAGACTTCAAGCATGAAAGTGCACTGTATTTGCCATTGTCAAACTGTTTCCTATGTGAAAATGTCTGCCTGTAAACAACCTTTTCAAGTGAAAACTAGAACAGGTCATCGTACTAGAATGAAATTTTCACCCTGCAGTGGAGTGTGCACTGATATAAAACTTCCTGGCAGATTCAAACTGTATGCTAGACCAAGACTCAAACTTGAGACCTCTGCCTTTCGCAGACAAGTGCTCTACAACTGTGCTACACTAGCATGACTCCCAGCCCATCCCCACAGCTTTGCTTCCACCAGTAGCTCATTTCCTACCTTCCAAACTTCACAGAAGTTCTCACCTGAAACTTGTGGAACTAGGATTTTTGGAAGAAAGGATACTCTGGAAACATCCCCAAGTTGTGGCTAGTCCATGTCTCTGCAATATCCTTTCTTCCAGGAGTGCTAGCCCCACAATTTTTTGTGGCGTCCAGAATAGGACAAAGTACGGGGGAAGTAAAGCTGTGAGGAAGAGTCGTGAGTCATACATGGCAACTCAGTTGGTAGAGCACTTGCCTGTGAAAAGCAATGATCACAAGTTCGAGTATTGGTCTGCCACAAAATTTGGTCATCTATGCTTATAGTGGCAATAAATGTTGGACAAGTCACACTAAAAGTTGTGTGGGACACATTATTGGAATACTTTTCATATCACCAATTTCACAGCTACACTACGAACATTCTTCGATGAGAGGCTGAGGGCAGAATAAAGGTTTGCAGGTAGGTCTTCATACAGCTGTATGCTATTACTACCTCTCCTCCATACTTCTCAGATGCAAACATGATGGTGCTGCCACCATGGCCAGATAGCCAGTTCATCTTGCCCTGTCATAATCATAGTGTCCCTATTTACAAACTGTTAAAAATAATTTTAAAAATGATACTATAATCTAAAACATGGTGAGGAGAATTAAATACGATAAAAAGAACGCCAAATTTTTCGAAATTTTTTAAAGAAAAAGAGTACTTTTTGAGATAAAGTTGGGTATGTAAGGGAGTATAGATCCTCTAAAATGACACTGCATCTATTTCTTTAAAGTTACAAATGTAGACCACAAAAATTTTTTGACTGAAAATTTTAAATATGATATAGCAAATCCAAAATATATTTTGTCCTTGCCTGCAGACTCTAGACAAAGACAGACTTACAAAGTACTTTTTGCATAGTGCAGACATCTGTGGCTGTATGAATTCCTCTTTCCCCTTTGAAATTTGGCCAAGATATAAGCTCCCCCACCTACAGCTGCCGGATCAGTCATTTAAATAGAACCTGGTGTGAATTCTTCAAAGGGATTGACACCATACATGCTGCTATCACTCTTCAGCGAGACACTGGAATCGGACTCCTCAGTTTCCCTTATCTTGCCACAGCTTTGGTCACAGGCACAGGCTCTGCTACTTCTCCCCCCCCCCCCCCCCCCCTCGTTTGTTGAGTAAATTCTCAAAAATTGCTGAACTTGCTGAAGTTTCACTGCAGCAAACAGAGGTTACATTTTTGCTTTCAAGATCATTAGTTTCAACTTCATCTCCATCACAACAAGGCATCTTCAGAAATGTTGTGAAATGACACACACCTACCACAAGTGACGTTTATGAGCTCATTCTGTTTCGTCTTACATAATTTATCTCTGAACTTTTTCAGGATCTAGTAGAAGAGGCTACTATGATCCCTTGTAGGGACAGATTGTTATCCAGTAGAATGGGATGATACTGTGACCTATAAAAGGGTCAGATTATTGTTTTCTTTAATTATGAAATTATGTTTTTTAGACTTCAGAGCATGTAGTTGTGCTCTGCAGACCATATCATCAAACTCTGATTTAGATGGTGTTCTATGATTGCTTCTTTGCCACTGGATCAACACATTATTCCAAGTGACCTTGAACGGCTTGCAGCAACACTTAAATAAAAATTGGAGCTGGTTAGCTGTGAGTAGTCGCACTTTTGCAATTGTAACTTTTCCATTCCTTATTTTTTCAGTTAATTTGGGATCGAAATAAGTAAGGCAACCATACGTGATAAAGGTAAAGTCATACTTCTACAGTATCACAGGAATGACTAAAGTAGATTGAAAAGATGGATGACGTCATGGCACCGTAAACTGCATTGGAATAAAATGTGCTATGTAGCTGAAGCTTTGAAACCTAACAGTCTATATTTTCTGGTACAACGCACAGTCTATACTACCTGGTGCATTATTGCCAAAAGCAGCAAGAAATACATATTTCAGTGTATAGGACCACACGATAAAAAAAACTTTTGGCCATCACTTTTGGAAACCATCTGTTTCACATTTTGGGACAGAGTGTAAGGTATTTAAGGATTATATTGACTGCTTGATAATTATCTCCATGTAATAAATATGAAGATAATGAATAACTCAGCAGACAGAGCACCATTTTCTGCATTTGGGTATTTGATAGAAACGAAGTCATTAACTTCAAGAATATGGCAACAATTCTAGAACTATGTACACATTTATGTTCAATCCAAAAACATTGTTTGTCAAAATTGTTTACTTATTCAAAAATGAAATTTGTAATGGAAAAACAAATGATGACTTAACTGTTCCTAAACAATGGCAGCATAAATAACAGTAGGAATAGTTGTGACAGTCATGGTTTTCTTAAAATACACTGGGTGTATCATTTTTTGGAAAATTTTGGCTACATCAGTTTCAGGGCACCTTATCCTAAATACTTGAATCACACACATCAAAGTTCCAATTTTAACTAGTTGACATGACAATGGTTCAAGTAAACAAAAGATCTTCAAACAAAAAACTTCAAACAAAAGATATTTAATTTGCTGGAGCACAAAATGAACAGCAGTCATGATATCTTCAATTCCTGGAGCTAAGAAACCTACTAAATAGAACGTAGTTACAGATAAATATTTACAGAAAACAAAATGAAGTGAGCTCATAATTAAAAGTCACAGGCACACAAGGCTTACATGAACAAAGAAGGAAGCAACCAAAACACTACTACAGAATCATACCTACTTTCCTTGAAGTGATATTAACAAATAGCTAAGTTTAAAGCAGTTCAGTACACAAACTGTTGCATAATTAAGAATGATATTCAAGGGGGAGAATACTTATGTGGCTGTCAACTGCCTACCTCATGGTACCATGTAGAAAACCAACTCTTGCCACACAAACACTGAAATGACATACTGAGAAATCTCTGATTTATGAACAGGAAATCATTCCCACATAAAACTGGTGAAGTATGAATCCATAAAACACATTACACCCCTTCTAGCAGACCATCATCATAGCTTATTGAATAGTGTTTGAAGTCATTCAAAAATGTGACTTATGAGAATGGATATCCCCTTTGTAACAATCAATATGGCTCCCATAAATGGCAGTCTTGAGAAGCTCAGTTTGCTCTGCCTCTCCATGAGATTCAGAAGGCAGTTGATAATGACTCCCAGGTTAATGCCATGTTCACTAACTTCTGGAGAGATCAGATAAATCTTCACAGTGTCCCCAGAGAAAGAATGAAAAGCTGCTCATGGAATGTTAAGCTGGTTTTGTAATGGAATTTGAGAAGAAGAGAAGTAAAAAGACTACAGGTGCATTGGTGGAATAGAAAGCTGTGTAGTGTCAAAATGGGAATAAGGATAGGGATAGGTGGGTGAAGGACAGTGACTAATGAAGGTTGAGGCCACGAGGGTTACATGAATGTAGGATATATTGATGGGTGAGTTCCCACCTTTGCAGTTTAGAAAGGCTGGTGTTGTTAGGAAGGACCCAGATGACCCAGGCTGCGAAGAAAGAAGAACAAAATGGACAAGTTGTCAATAAACTACTTTAAAAATGTAGATGTTGGTTCTAAACTTCGACAGCCTCATTCGTCTAAGGAGAGGGATATGTAGTGCAGCATATCATTTGGTGAAACGACATGTCACATGGCATCTCTCAAACCAACAAATGATCACCACCAAAAAATTTTACTTTGTAATGAATTTAGAAGGGTGTGTGTGTGTGTGTGTGTGTGTGTGTGTGTGTGTGTGTGTGTGTGTGTGTGTGTGTCCCTGTTTGTATATGTGATCTGCTGTGGAATGGATGTACATATCTGCAAGCGGAAACAACAAGAGTTGTACTGATAAGTTTTGGGGCACCTGCTGGTCAGTGGTTCATTCTTTGTCGTCAGGTTCTGCCTTACAATGTTTCAGTTCATCTTTGTGTGAAGTGTTTCCACTGTGTCACAAGCGAAGTTCAGTATACTCTGATTACCGAAGATGTATTTTACATCACTCTGTAGAAAGTTGCAACACTATTTGAATTTACAGTTTACAGCACAGAAGACGGTGCAGAGGGTAAGAAATTCCTATTTATGCTGAGTTGCACGGTTATTTTGGATCTGCATTGGAAATACACCAGGTTCAAAACTATGAATTACAATGGTGACTGATAAGTTAGTCACAAATTAACCCACACAAGGAGTGGAAACATTTCAAGGCAACTAGGCATTTACAGCCTTAGGAATTAATTGTTATACAAGGTGAGGTAGAATGGACTCCCTGATTTGACAGATCAAATGTAAAAAAACCAACAAAGATAATTAAAAAAGGTTTTTATTTTTGAAAACTACATTCAATGCCATTTTATTTTCATTAGGTTTTGAAATTTATACCAGCCAGGTGACGACCTTAGTGAACGACACACATATTGAGTCACTCAAAAAAGTTTCCGAAAACTCTTCTCAGCATATCTTCTGTTGTTCCAGTGATGACATCTGTAATTGCCCTCTTCAGAGCTTCCAAGATCCTTGGTTGAACTTTGTAAACCTCTGCATTGAGGTATCCCCTAAAGCCCCCCCCCCCCCCCCCCCCAAAAAAAAAAAACCACGCTGTGTCTCAAATCCAGGGAGCGAAGGAACCATGGAACATCCCCTCATAAGGAGATCAGGCTGCAAGGAAACTGTTCTTGCAAAATTTGGCATGAACGATCGGCAGTATGAGCTGTGGCACCATCATGTTGAAACCAAAAGTTTTCTATGTCATATTCCTCACCACACTCTTCCATTTTGGGGAGTAAAAATTTCTCCATCTCATAATAGCGCGCAGATTTCACAGTAACAGTTGCACCTAAAGATTCAAAAAGTAAGGTCCAATAATGCCTATGGAGGATACAGTGCGCCAACCAATCATTTTGAGTCTGTGTAGAGGTCTTTGGTGAAGTTCACATGGGTTTCAGTTGGCCAGTGACGAAAATTTTCCTTTAACTGATCTGAAACGGTGAAAATGTGCTTCATTGCTAGACCACAGAATAGTGTAGAGTTCCACAGACGCTAAGATTGCACTGCAAGCATCTGTATGTTTCACCTAGTCTTCTGGACTAAGAACTTTAACAACCATCAACTTGTAGGGATGTAAGTGAAGGTCAGAGTGCAAAATTTGCCTTACCACTCTGGATGATATTCCAAGAGCAACAGCATGTCTCCACATAGAGTGTAATGCAGGCTATTCAATGAACGCTCCAACTGCCATGTTTTCAGGTGTCCTCACAGTTTTCGGCCAGCCAACTGGTTTTCTAGGAAGTGCACATCCTGTCACCTTAACACTAGTAATCAATCCATTTCGTAACGGTTTTAGCATCAGAAACCCTGTCATGATAATTCAAACCAAACCAACTGTGAAGAGCCCTCTGCGCCGCCATTGTTATTAACAAATGTTTATACGACAAAGCCCCGATGCTCACTAACCACAGCAATCGAATATTGAAAATCGCACCATTTCCTCCACCTAACGCTGCTACTTTCACTCAGCTACCGCACCGCATGCTCTTCAGTGATTGATTGAAACTAGGGAGTCCATTCTGCCCACCTTGTATTTAAATTAAAGTAACTTTGTCATTTTGATGTTTCTGTGAAATGTGTGGTGGTTTACAAACATCACCGAAGTATAATTCTTTCTCATATGCCATATGCTCATTGTCTCATTTCACTTGACCATGCAGCACCTTACAAAACTCGGAAAGCTGCTTGGTTGGAGGACAAAAAGCAAAATACTAATGGAATCTGAGTGCCCTCTTTTGCCCCTTTTAAAGTAAATGAAGCAAAACTATACCCACTTCCAATTTAAGTCTTTGTTGCTATAAATTTTTACTTTCTGTAGAAAATAGTATTTTAGTCACATTTTTTCACTATGTAGTCTTTTTCAAACAAGTCAAACAATTCAGTCAAAAATTTGAATCTTTCACATCACATACACACATTGCAGCTTGTGTACAGAGCTGCAAAAACAGAGACATCTCACACACATGTTGAAACCCTTGTACAAATCTCTGAATTCATCTGTGTGTTCAGTATTTCTCTGTTGTGTATGGTCCATCAAGTCACTCAGGCTATCAGTTGGCTGATCAACCAAGAGACATATGTTTACTTTGCAGTAATAGTTGCTTTCATTCTGCACTCTAAGAGTCAATTACAATTCAAGTGGCATATTTATCTACATTGTAAGTCACAGAATTCACAACATCCTAAATATTTCCTAATCAGTTTCAAACATCAAAATAAGTTGTTTGGCAAATGATAATACACAAAGGATGATTATTTTGCTATGCAGTTAATACTTGAAACTTTTTCATACCTACTGACTCTTCCATGTCTGACAATTGTGATTCCCTACATAACTGACAACTATTTCTTTTTATGTTCAACTGTAGTGGCCATGACTGTCTCCTTTGATTAAGTTACAGTTTGCAAAATTGAAGTCAGACTGCTCCCTGTAACACATTCTCACACCAGGAAGTGTGATCCTATGCATCACTAGATGCAATGTGGGGAAAAACAGCCTACCATTCCTTGGTCGCTTCATTTGAAGAAATTAAAGTATTCTCCTCTTTCAGTGTATCATGAAGTAGCAATGATCAATCTTTACTAGACATACTGCTGACTGATAACCATATTATGATTGTTGAAGATGCACAATTGACTGAATTCATTAAAGCCTGCCATCATGATGTCCAAATCTTTACAGAGTTGCCTGCCTATCCAAAGCTGCAGAGTTGCATTCCTCACTCCACAGTGTGTGTCTGTCTTCTAAACTGACTAGACAACTTGAGGATTGACTGTATCAATGACTTGGTGAATCACACTAGTAATGTAGCTGATCATGCTAGCACCGGTCAGGTCACGGTGTTGGGCCGGTAACGCACTAAGCAGCCAAGCTGCGGCAGCCGCAATTTTGAGCAGCCAGCCGACGGCTAGTCGTGACGAATGGGCTGAGCGAGATGGGACGTGGAAGACACAATAATTGTCCACCTTTTGTCTCAGAAGAAACGCAGAACCAAACAGAGATACTGGATTCAAAAACAAATATGATAGTTCATTTTAATAATATTTGAAAATAATTGGCCAGCAGTTGAAATGATAAGTCACAATTTATTTATTTCTTTTTAGAGAAAAAAAAATTGCCCTTTCCAAATTCTGCAGCAACCATCAACACCAAAGATTTATGTTGCTGACTAACAATGGTCGCTTGTATTAGAAAATGTACAATTAAAAAACTTCAAAGCAGTAAAACTGCCAAATTTGCATGGAAAATTTTTGAATTATTATCGGTTTCTCCGCTGGCCCTTCGATTCTAAAGTTACGAATTTGAAGGAACTGAAAACGGACGAAATCAGAAAACAGAAGTGATAGTTTGAAAATAATACAACATGTATGATGATTTGACATTATTATTTTAATTTTATATGCAAAATTATAACAACATTTGGAAAGAATATTAATATTAAAGTAGTAGTTGTACTGAAGACTGGAACAGATCAAGTATTTCAGAATCCTGAGTTGACACAGTTGAGTTAGTGGGCGATGACAGCTCATTATATTTGGCGGCAGTGTCCTGTTGTATGTAATAGGCGTAGAATAACCACGGCGACTTTCCTTCTGCCCTCTGCTGAAGTCTGCTCGACCATCATTTGGCTGTAGTATGCATCCATGCTGAAACGGCTGTCTACTCGAGGCTTCTGGTTCGTACCTACAGCTATATGCTCCAGCCACTGTTGTTTCTGACGCATGATCAGAATAGCCTTGGGTGATAAGTCCGCAGTTGTACTCTTTTTATGACGTCAATAATCTCCATTTTGGTAGTAAGCTTGCAATGTACCAGAATGTTTTTCATGTCTTCTAGTAATGAAAGCAGAAATAGTCTATCTGAATCATATTCTTGATGCCTTTCACACTCCTCCTTCAGCGCGATACTCTGTTGTAGTACATCAATCAATCTGTCGTCATTACTTTTCTGCTTCTTTCTGGGAAGAAGTGAAGGACTTCGTATGCCACAGTTCCCATAGTTACTTTCAGCAACGTCAGTTTCATCCAGGCTACCTTGACTTATCTTGTCTACAAAAGTTTCCTTAAGAAACTGTATTTGCTCGAAATACACATTAGGGCTTTTACGCAGCTGATCCACTTTTGGAACCTGCTCTGCGTTTTAATTCTCCGCTGAAACTTGTCCTAATAGTCTTCCACTTCTGCTGTAGAGAGTTGCCTGCAAAAAAAGTCTATGTTAGTGGCGCTGATGGGATGAAATTATGGATGTTAATATGACTAATCTATTATAATAATTTAATAAAATTCTGGGCAGAAGTATGTGGGTTTCATTTTTTCATATGAACATATATTTCATTTCAGATATCTGGCTACAGCAGCACTGAGTCACAATTTTCGGATCGGATGTGCTACTGTCCGAGAAGTCATATATGAAACTTGCTTGGCGATTTGGGATAAAATGAGACAGACAGTGTTTCCAGAATGAAATGAGGCAAGATGGATTGAAATAGCAAACGGATTTAATAGACATGCAAACTTTCCCAATTGAATCGGTGCTATCGACGTGCAACATATCAGAGTAATAAAACCCTGTCATTCAGGTTCACTTTACTATAATTACAAAAATTATTTTTCAACAGTTTTACTTGCTTTATGTGCTGCAGATTAGAAATTCACTTACATTGATGTTTGAGAATATGGAAAATGTAGTGACTCATCTATTTTTAAGAAATCAGTTCTGTATGAAAAACTCCTAAGTAAAAATTTACATATACCAGAGAAAAGCTCAATATCAAACAATGGAATACCGATGCCATATGTCATTGTCGGAGATGAGGCGTTTGGTATGTCTGAAAATTTAATGCGTCCTTACAGAGGAAGGAGAGTAAAAGACAAAAAAAGTATCTTTAACTACAGACTGTCTCGGGCTAGGCGATTTGTAGAATGCACGTTTAGCCTTCTGGCAAATAAATGGAGACATTTTTCATCACCCTATGGATGTTCGGGAAGAATTTGCAATTGCCATATTAAAAGCATGCTGTGTTTTACATATTTATGTGTGAGAAAGAGATGGCTATAAATTTGAAGACGCACTGTACATCCCTCCAGAACTGGAAATTTCCCCAGGTCCTACAAAAGCAGGGTGTTATTCATCAGCATCAGCATACAGAGATTTATTTGTGGATTATTTTACACATGGAAATCTGTTGGAATGGCAAAACAGAATTGCATTGGGGTAAAAATTATACGTGTTAATTGAATTGTGGAGGTGACTATTACTGCTTTCACGTAAATTATTGTTAAGTGTACAATGATACCCTCTTCTTGATTACTGTATGTATAACCATTTTTATTAAGCGGGAAAGCGCCGGTAGATAGGCACAATAAATAAAACACACAAACACACACACACAGAATTTCGAGCTTTCGCAACCGGCGGCTGCTTCGTCAGGAAAGAGGGAAGGAAAAGGAAAGATGAAAGGATATGGGTTTTAAGGGAGAGGGTAAGGAGTCATTCCAATCCCGGGATTGGAATGACTCCTTACCCTCTCCCTTAAAACCCACATCCTTTCATCTTTCCTTTTCCTTCCCTCTTTCCTGACGAAGCAGCCGCTGGTTGCAAAAGCTCTAAATTCTGTGTGTTTTATTTATTGTGCCTATCTACCGGCACTTTCCCACTTGGTAAGTCTTGGAATCTTTGTTTTAATATATTTTTCCCATGTGGAAGCTTCTTTCTATTTAATTAACCATTTTTATTATGTAATAAATAATAAATGACTTACCGAATTCATTCTTTTCATTTTTCGTCACATTCTCCTCACACATTATATTTGTGATTTCCTTCCATCTCCTCCTCTTCACGTCACGGTCACTGTACTCCTCACAAGGTAAGTCCCAGATTGCTCTTTGTCTTTCAATTTCTTGAATAAATTTCTCGGTGTAGAAAGCCATTGCAACTTTTGGCTCGAGGTGCAGAAAAGGTGTGGCTGCTCGGACAAGTGCGCGGGGACCGAGGCAGCCACACACACTCTTTGTGGGACCCACAGCTCGCCACTGGCTGTGCACAGCTGCCATGCTGCCGTGCAGTCGCCCGTGTTCTGTCGGCTGGCGCGGCCACAAAATCCTGGCTGCCTAGTGCGCGGCCTGCAATCAACTGTCATTGTTTTATCGGCTGCCACAGCCTGGCTGCCTCGTGCGTTACCGGCCTTAAATGTAGCCAGTCAGCTGCACACTATCCAGATCACCCTGCTGATTTTCACCTGGAAGCTTCCTTTAGGTGACAGCATTTTCAGGTAGGCAAATACTATGCACCAGACACAGACAGTAACAGTGTGGGTAAGAGTAGAAGTCGTTTAGCACAGAAACTGAAAGGAGGAGGGAGAGGGGGCGGGGGGTTAACCTCATGTAAGAAATGAGTTGGGGGTGAACCAGGTACATTGCCTAAGGAGGTAGTCAATTACATACTAGCACTGGTTTACTAAAGGCAATGGAACATCCATGTGGTCAGCAGTCCTTTCCATCGATAACATGTAAATGGAAAAATCTAAAATCATTCTGCAATGACCATTGAAAATCTACATACACTAAACATATCCTCAAAACAAATAAAATAAACCATACATAAAATCAATACAGTAAAAACTATGGAAAGCAGTAATATGATGTGTCAAACGAAAGGTACCCTTATACATTATGACATGAATTTCTTGAGATGATCAAAGTTTGGTTGTGGCAGCAGAAAACTACAGTGTACAATATTGAAAGTATAATTATACAAATTACAATACACTCAAGTATCATGTATTCACACATGAGCCTCATTATTCTACTTACCCATAATAAAATACATCCTTTCATAAAACAGCAAGAACTGACATCATTCAAAAGTAGTGCATACTGCCATGCTTCTAGATACCTACAGCACACACTGATCAGTCAGAACATTATGACCATCTGTCTAATATGCAGTATGTCCACATTTGGCATGGATAACAACAGCGACACATTGTGGCCTGGAAGCAATGAGGTCTTGGTAGGTCACTGGAGGGAACTGAACTGGCACCACAGCTCTGAAGCAAATGCCATGAAGTGGTTCCTCCATCTTCGGAATCAAATCAAAGTGACAAGGACTTAAGTCCAGGGAGTATGGTGGACTGTACAGCACTTCACAGTCCCACTGAGTGAACAGAGCAGCCACAGCTTGCGCTGTATACACCCACGCATTGTCATGCAAAATGATGGGTGGGTTGCACAGGAAGCATCACTGCTTCTTGTGCAAAGCTGGTCACACAGGTGATGCCCCAAAAACAAACAGTAATACTGTGCATCGACAGTCTGCCGTGGAGGAATGTAATGCATTAGGATAACGCCATCACAGTCGTACACGAGAATCACCATAACTTTCACCATACTGGGGCTCTGACACACTGACTTTCGCGGCGACCCATAATGAAGCCATTCGCTGGATTGGCATTTCAGTTTTGGCTTCATGGCATTCGCTTCAGAACTGTTCCAGAGACTCGACAGGCAGTAGACAGCTCCATTCGGACCATCAACAGAAAAGGCACTGCTAATGGTATACAGTGACTTTCACATCACTGGCAACATGTTCTACACAATGCTGGTGACTACTTTGAAGGACAGTAACAGGTGCAAACATGTAACCCTTTTGTATCGGTTGAGAATAAATAGTTACCACTATTTAAGTTCCAACCCTCATAGCTACCCCATAAACTAGATGCACACCTAGAGATTCACTTCTTAGTAGAAGTTTCAAACTTATTCAAAATCCAGTAATTAAGTGAAGTCCTCCACACTCATGTGTGCAATGCACAGCACCTAACATTGGTTGCTAAAGATCTTATATAACTTCTAGTTACAGAGGAGTTGTAGTGCTGACTAGTACAAGGCTGCAAAAGCTTGGACTTGCCTTACATACTACAGAATGAGGGCCTGGGAGTAAATGCAATGCTGATTAAAGTGAACTTTTATTTCAAATCTAACAAAATAAACCATAACATCTCACCCTCTACTGAATCTGATTTATTTAATACAGGTTGAATCTTACACAAAAGATTACAGCAACCTGCCACTTTTTACATAGTTATCTATTAATATTAAACAGTGCCATTACCGGTTTCAAATCAATAGGTTCATCTTCAGGTGGCTAGTTCACATTTTACACTAGATTTCGTTTTTGATTTCCTCACCTGACAAAACTTCCTTGGGGTGGTGATGCCCTACAACCAAAACAAGATGTGAGACAACGTCTTTTTAACTGTAATTGTGCCTCATGATGATTTAAGTGATGTAAACAAATTATTATTATTAATAATTTGTGTACATTATTAATAATAAACATTTGTTTACATTACTTAAAAATTTTTCTTTTTTTTCCTTTCTTGCATATCTTCACTCTGAGATGTTCTAGCCTGTAGTTGTGACATTCCAAAATTTTAGACCATCTACATAATTCAGCAAACTTTGTGTGTCAGCTGCACAGCACAGCCCCAAATTCTTTGTGAATACACTTGGCACAGAAGACCATAAGTATGTACGTTCTCACCTCTATCCCTTTTGTCAGATGCATGAGTATCAGTGGCTTGAGGAGTATTCTTTATGTCAATAATACTGCTGGCGGCATCCTCTCTTCTCTGTTTACCTTCTGAAAGAAAAACAGTCATTTCAAAAACCAAAAGAAATATGCTTCAAAACATTTCTTAGTGCTATTATTTTACCTTTAACACCAGACATCTTCTTGAACTGATCCAAGAAGCTTCCATCATTTGAGAAAATGTTCAAAGCACCAGAGGTTTTCTGCTGAGAAGAGTTACGATCTGTATGTGATTGTTCTTTCTTCCATCTGCTATCAAGGTTGCTGTAAATAGACCTTGCAATAATTTATCTTTATTTACAAAAGAAATACATCTACAGAGTGTATAAAACTGTCTCACTAATGAATGTTTATGATATTCACATTTGTCATGCGCAATGTGTTAAATAAATAAAATAGATGCTGCTACACAATAATGGAAGATAAATTCCACTGGATCATTATTATGGGCAAAATACGTAGGCAATTTTAGAATTTGAGAAATGAATTTTCATTTTTATCCACTGTGGGCCTGATGGGCCTAACACAGCTTCACCAGTGCTCCCATTTATTGGCATTTTTCAGGGTTCCTGTAGGGCCTGCACAGTTAGTAAAGCAATCAAAGCACACAGGCCTTTGTTGTACTTTACCCATACAGGCAGCCCTTGCTTCATGCCAAGTGGCTAGAAGAAAGGGAAGAAAGCATTTGGAAGTGAGGAGAAGACTGGATCGGAGTGACAACACAGAGGTGGAGGAAGACTGAAGAATGTGAAAATGATTGTGTTCCAAGCAGACACTACCATTGGCAGAGAAGTAGTGGTGTGTTGTTGTTGGTGGTGGTGGTGGTTGTAGTGAAAATGCTGTATAATATGCATGAGGAAAACATGATAAATTTTTATTTCATCCATCTCAGTTGCACAAATATACAATCAATTGCTGCAATGGTTACTGGCTTTGGATTGACTTGCCCACAAATAGGATCCCTGATATGTGATGGCCTGTGTGTCTGCTTTTTCACCCAAATGACACAACCGAACTTCAGTCTGTCGAATCAATGACCACATTTGCTGCTCACAGTTTCACTTTCTTGTATGCAGCAGTTCAGACCTTCTGGCACCATGTTGTGCAGCTATTTACAATTACTAACAAAGTGTGTGGTTTGAGAATGGGCGAGTCAGCCCGAAACTGATAACCACTGCAGCAATAAATTGTATAGTCATGCAACTGAGAGAGACAAAATAAAAATTTACCAAAGTTTCGTCAATATTATATAGTTGTAAACCTACCATTCTGAGCAGCATGACTTGAATTAGCAAGCAAATAACTGTTTGACAGAATTACAGTGGCTGTAACTAGTACACAATAAAACTGTGTACATTAATTGTAGTTCACCTTTAAAAATTACCAACAGGATACTATTTAGAATCTCACAATATTAGAACATTGTTTATTTAAACTTTTCTGTGAAGCTGGAATTTTTCCCTGTTCTCAATAATGTAAATTTAAATTATTCCCTTTCATGAGTGAAATTATTTTAATACTTACCCATCCAAAATATTTTAAAAGTTGACATACTTCAGTATACAAGATTTTTAAGGGTTATACTGAAATACGCCATCTTTCAGTAAGATGGTGTTTTAAACAGGGAAGTTTCTAAGTACGATACGCTGGCATTGCTGAGTAATTAGTACATCAGTCAAAGAGGTACCATAATTCTCGTTCAAATGGAAAAAGTAAGTTTAGTGTTTGGTTGGAATACTGCAGTCAAAAGCAAACAAGACGTCATAAAGCAAAAATGAAATAGAACCACTGATGCAATTAAGAATTCCATGCTTCCATGTTAATTTGGAAATACATGTGAATTGCACAATGCGACATCTGTGATCTCACAGAACAGTTACAGTATCCACCAAATTATGAGAACGTTACAGAGACTAGTGTTATTAGAACTAATGTCTTACATTCTTCAAACAGTAACCTTAGACGTGCACATCATCTTTTTTATACGTATTAAAAGAATACAACCTGACTGGAGAATGCAGTCCCGCTTCACAACCTTTATCATCTAAATCCTACACAAAATAGCAGCTTTTCAGAATTACATACACAATGTCCAGTCCAAGTTCAATATCTTGAAAACTAGACCAACAGACAGGTGCAACAAAAGGTACATTTATTGTGAAGGCTTTAAAAATTTCATACAGAAAGCTGTTAACAGATGGTACTGAAGTCGGAATACACACTGCCTTTAAAATAGTGTGGTGCATCTCAGAGCAATCAGTTCCACAGTTTAAACTTGAAAGGAGGTTAGCGTACCGAAGGAAATGTATTCCACTGAAAATGTTTTTCTTGTACTGGAATGCCACACGTTAAAACACTGTCCTACAACAACAAGGTGTAGTTTTCAAACATTATTTAATTTCCAAAAGGATCTGCAAGCTCTTCGCCAAATTCCAATGGACTGGCAGCTTTGCTATTGACCTAGCGGAGAACTTTAGTTACTCCTGAGAATGTTGCCACGGTTTCTGGAATTATTTAACAAAACCCAAAGGAATCCATCTGATGAATTGTAGCACAGACTGGTTTGAAGCATTCCAGCATGAAGAAAATACTAAGACAGAGCCTACATGGTTCTATTCAAATTACAAAGCCACCATGCCATACCTGTATGAACTGTGCAACAAAGGGCTGAATTTGTACACCATTGTCTCAAAGCAATTGATAATGAAGGACTTGATGCTGGCTGCATCTGGTTCACAGACAAAGCACACTTCCACCTGCAGTGAACAACAAAACTGGCTATTTTGGGGTTCTCGACACCACAATTTGTGTGAAGCAAAACCGATGTGTTCTCCCAAAGCTACAGTTTGGACTGTGGTATAGAGCAAAGGCATTACTGGCACTTTTCCATGCAAGAAACTATCAATAATGAGCACAACGTTGCAATTTTTGACCAGTTTGAATTGCAGTTGAATCAGCCATTACATGATACAAGCTCCTCCCCCCGTCTGCACCAAGGCATGCTCATTGATGCCACATTCATATCCCACTCACTTGCTGGATCTCCCTCTCAGCCTTCAGCCTCCTTTCCCTCCACTTCTCCAAGCTTCCAAAATTATAATACCACCTTGACAGTTGTGAGAAATTGATTGGTTCAGTGTCACACAACAAATCTGAAATTTCCCAGTCAGTCTGAATATGTATTTCATCTCTACCAATGAAATGTACATGTGAAATGACTCAAGTAACTTAAGTTGCTCAACTGGTTTGGAGCCCACATTAAACTACAGGTCCCTCTAAAACTGGGTGGGTGTTAGTTCAAAAGGTCAGAAAAAGGCATGTGCATATCAACTACAACAGGATCATGCAGAGTACAGCTTTGTGGTGTTCAAATTAAACTTTTGGTTGAGGGCAGGTTAAGTTTAGGCAGTTAGAAAAACTGACAAAATACTGTGAATTGTATCAAAGGATAATACATTAGGCTAATTAACGAGGCACAGAGCTCAACAACAAAATGGTAATAATTATTACAACAATTTTATGGGGAGAAGTACAAGAGCACTGTGGCTCTTACTGGGAAATATTATCAAGTGCCTTTGGCTGTGGAGTTGTCAAATTAAACTGCATTTTTCTTTGATGGTAGAAGTTACTGGTGTGTCCAACGATTTAGCCCTCATATGCAAGAAGCATTCTCTTTGTGCAACTTGTACCAAGCTATGGGAGCAATTCTATAAGAAAGAGCCACAGTGAATATAGAGTCCACTGAAGGAACAGCCACAACATTACTCAGTATTACACTCCCCTTTCCATACACATGCACACAGTGAAAGATTCTTCCAGGTCATCCACCTTCAGTTCTGTTGAAATTTATACAGAATGTACCCAATGGACCAGTATGAACTTAACCAAGTTTCAGTTCCATCTGAAACTTGATATTGGTTACTAGATTCATTTTCACATAGGCTACTTTCTTCAGAACTAGAAACATGCAAAAATATCAATTTTGACAAGTCACTGTCCCTAACGTAATGTTTAGATTAGTGCTTCATGGTGAAAGTATATCTTCATCCCAGCATTATGTAGTACACGTTCTGAAGAACAGTCTCTCAGCTTTTAGGCCTCTGTAAACCTAACACACAGTTAAAAGGCATAGAAATTAGTTAACATTTTCAAACCAGCAGTGATTCAGTTCTTTCAATTTCATATAACTCCCTTAAAACCTACATCCTTTCATCTTTCCCTCTTTCCTGATGAAGTGACCATGGGTTGCAAAAGCTCGAAATTTGTGTGTGTGTGTTTGTTATTGTTTCTATCAACGTACCAACGCTTTCGTTTGGTAAGTTACAGAATCTTTGTTTAGCCAACACTTTTTCGCCTTTTTTCACACCAGATCTCCAGTTTCTTTCTAGTTCACCTTTATCTTTCCCGATATATTTTTTTATTTTCATTTCAGCCTCAGGTTACACTTTCCACCTTCTAATACCATGTCACCCTCACAACACCCCCCCCCCCCCCCCCCAACGATCCCATTAAGTTTTATTTACATTCCCTCTGCAAACATGCCTTCGCCCTAGCCAGATTATGCTCCCATATTTTATTTTCTCAGGCTTGTCTGACATTTGGCATTACCCCCAAAGGCCTCACACTTAAAGTTCCCATCTCTGGCTGCAACCCTTCTTTCCATCAGTCCCCATTCCAGTTCCAAACAGCACAATCCATAGCCCTCACCCGCCTAATCCTTCATCTATACATCGACTCGGCCAATGAACACACCCGTCAACTCCTATCCTTAATAAAAGACCTCAATCTTTCCTCTCCCACATCCACACCGGCTCTTCAGAGCATCCTCCTACAGGCCAACCGCAAATTAGAACAACATGCCACACTCCACCTCAAAAAACTATCAAATCTCCTGGTTTCCCACCTCCAGAAAGGCAACTCAATCAGCCTTCACAACCTTTTCAGCAAACCTCAACCTCCTCTCATTGCACACAAACCCAGTCTCTCCCATCTACTCAATCTCCCACTTACAGCTCCACTCACTCCAAAACCTCAAAATTCCAGTCAACACAATCAGGAACCACATCACCCCAATTCAGTAGTTAACCTTTCCTCCAAACCTCTCTCCCAATCCGAAACCTCTGTCCTATCCAAAAGCCTCACCTTCAGCCCCACTCCCAGGTTCAACCAAACAGCCCTCGTCAAAAATTTACTGTCCTGCTGGAAATATCACTTTGCCATGAAGGAAAATGACCCTAATCCTACTCCTAATGATCCAACTCCCGAAGACACTATCCAGATTGAACCCTGCCTGGAACAGTTCCGTCCTCCGTCACAGCGGGACCCAACTCCTCTTCCTCAAAATCACCCTCTCCCAACATTCCAGGAATTTCTGACTTCCAGCCTTGCCTCTAAATCCTTCTTAAGAAACCTTAATCCTAACACCACCACTGCTGAAGCCTAAGCTATCCGTGATCTGAAGGCTGACCAATCCATCGTCATTCTTCCGGTGGACAAGGGTTCCATGACCGTGGTACTTGATCGTCGGGAGTATGTGGCTGAGGGACTGAGTCAGCTTTCAGACAACACCACATACAAAGTCTGCCAAGGTAATCCCATTCCTGATCTCCAGGCGGAGCTTCAAGGAATCCTCAGAACCTTAAGCCCCCTACAAAACCTTTCACCTGACTCCATCAACCTCCTGATCCCACCGACACCCCGCACACCTACCTTCTACCTTCTTCCTAAAATTCACAAACCCAATCATCCCAGCCGCCCCATTGTAGCTGGTTACCAACTCCCCACAGAACATATCTCTGCCTACGTAGATCAACACCTTCAACCCATTAAATGCAGTCTCCCATCCTTCATCAAACACACCAACCACTTTCTCGAACGCCTGGAATCCTTACCCAATCTGTTACCCCCGGAAACCATCCTTGTAACCATTAATGCCACTTCCTTGTACACAAAAATTCCGCACATCCAGGGCCTCGCTGCGATGGAGCACTTCCTTTCACGCTGATCACCTACCGCCCTACCTAAAACCTCTTTCCTCATTACCTTAGCCAGCTTCATCCTGACCCACAACTTCTTCACTTTCGAAGGCCAGACATACCAACAATTAAAGGGAACAGCCATGAGTACCAGGATGGCCCCCTCATACACCAACCTATTCATGGGTCGCTTAGAGGAAGCCTTCTTGGTTACCCAGGCCTGCCAACCCAAAGTTTGGTACAGATTTATTGATGACATCTTCATAATCTGGACTCACAGTGAAGAAGAACTCCAGAATTTCCTCTCCAACCTCAACTCCTTTGGTTCCATCAGATTCACCTATCCCATGCCACTTTCCTTGACGTTGACCTCCATCTGTCCAATGGCCAGCTTCACTCGTCCGTCCATATCAAACCCACCAACAAGCAACAGTACCTCCCCATTATGACAGCTGCCACCGATTCCACATCAAACGGTCCCTTCCCTACAGCCTATGCCTTCTTGGCAAACGAATCTGCTCCAGTCCTGAATCCCTGAACCATTACGCCAACAACCTGAAAACAGCTTTCGCATCCCGCAACTACCCTCCCGACCTGGTACAGAAGCAAATAACCAGAGCCACTTCCTCATCCCCTCAAACCCAGAACCTCCCACAGAAGAACCACAAAAGTGCCCCACTTGTGACAGGATACTTTCCGGGACTGGATCAGACTCAGAATGTGGCTCTCCAGCAGGGATATGACTTCCTAAAATCCTGCCCCGAAATGAGATCCATTCTTCATGAAATCCTCCCCACTCCACCAAGAGTGTCTTTCCGACATCCACCTAACCTTCTTAACCTCTTAGTTCATCCCTATGAAATCTCCAAACCACCTTCCCTACCCTCTGGCTTCTACTCTTGTAACTGCCGCTGGTGTAAAACCTGTCCCATGCACCCTATCAACACCACCTACTTCAGTCCTGTAACCCGGAAGGTTTACACGATCAAAGGCAGAGCCACGTGTGAAAGCACCCACGCGATTTACCAATTGACCTGCCTACACTGTGACGCATTCTATGTGGGAATGACCAGCAAAGAACTGACCATTCTCATGAATGGACACAGGCAGACAGTGTATGTTGGTAATGAGGATCACCCTGTGGATAAACACGTCTTTGTGCACGGCCAGCACATCTTGCACAGTGTTACACCGTCCGGGTTATCTTGATACTTCCCACTAACACCAACCTGTCAGAACTCCAGATATGTGAACTTGCCCTTCAGTATATCCTCTCTTCTCGTTATCCACCAGGCCTCAATCTCCGCTAATTTCAAGTTGCCGCCACTCGTACCTCACCTGTCATTCAACATCATCTTTGCCTCTGCACTTCTGCCTCGACTGACATCTCTGCCCAAACTCTTTGCCTTTAAATATGTCTGCTTGTGCCTGTATATGTATGGATGGATGTGTGTGTGTGTGTGTGTGTGTGTGTGTGTGTGTGTGTGTGTGTGTGTGTGTGCGCGCGCGCGTGCGCGCGCGTATATACCCATCCTTTTTTCCCCTAAGGTAAGTCTTTCCGCTCCCGGGATTGGAATGGCTCCTTACCCTCTCCCTTAAAACCCACATCCTTTCACCTTTCCTTTTCCTTCCCTCTTTCCTGACGAAGCAGAAGCCGGTTGTGAAAGCTCAAATTCTGTGTGTGTGTTTTTTTATTCATTGTGCCTACCGGCGCTTTCCCGCTTGGTAAGTCTTGGAATCTTTGTTTTTAATGTTATATATATGAGAGAGAGAGAGAGAGAGAGAGAGAGAGAGAGAGAGAGAGAGAGAGAGAGAGAGAGAGAGAGAGAGAGTCTACCAGTTGCTCTCTCGCATAAATCACTCATGGTAATCCCTCTTATGCCAGAGGCATCCCGTTTTGGTATGAGCAGAAATAACTGACTAGATCAAATGTCTTTGTGAGGTTACCAGAAACTGCAACCGCTGTGATTTTTGGCTAAAGTGAAACATTTAAGCCCCCTCTCCCCCATCAACCGAAATCTTGATTGTGGCGACACAATGATCTGTACTGTAGTCCGAGGACTAGGATGCACTGAAAGGTGATAGTTTGGTTCAGAGTTGATATCACTTAAAATGGTCAATTCCCAGATGAAACTGAAGTTGATAATGCTCAGCGCCTAATTGAATGGAATAGGGAGACAGCTAAAAATGATCACTTCCCCTTTGAGGTGGATGCTCAAATGATAGAAAATTAAATTTCCTTCGCCATCCTACCACGAAGAATAAATAGAAAAACATAATGTACAGCTCAAGCTGTATCTGCTAGAATATCTGATAATTCAGATGGCAAATATACATAAAAACGTACATGATTATAAAATCGGCATTGGTTCAGAAAAAGGTGCACTGTCAACGGTTGTTTGCAGTAGGCACAGAGTGGTGGGGGGTCTCACTTAACAAATAACAGTGACTGAAATGGCAGTGCCCAATATGCAGCTGAACTAATAGTTTCCCACTGGGAGAGGCAGAGGGAAGAACACCACAGGGTGGGAACCTCCGTGATGGGGCGAACTTCATTAGACGTGGGGGTAGCTGCCCAAGAGTCAGGCCATGATTGAGCAAAAAGGGATTTAATGTAAAGCCGCAAATCTGCCCCAGAGGGGTGAGGGAGAACAGGGAGTAGGTGGCTGCCACTGGGACCCCCACCCCCGCATGATGATCAGCACGTTCATTACCTGGGACACACACATGGCCAGGAACACAAAGGAAGTCGACCAAATATGCAGCATCACCAAGAGCAGCGTGAAGATCATTGATGGCACACATCAAGTGATGGCACGAAAAACACCAAGCAATAGCCTGAAGGCCGCTCATTGAGTCTGTACATAACAAAATGCGGGTCAGGGAGGACCATTTAATAAAATAGAGGGCCCTATAGATAGCCATGAATTCTGCAGTAAATACCCCATGTGTGGCAGGCAACAGCTAATGTTCCGTGCCAACAGAAGACGTGAAGGCACATCCCATCTGATCAACGAATTTGGAGCCATCAGTGTAAAAAACAACTCCATAATAAAACACCATAACAGCATTCAGAACAAACAACAGAACACCACTCGAGTGATGGAGGCTTTCAGACCCCAGAAGAGGTCCACAAGAATCTGTGGCTGAGGAACTAATCAAGGTGGGGAGGGGGGGGGGGGGGGGGGGGGTTGGAGAGAGCACAAGGCACAAGGAAGAGAACAAGAAGGGAAGATGGAAGTCACAGTGGAGAGAAGCAAGGTGAAGCCCAACTGATAAACCTACCTGAGGGCAGGCAGCAGGTGGGCGATGGCCCAAAGCTGTAAAAATAATAGAAAAGGAGGGTAATCAGGGGAGGAGCAAATAGTAATGGCATCGGAAACCAGGAGCTGAGACCACCAAATCTAAAGGGGAGGGATCCCAAGTTCAACCAGAAGACTATCAACAGGACTTGTGAGAAAGGCTTTGGTGGCTAAACAGATATCACATTGGTGAACCAATTCCAAGAGGAGCAGCATGGAAGGGCTTCAAATGATGGATATGAGGCAACCAAGTAAGCTTGTTGCCAAAAAGAAGACCCAAGAAATGAAACTGGGGAATCACGGTCAGGTGTTGTGCATCAAGGTAGAGGTCTCAATCAGGACAGAGCATAGTACAGCAATAGAAATGTGCCACCCTAGACTGAAGGAGAGAAATGAAAACTGTCCGAGTGTGTCCACATGGAAGTACGCTGGATGGCATCTTGGAGATGATGTTCTGTAGAGTGCACTGCGTGGGAGCTAGCCCAAATGCAGAAGTCATCCACATACAGACCAGGGATGACCAACAGTCCAGCAGAAACCAAAGTCTATCAATAGCGATTAGAAAAGGACATGTACTATGGAGCCCTGTGAAAAGCCATTCTCCTGGATCTGCAGACAGCTGAGAACAGTTCCAAAGAACTGGTGGGACAGGAAGTGACGAATAAAAATAAGGATGGGGTCCTGAAGACCCCACTCACGGAACGTGTAAGTAGGATGTGATGGCACCAAGTGTGTCGTAGACCTTACGAAGATGGGAGAAAACTGCAACAAGATGGCAATAAAAAAATGCCTACTGAACTGTGGTTTCCAATTGAAGCAGATGATCAGATATCGTCCCTCCCAAAAGTCGCACTCATAAGGAGATAAAAGGTCCCGAGATAAAAAGACCTAACTGAGTCAACGAGCAGGGAACACTGGTCATGCTAATGGGCTGGTAACTATCAAGGGACAACGGATCCTTGACAAGCTTAAGGACAGGAACCACAATACCATCCCCTCCACCGAGAGGGGAAAATATCTTGGTGCCACATACAGTTAAACACCTGGAGGAGATATTGGCATTGTGGAGGATTGAGGTGTTGAAGCAATTCATTATGACTGGAGTCAGGAGCAGGAGCTGAATTGTGGGAACAGGAGAGGGTCAGAAGAAACTCCCATTCATGAAAAGGTTCATTGTACGATTCCATCTGACAAGAGGTAAAACATAAGTGGGAAGCTACAGCTCACTGTTTCCAGAGGAGGAAGGCAGCTGGATAGGAGGCTGATGCCAATGCTGTTGCAAATGGGTCATGAGGTGTTCCACAAGAAAGGATGGATCTGAACAAAGGCCACCTGGAAGGGCAAGGCCTAGAATGGAAGACTACTGCTTAGAACCTTGGAAGGTAGGGTGTGTAGCCCACACCCATGACAAAGGAACAGGAGTATCTAGAGAGGAAACAAAGCATTCCTATAACACCTGTTTGCTCTGTTTGATTTGGCACACACATTTAGAGGTAATAAGACCGGTGGAGGATTGGTGCCACTTAAGATGTTGCAAGGCACGATGACCATAATGGGTAGTAGTCGCAATGGCCATATTCTGCCACGGAGCTGGCTGACAGAGAAAGAGGCCTGTCAGGTGGGGAACAGCAATACTGGCAGCACAGATTATCTTATTGGACAGATCACGAACAACTTCATCAATACAATCTGACAAAGAGAGTGGAAACATGACCTGGTATCTATATAGAGACCAATCAGCATGATGGAAAACCCAGTGGGGGTAACCTGGTCATCACAAGTGGGAAGGGAACAAGAGAATCAATGGGATGCGGTCACTATCACAGATGTCATTGTGTGGCAACCAGTGTAAGGAAGGAACAAGGAGAGGGGAAGAGAGTGGAAGATCAATGGCAGATAAAGTGCCATATGCAGCAATAAAATGAGTAGGGAAACCATCGTGGTCCACAAGTAATTGGTCAATGACAAGCCCACACTAGATGACGAAGCATTGCCCCACAAAGGATGATGCACACCAAAATCTCCAAGGAGGAGGAAGGGAAGAAGGGTGAAGCTGCTGAAGGAAGGCAGTTGAGGCAACAGATGTAGGTGATCTGTCAGGAGGGAAATAGAGATTTCAAACCGTGATGGCGGAGTCCAACTGCTTCCAATGGGATACGAGGTGGGACACATGTACTAACAATATCCTTACAGACCAACATGCAGATGCCACCAGAAGCACTCAAAGGGCCGACCCGTTCCCAACAGAAAGCACAGAACCCACGAAGTGTCAGTGAGTGATCATCAGTAAAATGAGATTCCTGGAGAATGAAAGCTGCCGAGTAGAAGGCAGTAAGGGATTGCAACTCTGGGAGATGACACTGATATCCATTACAGTTCCACTGAATAAGTGTGGAGCAGGTATCCAAATGGGAGGCGAATGGGCTGGAGCTAACTTCACTGCCAGGTCACCATCCATCACCAATGACACAGTGATACTCACAAATAAGATGTCGGACTCAGATTACTAGGGCGGAGATGGCACTCGGGGGGGAGGGGGGGTGGGGCACCAGCAGGAGCCTTGTCCTGTGACTTATGTTTCTTTTTCTTCTCTTTCAGGTGTAGAGGAGGGCAGGGCACAGAGGGAGAGGAGACTTCTGCAAGATCACAAACCAAAAGAAAGCTGACGAACTTTGGGTGCAAAGACTGTGTGTCTCATGGCCGAGTTGTGGTAGCAGGCCTCCAATCTGAGAAACACTGGGGGGGGGGGGGGGGGGGGGTCCTGGAAGGGAGCCCCACCACTGGCAGGTGCCAAAGAATGAGGCAATTTCTTTGGATGGAGAAGGGAGCCCCACCACTGGCAGGTGCCAAAGAATGGGGCAACTTCTTTGGATGGAGAAGGGGAGAGGCATGCAGAGGGGAGGGCAGGGAACCACAGGGGAGAGGGAGAGAAGAGGGGGACGAGACCTGGGTAAGGAAGAGGAAAGAGGGGGAAACAATGCTACAGAGGCAAAAGTAAAAGTCATTGATACGGATGAAGTTGCTCAAATTTCCGACAAGCCTCAGTGTAAGATAAACGATCCAGTGACTTATACTCTTGCATCTTCTTATAAGCCGGGCAAACTGATGAGCGTTGGAGAGCGAGGGTTGTGACAATTTAGACATGGGTGGTGGAACACAGGCACTCTCCTCATGGAATGGTTGTCCACAGTCACCACAAAGAGCGTCCCCCATATACCGCGAAGACGTGCTAGAAACGCATGCACCTACAGCATCTCATGGGTGGTGGGAGATATGGTTTCACATCATACTGATAACACATAACCTTGGCCTTCTCTAGGAGGGTATCTCCTCCGAGAGCGAGAATACAGGCGCCGGCGTTGGTGTGGTTGTACTTACGACCTTTCTGCACATGCCGCACAAAATGAACACCCCATTATTCCAGATTGGCAAAGGGTTCCCCCTAATCAGTTTGAGGGCTGAGATCCTTATGATAAATGACTCAAACACTAGTGAGGTGTAATGGACATGGGGATATCACCAAGATGATCGTAAGCATGATGACCTGCAGATTGGGTGGCAGAAGACATTTTAATCAACAGGGAAACCACTGCACCTTACTGTGAGACTCCACTTCCCCAAACTTGTCTTTGCTATTTTACACAAAAAATAACAGTTTTGTGGCAGTGAATGTGTCCCTGCCTGTCCTAGTAGAGACCAGGTAGTGGTAAGTATTTAACCCCAAGCCGAAGAGCCTGGCCCTCCTCCAAGGGTGTAGCCAGGGAAGAGAACTTCACAGGGTTAAAACAAAGCAGCATTCAATGATCTGTTATTACTCAAAGAGACAGCCATACGAGAATGGCCAGATTTTTGGAGCTTGATACCCTTCGTGTGTAAAGCATCCACCCAAATACCACCCACTCCAATGAGGGGCTCTCCCCACGGGTGCCTTCCCACTACAACAAGGGGTGTCTGGCATGGTGGCCGATAACAGTCCCACCAATTGACTGCTACAAATGCTGGTGACATAGTGAGGTGTGAGTGGGCTACATCAGAGAAGGAAGAGGGGAAGGAAGGAAGAGAGGGAGAAGAATCCACACTGTAGATGCTAGGGAGCGAGTTCTTCCTAAACGGCTCACACTATGAAGAGAAAATTTAGAAGTGGAGGTCAAACCCGAAACGGGGACAGCGAAAATGCAAGGGGAACAAAACTGAAATGAGTACAGGAAAACCAGGTAGATAGCCAGGTCAACATTAGTAAGAACACCGATTGAGGAGAAGGAGGGGGCAGAGGGGGAGAAGCAAGGACCAGGAGGGAGGGGGCAGAGGGGGAGAAGCAAGGACCAGGAGGGAGGGGCGCAGAGAAGGAAATTCAACCCGGGAAGGAAAAATAGTCTGCAATAGCTTGGGCCACATGAACGTCATGCACAAACTCATGAAAAAACAGTGAGCACCCTTGAGGGTTGCTCCCACTTAGCAAATATCAGTGTTCATGCCAGAAAGGAACAATGTTCCCAAGTGCAGAAACACATATCATCTGAAGGGACAGAATAACTAAAAGGTGTAGGTAGTCGGATTGCAGCCGTGACAGCAGCATCGGCAGGTTCATTCCCTGACACTACGATGTGACCAGGGACCTACATGAACATCACATTGGCTCCAACATCAGCAAGTGAGTGGAGGCATTTGTTGATTCATTGTATTAAGGGATAGTACGTGTACAGTACACAGACGCTCTGGAGGACAGTAAGCGAATCTGAACATAATACACACTTCAGAAGCCTGTGCCGTCAGGTGTACTGGGTGGCCTAAAAGAGGGAGGAAAGCCCTGCAGTGAAAATCAAGCACTGGTCTCAAAGCCGGTATCAAGTGTTTGTTGCTAACAACAAAGGCGCAACTGACACCATGATCGGTCTTTGAGCCATCACTGTAGACAAAGTTGCTATTTCCAAGTTGCATGCAAACTTCGAGAAACTTACAGTGATAGATCAAATCTATAGCAGTGTACTTGCGAAGCCAACTAAGTTCAAGGTGAATGCAGATCTCTGCACAAAGCAAAGGTTGCGAAGGGCTCTCACCCTTTGGGAAAGTGGCAGGTAATGTAAGGTTAAGTTTCCAAAGCAGAATATGAAAGCAAACACTAGGATGCAACATAAAAGTTGGGCTTATCTTGTATTGGCAATCAAGGGAGTCATCAAAAGAGGATGCATAGGATGGATGATTAGGCATAGAGGACAGACAGCTTGCTTGTCTGCTGAGGAGCACACCATGCCAGTATGACGGTAGCTTGGTAGCATCTTCACAGACACTCACAACTGAGATAGTGTACAAAACTCCAGTGGCCAAATGAATGCCTAGATGGTGGACTGTGCCAAAAGGGAAGCTGTTGTTGATGCTCTATGAGTAAAGATGGCCGAGTCATCACTGAAATTGTTGCCCAAGTAAACAGTTCAGCTGAGAGCTGCAATTGACTGCAAAGTAACTGACAAAGAGAGACCCAGAGATGCCTCTTGTAAGACTGTCTATTATCAGGTTAATTGCTATGGCAAGTAGAGCTACACCCAGCACAGAGCCCTGAGGCACCACATTCTCCTGAATAAAAGTGTTCGTCAAAGTCAAACCCACAAATACCTTAAAAACCCAGTCTTTTAAAAACTCCCGAATGGTATGACGCAGGTGACCTCAGAAGCCCCACATGTGAATTGTGCGGAGGATGCCTGTCCTCCAACAGATATCCTAAACCTTCTCCAAATCTAAAAACACAGCTACAACCTGGCATTTCTGCAGAAAATTGTTCATAATGTGGGTTGAGAGAGTGACGAGATGATCAACTGGAGAGTGGTGATTACAAAATCCACATTGTAAATTTGTTAGCAAATACTGAAATTCAAGGCACCGATTGCCCAGTCCTGGAACAGAGGATCATGATGAGCTGAGAGCATGTTCAAACTCCCGCATAGTAAAAACAGTATTGTAGCATTCAAGATTCTAAGGTGGACAGATATCTACCAAGTCTCCTCTGCTTGTTTCCGAGATAGGATGGAGAGATGGTAGCAGGCAGAGCTCGAGATCTCATCAAAGTACCAACACAAGGTGTTGAAAATATCACTAGGGGTCACACTGACATTGTTCGCTACAGTCAGGCCATGAATTGGGAAACAGTTAACAGAATTAGTGAGAGAGAACCAACTAGCTTTTTTGCTATCCCTGATAATGCGATGACACTTTGAATGCAACTGTTTATAATTAATATAGCACTGCTTTGTAAGATGGTGTTCAAAAAATGGAGAACATGTCTTCATGCATGAATCGCATTGTGGCATTCCTCCGACCACTCGGGAACTGGGATACATCGCAGTAAGCAAGAGTTTTGGAGGATGGTACATTCTGTGGCACTAAGGATATCATTCATAAGGTATTCTTTCTTATCATCACTGCTGTGGATATGTTGTTCATTGAAGCAGAGTCACTAGTCAGCTTTAGATACGTGCCAATTGGTCTTGCACACAGATAGGACAGGAGTTGGCAGATGAATTACACACAGGAAATGGTCGCTCAAGTGCGTGTCTCAGAGGATGGACCACTCTAGATGGTGGGCAAGCTGTGCATTACAGAATAAGAGATCCAGGTGCGAGAAAGTGCGTGTGTGGAAGCTGAAAGAAATGTGGGTTCGCCAGTGCAAGCTGAGGATATCTGTGAAGGAGAGCCTCTCATGCAGGTTCTCAGACAGTCGCAAATGGGATGGTGGGCACTGAAGTCACTGAGTAGCAAAAGGGGTTGAGGGAGCTGAGTGGTAAGCTGCAGTATGTCTGCCCTGGTCAGGTCAGGTGACGGGGGTATGTAGATATACTGCAAAGAGAAAAGGTGTAACTGGGGAGAGGAAGACAGACAGCTACAGCTTGTAGCTGGGTGTTCACAATGAAATGATTTGGCTATGGATGACATCCCAAATGAGCATTGCGACTCCACTGTGAGCTGGAGTTCTATCCTTGAAGTGTCGGCTGAAACATATCGGAGTGAAGTGTAAGAAGCCAAAGTGGTCTTGAGGCCATAATTTCATTTCATGGAGGTATAAAACAACTGGGTGTTTTGATTGCAATTGCAGCTGTAAATCTGTCCTCTATGGTCTGATGCCACAAACGTTCCATTCAAGTACAGCTGTAGTGGAAGATAGGAGATGTTTCCCTTATACAAGACAATTAATTCGGTGGCTTTCAAGTGCAAGGTATTAACTGCATACTACTACAAGGTTCTGAGGCTGGAGAATCCATTGGTGATTTGCACTGGCGAAATGGAGGTCAATCGGATAGAGGTGTCATACAATATCACTGTTGTAGAGAATCTCCAAGTTGGAGAAGTGGAAGAGAGTATGTTTTTGTTCGACTTCTTAGCACCTTTTCATTTGTCAGATGTGGAGCCAAACGTTTTCTGACTTGAGGAGTGCGAAAAAAGTCAGCTCAGAAGTATTTATTTTTAAATTTCTATTTTTCTGATTGTACCACAAGTGAATTCACTGGTGTGGGCGAAGGTGTTTTGTGGTAGGTTGAGCAACTGTAGTGGATGGAGGTAAGGATGTCACCTCAGAGCTAGGCGATTTCATAATTGTAGCACTGAACTGGAAGACAGGTCTGTGAGGCCATATCTTTCGCGGGCCATGACATAACAACAACAGTACTGTATCTGTCAGATAGTGGTATGCAAGGCTTTGGCTAGCTAACATTTTGGAAGTAACATTGGGGGGTACCTTTACCTTTATCTCCTGAATGGCTTGCTCATCTAGGTACACAGGGCATTGCGGCATGGTTGCCAGTGCAGTTAATGCAGTGAGAAGAAGGGGAGAGGCAATCTCCCTCATGAACATCCTTGCAATAAGTTATACATTTGGAAGTGATTTTACAGGAAATGCGAGTATGGTTATAACACTTACGTTGGTAGCAATGCATTGGGATTGGTATGTACAGTCCGGCATTGATGATTTCAGAGCTAAGAAAAGTGTGTGAAAAGGCATGAATTCTGGATAAACCATCTTCATGGCCCGATGGATTGCAGTTATGCCCTGATTGGACAGATAATGTTGTACATCTACCTAAGTCATACCAACATGCAACAAAATGTATACGACACCATGTGAAGAATTCAGTGTTCGATGAGCCTCTTCATGAACATGGTACCTGTGGAGGAGTGAAGCTGTAAACAGTTTTTGGGCTTGAAAGGTGCTGTCTGTCTCTAGAAGCAAAGTTTCACTGCATAAGCGAGTGCACGACTTTAGGGGGCCTGTAACTATGTCCTCATCTTTTTGAATTACAAACAAGTTCACGGTAGAAAAAATTTTACCACCTCCTGTGTACAACATCATGAGGCAGCACAGTGCAACTGGAAGATTCATCATGTCTTTATCCTCATACCATTTCTGTTTATTAGGTGGAGGTTGCATTGATGGAGTTGATGTACTCACCGTAGATGAATCCCCCATAACTGGCAGCGTCTCTTCAGTGGTGCACTCCTTCCTACTGGGGCTCCCCCCAAAGAGGAGAGCAAACACGCCTTAGGTGATTGTTCACACCTCAGGCCACATCTCCCCCAACTCCAGACAGAGGGACTAGTTGGGAAGGTAACACCTCAGGCAATCACCCCTCCCCCTGGGCCTAGCCTATATCAAGGGGTATGTGCGAGCCCTACCTGTTGACCTGTATGCTGGGAGTTACGCATTACCCAGTCACCCTTACACATCAAATGTGTGAGCCAGCGTTCAGGCATGTACAGGGAGGAAGAAAGACAAAAAGGTAGACCTCAAACACCGAAGCAGGAGGAGGACAGGAGAAGTCAGGATAGGCCAGGAGAGGGGGAGAGACAAAAATGAAAGCCACCAAATCTTCCAATACCAGGTCCAGGGAGGGGGAGAAAGAATAGGAGGAGGATAAGACATGCAGAATGGAAAAGGGATGAGTATGGCAAGGGGAGGGGACTCTTGTGCCAAGCGCGCGCGCACGTGCGCACGCACGCACGCACGCACGCACGCACGCACACACACACACACACACACACACACACACACACACACACACACACACAAAGAGTTATGAGTCCCTGGGGTCTACTGACAAGTATTTTGATGCATTTGATGAACAAATACCATAGATAAACTATGAAAAATGAAAGGGGTCCACACACAACTTCTACCTGATTTTCATTACATGTATTTATTATCTGGCCAGCAAATAAAAAGCGTTTCAGGGAGGGATTTATTTCTTTGAAAGCAGAACTGCTGTTCTGTCCGTAAGAAGTTACTTTCTAAAAGATTGTGTGTACACAATTTTTTCCAATTACTTTGGATACATTTGGATGGAAGTGTACGTTGGTTAATGATCATATACCTCCTGCTTGTCGTCATATACACCCTGCAACCATACTTCACAAGCACCCATACGGTGGACGGCAGAGGGTACCTCGTATCACTACTCGCCAGTCCCCTTCTTGTTCCATTCACAAAAAGTGAGGGAGAAACAGCTATCTATATGCCTCTGTAAGAGCCTTAATTTGTGTTATCTGCATGGTCGTTACACTAAATGTAAACTGGCAGCAGTAAAATAATTTTCAGTTGGCTGGAAATGCTGGTTCTCTAATTTTTCTAAACGTACTGCTTCGAAAAATGAATGTTGTCTTCCCTCCAAAAATCTCTATTTGAGCTCAAAAAGCATCTGCGATACTTGGATGTTAATCAAACCTCTCAGTAATAAATCTAGCAGCATGACTCTGAACTGCTTCAGCGTCTTCCTTTAATCCGATCTGGTGGATACACTTTACACTCTTGCAGTACTCAAGAACAGATCACACTAGTTTCCTATACATAATCTCCTTTATAGACGAGCTACACTAAACTAAAACTCTGCCAATAAACCAAAGTTTACCATTCGGATAGCCTACTACCAACATTACATGTTAGTTCCATTACATATAGCATGGCAATGTTTCACCTACGTATTTAATTACCATGACTGTATTACATAGCACGTCACCAGTACAGCATCAAACACTGTTAGTAAAGCAGTCAGCAGTCTCAAGATAGTTTTGAACACTACAGTGCTGTACTAGGTGTGGTCCTGCTGGACCACAAACAGGTGCCTTGGTAACAGAGCTCATGGGTGAAATAAGTGACAATTGAAGTGCCTCATGTGACATACCTGTTTCTATGCCACAACTATACCCAATGACTTCAGCCAGCTGATTGCGTCAACAGTCTTCATCTGTTTGTGTGAAATAGGCCAACTCCTCATGTGTTCACACATAGCATGCACACTTCCTATCCAGCCTACTGTTGAAATTTGAATGAAAACAATAGGCACAAAAAAGATAAAACTTAACCCTGTTGTCTTTTAGGAAAGGATCTGCACTCTCAGACCTGTTAAAAACAAACATGAGCTATTAGATGACATTGCCATTGCCTTACACCCACCTTTGAACCATCTTACCCGGCCAGTTATATAGGGACCTATGGCTTAACATGGATTCCAATCCACAGTTAATGTGAGCATTTCTCACAACAAACACTGCCAAAGTGAAATAACTGATAAGCAAGAAAAATCCCAGGACTAACTGGAAATCAAACGCAAACCCTTTGGACCTGTAGTCTGGCACTGTACCACAGGCTTGTTTTTTTTTTTTTTTCTACTCATTTGTATTAAACTACATTTTTCTGCATCTACAGCAAGCTACCATTCATCACACCAAACAAATTCAATCTCTGTTCATTCATTGTGGATAAGGGACAGCAGCCAGTCAAATAGCTACCAAGGAAAATTGCCAAACAGCTATACGTTTCAAGAAGTTATTTTATTTAGACAACCAGTTTCAGCATCTCATTAAAGCCATCTTCAGGCCCCTATGCACTCCATGAAAAGACAATCAAATATATTGATATTTGCATAACTGGAGCCATCAATATCTGTATTCTGTGAATTCTTTTTTGGAGTGTTTACTTCGAAGACCTGACAACTCGTGCTCAGGTGCAGAATTAGTTTTTTCAGCAGATAACACTAGCATTACCTAATCATGCATACAGAAACAGAAGATATGGTAAAAAATGTTCTTAAAAGCATCACTGACTGGTTTTCTGTGAATGGCCTGAAGTACTCTGCTACCAGAGTAGCTGCTTCCTCTGTGTACTGTTTGTCTGACCTACTATCCAGAGTAGTTCTACAATCCAACACCCCACAACACAAATCCAGAAATCGGTAACCAAGACTTTAACAGCATCAACTGAGTCCTTGGTCGAGGCCCTCCAGTCGGTTCCAAAAAAACCTTAATCAACTTTAGGTACTACACTGCAAACTGTAAGCTCTGCTTGCATTCCACAACTGAGACCAGCAGACTTTACCACTTCTACCAGCTGCCTGTACAAATTATGTAGGGTCTCAGATCCCAATCACTGAGCGGTACAGCGCAGTGTTTAGCACATCGGACACGTATACAGGATGACGACAGTTGAAACCCATGTCCGACCATCCCGATTTAGGTTTTCCACGATTTCCCTAAATCGTTTAAGGCAAATGCCAGGATGGTTTCCTTCTACATCCCTCCCTAATCCGAGCTTGCGCTTCACCTCTAATAATCTCATTGTCATTGTAATGTCAAACACTAATCTCCTCCTCCTCAGAACCAGACCAACAATCATCATTGGTGCCAAGATAGTTCACAACTCGGATATGACTGCACCTGGATAGCCACAGACAGGCATCCTCTATGTCTCAGACAAAAGGCCCCGATACAGACAAACCAAGTGCACAACTGACTTCTTTCCAAACCTGTATGCTATTTTTGGATGGGAATCTGTAGAGCACCTAACAATGGAGCTCTTAACAACTAGCAAACTCCTCCCCACGAGTATGCTAAGACCCTGCTGAAGCAGAGACGCCCTGTCATTCACAGGGTAAGTGGGCAAGGCCAGACTCTCCACCCAATACAAAGCAAACATGCTACAATAAGCCAATCACTGCAATGAGCTCGATTGGCCTGCATCGGTTATGCTGGAAGGGTCGGCAGAGCGTCTGATCCCACGTGTCGACTTTGACCCGCGACGTAAGGGTGTTGTCGTGCGCGACATCATGACGGCGCGGAGTTTCGTTTGTGAGTGTGGCGTGTTGTGATTTGTTGTGCGCTCTGGTGGTATGATCAGGGTTGTCGTTTGTGTGGTGTAATGGGGTCAGTTTGCTTTTGCTCATTATCCAGAATTGATCGAGTGTCGGTTGTGTTTGTAGTGGAATTTGTTTCGGTGAGTTAACGATTTTATGTGAAGGTTAATTTAGTGTTGTTCACTGTACATCATACATTGTACATTTTAGAACAATTACTTGGTTGATTTTGTTCAAGAATGAATATGACGGGTAAAATTAACAGTGCGCAGGTCAAGGGAAGTGTTCGATCCCAATGTGTGGTCGTGTATGTTGATATTGGTATCGGGAGATGTTTTTGAACTATATAGGCCAAGGGAAGTTTTTGCTCCTAATTTATGGGATCGGGAGCTGCTGTTGAGCTATATAGGTCAAGGGAAGTGTCCGATTCCAGATGATATTGTGTTTAGTGGTATTTGGGGAGATTTGTGATGTCCGGTTTTTCGTCTTTTTGTTTGGGGGTGGGTGTCTAAATTTGTTTATATTTAGTTTGCCCCCACCCAAAAACATCCCATTTCCCGTGGTTGTCCCGTTAGTGTCATTGGGCTTTTTGTGGAAAGTGTGTGTGTTTGTTTTCGATGTGTTTTTGTCCTCATAATGTGTATGGACCGACTTTATATGCGCCATATTGGAATCGTGGTTTATGGTCGTTTCCGCCATACTTGTGACATCATGGGTAAAACCAGACGGGCGGGATCGGACGCTTCCGTAATTCCTGCTGGAAGGTGCATTGCGAGCAGAGCCCACGGGTGAAATAAGCAACAATTGAAGTGTCGCTTGTGACACCCCAGTTTCTGTATCACCACTACACCCAGAAATTTCAGCCTGCTGATTGCAGCCAGTAGTCTTCTGGCTGTTTGTGTGAACTACGCTAGCTCCGACTGCATCCACAGACAGCATGCACACTCCCTATACAGCCTACTGTTAAAATTCAAATGAAAACAATAGATATAAAAAAGATAAAACTGAACCCTGCTGTCTTTTAGACAAGAATTTGTACTATCAAACTAGTTAAAAAGAAACACATGCCATTAGACAAAAATGAGTGTCACTGACACTAGTTTACTGCACACTGGCAGAGAGAACGAATATGCGCTCCTGGAGTTCACAAATGGACACTAGCACCTCTCAAGGAAGTGTGAGTGTGGGTGGTTACGTTACTATGTTCAAAACGGGATTACAGAAGCGCCCGATTCCACCTGTCTGCTTTGACCCGTGACGTCATCAATACGGCAGTAATGGCTATTCTAAGCATGTCCAATATGGAGCCTATGACATCATTACATACACACAGCAGTAAACGTGAAAATACATATAGATAAAACAATAACATCTCCCTCCAAAAGTACACTCAAACTAAAGGGACAACTATGGGAAATTTGGGGTTTTAGGGTGGGGAAACGCTAAATATAACAGTAAAAAATACCATCATCCCAAATCACACAAAATGATGAAAAAACGATATTACAACATTCCACTACACCAAAAAATCCACGGGAGTCTGGCACTTCCCTTGACCTATATAGGCCAACCACAGCTCACGATACCAAAGCACAAACACCTACAGCTAAAACTACGAAAACTGGAATCAGTAATTTCCCGTGACCTATACTGGTCAACCACAACTACAGATACCAAAAAACAAACCCAAAACACCACTATCTCAAAAATCTAATAAACATCCCTACATAAATTAAAACACATTCAATACACCATAAATACATAAAACATCACAAATCGAGGGGGGGGGGGGGGGGAAGAGAGGAAGGAAAAAAACAACAACAACAACACAATTTCTTACCACCAACAAATTCGAGTGCTGCAAACTAGGTTGGCCACCCCAACCTTCACTGAACACTGGCTGACAAGGAAATGTGTAATAGTATAATTTTGGAAATTTGGAATAGGTGAGGGAATATGTAAGTACGCTACTCACGGAGCAGTTGATTATATGGCACTGCGGATTTACTGTTAACTAACTATCAACCCATTCTATTATGTAGTTATGCACATCAATGAAGACAATGAGATTTATTACAAGTTAAATTTCAGATAGTTGATGTATTGCATTAACTGAGGGAAATGATCACAAAATAAGTCAATGTTATCTATAAAAATCAAGTTAAAGTTATCCATGAAGCAAATTACCTGAAGCAAACTGTGTATAAGTCAAGGAAAATTATACAATTAACATTATTGAATGAAGCAATGCAGCTGTTAAGATACTGACATCACATTCGAGAGGATGGAGTTTCTATCCGGCAAAACTGATTTGGGTTCTTCTGGTTCCCTAAGGCAAATCACAGTAAGGTTTCTTAATTAATGGCAGACTGACCCCCAGTCTTATTCCCATAGGCTATCTGCCCTTTCCCTCATTAAGCATATTATGTATGCAGTGTATTGTATATTTTGGCTTACTGATTTGCACTGTATTCGCTTGCCAAATCCTCTCCCAATGTGAGGTGATTCTTGGATGAATGAAGACAAATACATGAATAAAATAAGAAAGTGTGTAACATACTGTCCTAACATAATAGAGATACATATGCAATGTGCATTATTTACAAACTATGCATGATATGTTGAACATTACTTCCAATGTGTTGATTTACATGACTTTGATAGCCCTACATAACTACCATACATCATAGGCTGACAAAGTAGCAATGGTTTGTGAAATATTTACAAGAGATGGTGTCAAAAATCTTTAATCAATTCAACATAGATTTAACAGAATTAATCCAGTCACTAAGTTAAATCCTTCAATAGGGTTTAGAACATTTCCAATAAAGGATATCTGATAGTCAAAATAGGGAGAAAAAATTTAACTTTGTATTCACACTGAGGTTCTGGTGCCCATAGGCAAATATGTATATTCAGAATGATTTGAGCACAGTAGAGGATAACTTGAAATACCCTCATTTCTTGCTAAAGGTGCTGGTGGCATAAACACGACGAGAACAACCTCTGTTGGTAGGTAACATTCAAAGAAACACAAGAATTTGACATTTGTACCGCGTTATGCGGAGGGTTCGCATGAATTCTTCACACATTATGACCAACCCATGCTGAATTACAAACGTTAATGTTCCTACAACTGTATCTGAAGACTAAAACTGGATTGTTACAAATAAACATAAGAACTCAAAATGCTTGGCTCCACACCAAACAGCGACTACGGGTCATTTACATAAGCACGACAAAAAATGCGTAAACACCGTACCTCTTTGCACTCTGCTTCTGACTGCTTTTGTTTAGTGATGCGGCAGCAGACACTTTATTGTTTGCTCCTGCTTTCCCACTGCCCGAGACGCCATGCAATTTTTTCAGTGCTTCATCTGCTTCCTTCTTCTTTTGCTCTTCCAGTTTAGCTTGTATTTCACGTTTCTTCTGTTCAATGAGTTGCTCTTGTTTTGACATTTGGGCAAACCTTTCATTTCGCGTCGTTTTAGAGGTGAAAGGATCAGGAACTTTGATCCCACGATACGCCATTACGGCTACGACACAAATCAAACATATCAGAGATGGTACAGACAACGAGTCGAAGCGCCATTAAAAATACTGTCTATGATTCAATACTTACCTGATTGTTACGACAGGTAGAATGACATTGAGCCAAATTGTTTTTCCACCTACACACTTGCTGGAAACACCGTTGCGAGGGAATGTTTTGCGCAAGTTTTCATTACTATTTGACACTCTGCCTAAGGCAAGGCAACATTTTACGAATTTTCTCTGAAAAAAAAAGAAAAACATCTGCGCTGACAAATCATAGCGCATGGACAGGGAATTTGAGCAGAGAACTGCGAACAAAATTAATCAAATGTGAGTGCACAGCTTACATCTGGCCAGAAAAATAGCAGCATGTGGATCGAAAAACACCTCAAATCCGGCCTTTTCTGGTCAACGGTTCTCGTTAAGGTTGGTCCACATGGAACAATTTATTAATGCAGATATCTGCGAAAATCTGTAGTGTACAAACAACACAGTTCCAACCCACTTCTGGTGCGCTATCTATCGGTATACGAATGAAATTTCAGCGACAAGCGGCTACGCCCTCGCAAAATAGTTGAAGTGTTTAGACAAAATAATATTGTTTTCATCTGTTATGCTTGTGTACTGATTGTGAACAACTTTTCTTACATCTTACACGAATAATCGTAAATAATTTATATGTAATATGGTAAATAATATAACTTTGACACAATATGTCCAGTCAAGACTGGTAAACGACGCAGGTTTAGTAATAAGTTATATTTCAGTTCGACAAGTTGACTCGTAAAGTAGGAAATTCATGGTGTGATACTGCAGTTCCTGTGTTACTCCGAATTAAGATGCACGCATGTCTGAAGGAAAACGCACTGCGGCGACTACAGTCGATATGAAAAACCTGAAATACACTCCTGGAAATTGAAATAAGAACACCGTGAATTCATTGTCCCAGGAAGGGGAAACTTTATTGACACATTCCTGGGGTCAGATACATCACATGATCACACTGACAGAACCACAGGCACATAGACACAGGCAACAGAGCATGCACAATGTCGGCACTAGTACAGTGTATATCCACCTTTCGCAGCAATGCAGGCGGCTATTCTCCCATGGAGACGATCGTAGAGATGCGGGATGTAGCCCTGTGGAACGGCTTGCCATACCATTTCCACATGGCGCCTCAGTTGGACCAGCATTCGTGCTGGACGTGCAGACCGCGTGAGACGACGCTTCATCCAGTCCCAAACATGCTCAATGGGGGACAGATCCGGAGATCTTGCTGGCCAGGGTAGCTGACTTACACCTTCTAGAGCACGTTGGGTGGCACGGTATACATGCGGACGTGCATTGTCCTGTTGGAACAGCAAGTTCCCTTGCCGGTCTAGGAATGGTAGAACGATGGGTTCGATGACGGTTTGGATGTACCGTGCACTATTCAGTGCCCCCTCGACGATCACCAGAGGTGTACGGCCAGTGTAGGAGATCGCTACCCACACCATGATGCCGGGTGTTGGCCCTGTGTGCCTCGGTCGTATGCAGTCCTGATTGTGGCGCTCACCTGCACGGTGCCAAACACGCATACGACCATAATTGGCACCAAGGCAGAAGCGACTCTCATCGCTGAAGACGATACGTCTCCATTCGTCCCTCCATTCACGCCTGTCGCGACACCACTGGAGGCAGCCTGCACAATGTTGGGGCGTGAGTGGAAGACGGCCTAACGGTGTGCGGGACAATAGCCCAGCTTCATGGAGACGGTTGCGAATGGTCCTCGCCGATACTCCAGGAGCAACAGTGTCCCTAATTTGCTGGAAAGTGGCAGTGTGGCCCCCTACGGCACTGCGTACGATCCTATGGTCTTGGCGTGCATTCGTGCGTCACTGCGGTCCGGTCCCAGGTCGACGGGCACGTGCACCTTCCGCCGACCACTGGCGACAACATCGATGTACTGTGGAGACCTCACGCCCCACGTGTTGAGCAATTCGGCGGTACGTCCACCCGGCTTCCCGCATGCCCACTATACGCCCTCGCTCAAAGTCCGTCAACTGCACATACGGTTCACGTCCACGCTGTCGCGGCATGCTACCAGTGTTAAAGACTGCGTTGGAGCTCCGTATGCCACGGCAAACTGGCTGACACTGACTGCGGCGGTGCACAAATGCTGCGCAGCTAGCGCCATTCGACGGCCAATACCACGGTTCCTGATGTGTCCGCTGTGCCGTGCGTGTGATCATTGCTTGTTCAGCCCTCTCGCAGTGTCCGGAGCAAGTATGGTGGGTCTGACACACCGGTGTCAATGTGTTCTTTTTTCCATTTCCAGGAGTGTAGATTCGCAGTTGCGAATGTGGACAACCATCAGCTGTATAAGGCTGTTGTGCTGCACTGGGTTCGAACCCAGATTTTCTGCTTATCGCGAGTGGTCGCCTTACAATTTGGCTATCCGAGCACGACTGGGGTTCAGACCCAAAGCTCCATACATCGTCAACCACGTGTCTACAATTTGTATTCCATATACATTGTGTATATTCCTTAATAGGGGAGACATTTTAATTGAAAGTCGCTTGACCGTTGCTGGCGGATAAATATGATGTTGCTGTGCCTTTGTTATTCCGTATTATGTTACGGCGAATGCAACTGCTAATATATTCGGTGGAAATTTATCTGTCGTCTGTACTCACAACATGTATTGCAAAATAAATGAAATGTAAGTAAAATGTGAGAGGCAGAAAGAACGGTCAAAACGGGGACGATAGTTTTCACATATTAATTTACCTCTCGAGTTAGTTACCAGGCGAACACAATGACCGGCGAAATTATTTGTGAATGGACATGGAGACTTTCAGATATACACCAAAGCTTATAACTCTTGTATTCCATTTTCTAGAGCATTGCTTCCTCAATTTCTGTCTCAGTAGTGTTCTTCTGAGTCTTGGTATTTCCTAGTCGATCGGAAAGTACAGGAGATCAAAATACCACAAGCTTAGTTTATGTATTCGGCTGTCTCCGGCGCCAGTTCGAACAGACTGACGTACTTTGCTTGTGGTAGCTGTACCACAGAATTGCATAGGCGGTGACGCGCCAGTCGGTCGAGTACAATACGCGTTCCCCACCTAACCTTTCGCGAATCTGAAGATATGTCGATTGTTCGCTCCGTCCCGTCGTGTCCTCCCGCGAATTAGGCTGCCGTCACAGTAGCACCGATATCAGTGAATTCCGCTGGTGACCGACATCGTCCGAAGACTGTCGATTTCTTCAAATCAGAACGACACCACATATGTTATCTCAGTATAACTAACCTCACCGACCAAATGTACGGATTTCGGACGATAATCGGCGAAATTCAAATCAGTTTGCTTTTTCTGGTAATAATGGACGACACGGCACGAAACTAATAAGTTTAGTCACAGGAGTAGTTCGTGCATCCTGAGGATGAAAAACATCATAGTCAGGATACAGCTCAGAATCTAGGATTTGTAATCGCAGGTTTATTGGAAATCACAAGTAGGCAAAATCTTTATCAGAAATTTTAAGTGTAGATTATAACCTCGAAAAATAATTTGTTCAAGTGAAAAGTATGGGGTATTTCACGATTTAAGTTCCTGTAGTGGGTCTTTTTGGGTTGTGGTAGGTGGTCATTAACTGTCTTCAAATTACTGTTGCTGATAACTGCCGATTTTATGGCGGTAGGCTGGTTATTCTGTTCCATGAAGTGGTTAGCAAATGTGGTACACCTATATTGCTTTACGCTTCAGAATATCTTATTCCAGATTTCATGTTTGTCTTTACACATATGCTGAGTGACAGTCACTGAAGGTTAACAGATATACATCTGCACAACTTCACATAAATCAGCAAAACAGATTTCTAATCTGGAAGTGTGATTTGAGCGCTATTAAAAAATTCGATTTTCACTTAAAGATGAAATTCTGGCCTTAGTAAAATTAGAAGTGACAATTTGATATCTGACATTTTGTCTGCAACTCGTGGTCTTCCGTGGTAGCGTTTTCGCCTCCCGCGCACGGGGTCCCGGGTTCGATTCCCGGCGGGGTCAGGGATTTTCTCTGCCTCGAGATGACTGGGTGTTGTGTCGTCTTTATCATCATCATCCATCCCCATTACAGTTGGAGGAAGGCAACGCCAAACCACCTCCTCTAGGACCCTGCCTAGTACAGCGGTGCGGTTTTCCCGCATCGTCCCCTATGGGACATCATCATCATCTGGCAATTACATCTTTCCAATGATTAGGCCTATAATGCGCTCTGAAAAGTAAAGTTTCGAAGTTTTTGTGTAATGTAATGGATGTTATTAATTACAAAGCTAATATTTTCACTCTTGCAACACACATGCTACGAATTTTTTTATTTATTCCATATCGAATTTTGGAGCTATTCTTCGTGCAAGTGGCGCAAAAGAGATTGTAATACACATAATTTTCTTTATTAATACTTCCTTTCTCGAATCCCTTGGGCAAGTGATCAAAGAGCCATGAAGCTTTTAGAATGGAAAGCTGATTATCTGAATATACCGGTACCTACTGCCAAATATCACATTCATACACACTATTTCTAGGATAAAGTGAGTTGCTGTACAGCTGCAAATCTACTTTCTTTAATTAAATAATTCTTGCTTACTCACACACAAGTTTATCCACTCCTCACACAATAAAAATATCTAAAATCCATTCATCATAAGAATAAACCTGACAAACGCAAACGCAGTGACTGGTCAGAAGCCTTAGCACATGCACACTGGTATCGTTACGCTCTGGGAAGTAGGTCCTACTTACGTATTAGATACATTATTACTAAGTTACATTAAATGAAACATTAAGATATTCAAATGTATTAATAGCCATCAACGTTTCTCTTAATACCTTTAGGCTATGCAGTTTTTACTTTTAAAAAATCGTGTACAGTCACAGCCTATGCAGCTTTGTGCTCCGATTGTCGTTCTGTTATTGCGCAGTATGAAAATGGCCGAAGCTGCTTTCTGTTCCGTAGTGAAACAGGCGTGTGGAATACGGTTTAAAAGTGCCGAGAAATACGCTGTTCTTGATGTTTTTCATAAATTTACAGAGATAATCGGCTTTGAAATTTCCCCATTCTCTGAATATATTACAGTTACAACATAATTCTACGTCATAGCTAATAGTTCATGAGTTCAGATCTTCCCAGTATCATTTTTTTTTTTTTCCTCGTTCAATCTGAAATACCCACATCTCGTAATTATAAAACTCATCATCATTTTTATGAGTAATATGCGTCTTCTTGTTTCTAATTACTTGTTGGACTCGAAATTCCTCTTTCCATTTCAAATACAAATTCTTAGTTATCGATGTTTTATGAAAGACTGTGCATAAAAGTTGCTTTTAAATTAAGAAAACAAAACAATTTAATTTTTAAGGTAATAATGAAAAACCTAATTCTCTTTATTTGGACTATGTCCGTCGTTCTATACCACAGAGGTAGACAAGTGTCCTAGAAACATGAAAAACAATCATTTTCACAGCATGGAACACATCATACAAATGCTGCATTTTTACATTTGCTATGTACCATTACAATATGAACCCAACAGAACTGATCTGGAGCCAAGTCGAGGGATTTGGCCCGATAAGTAACAAGACTGTTAACCTGCCACACATACTGGAACTAACGCATGCAGCTTTTTCACATGTCACTGTCGAACACTGGCGGTATATAGAACGCTCGTCAGAAAAGAAGAAGAGAAGATATGGCGCCTGGTTGGCCTCAGGGATTCTGTTGTCGATAGGATCGTTATCAACGTAGCAGCTGACACTTCCAGAACTGAAGTGTATTTCTCGAATTCGGATAAGGAAGGAGCTAAGGGATTATGAGACAGCTGGCTGTTAATACCTACAGTGGCTTCAGTATTCTTCAACGGTGCGGTGAAATCCTTGCAGTACCGATATGCTTTTGCATTACACATAGCTTGCTAAGAAAAATTACCCTACGTTTAAGTTTTGAAATTTTCATCACTCTTGTTTGTAATTAGAATACTATGTCAGGTGAGAACGAGCGCATTTTATGCTTTCCTTCTGGTCACCCAAGAAGCATGTGATAGTGCTGGAGTTCCTCTGAATATAATTTCATTCTCTTTAAAAATTAAATGACATTCGAAGCTATATTGTTTCTTTGCTCGTCTCTTTTTACATCTGAACTGCGATTGATTGCCAGTCGTTGTGGCCGAGTGGATCTAGGCGCTTCAGTCTGGAACCGTGCTGCTGCTACGGTCACAGGTTCGAATCCTGCCTCGGGCATGAATGTGTGTGATGTCCTTAGGTTAGTTAGGTTTAAGTAGTTCTAATTCTAGGGGATGATGATCTCAGATGTTAAGTCCCATAGTGCTCAGAGCCATTTGAACCATTTTTGCAATTGATCACATCGTTGCAGGGTACCATAGTTGGACTGCTGGCTGGCCAGTGCTGTCCAAGTTTAATGCGCCATTGATGCTGTTGTCCCGCATTATCTCTCAGTCTATGTTCGTGTAACACAGCAAAAATGTATCCTTATGATCGTGCTTGACTGTAATGGTCACAGCTTGGCTTATGCTCCACTTGAAACGAAATCAAATTAAATTCAAGCAAACACAGAAGAATATTGTTCATTTTTGGAGCATCACCTGCGACCAGCTTTGTGAAAGAAGTGGCGACACTCTCTGCGTAACCCACCCATCATTTTGCACAACAATGCGCTGTCGCATACAGCGCAAGCTGTGGCTGTGATCGATGGGACTGGGAAGTACTGTACCATCCACTATACTGCCCAGACTTCAGTCCTTGTGACTTTGATTTGATTCCAAAGATGAACGAACCACTTCGTGGCATTCACTTCAGTACTGTTCCAGAGATTCGACAGGCAGTAGACCGCTCCATTCAGACCATCAACAGAACAGGTTCCGCTAACGGTATACTACGTCTTCAACATCACTTCAATGGGTTCTACACAACGCTGGTGACAGTAACAGGTGCAAACATGTAACACTTTTGTATCGGTTGTGAATAAATAGTAGCCACTATTTAAGTTTAACCCTCGTACCTATCAGCCACCAGACACTTGTACATATACCATTAAGACAGACATATCCCAAAATAACATAAGCAGATGCACTGTGTACAGTCCTCGCAGCACTAGATATTTCCTGTGATATCAGTTGGTCATCCACCACGGCCAGTGGTCACAAGTCAACTGCCCCGTCACTCAACGAACTGGTGTACAAAGGCTGGGCTGGTGTCCCCTCCCCCCCCCCCCCCCCCCCCTAGCACAAAGCCCTTACTGTTTTCAGCCCAAAACCTGCTTGCTTGCTGCCATGCTTTCTACAGCCATCTACTGACTCTGGAATTACAACAACATCAGTATTTTCACGTGGTTCACCAGGATATCATATCATTTACATGATAGTTTTCCATATCCAGCACATAACAGCATACTAACGATTGTTTGCACAATATAATTCTGAAGATAAAGAGTGGAAATTACTTTCCTAGAAACCCAAAACGTTAGCGAGGTGGAGCATGCTGCAAAACCACTGAGTAATTCGACACTTATCTGTGAAGATCTTTATGCGAAAGCTAGAAAGTAGAGAAAACTGGTAGGTCCACTAGTATTTTTTTAACGAATACTGATAACACTGATACAACAGATTTCAAATCATCCTTCTACTTTATAAAGTCACTAAGGTGTATCTCATATCTAGTGAACCAGGAAACGTCCCTTCTGCCTGTCTTTTACCATCTAGATGCATACAGCACTGACGAAAACTGATGTTTCCCCAACCAAATAAAGACAGGAAATATATAGGAGCAGTCAACTGGACAATTCATATGGGAGAGAATAATTGTCCAGGGCAAACACATGCCCATATTGAATTTTCTCAAATTTCCATGGAGAATACTCATGATCGTGAAAGTAGCCCAACACATACTGATAATTGGTTGGTTTGTGGGTGTTGACGGGACTAGAATACAAAGGCCATTGGTCGCTTTTTCCATAACCATGCAACACCCACAGGGAATAAAAACATGTAACGGTGATGACAAGGGACGACACAGAAAAAGAAAGACACAGACAAAGACCATAAAAAAGGGAATTAAAAGCACACTGAGTGTTACAGTGGTTGGCCGACCATGGAAACAAAAAAAAAGGAAAAGCCAACCACCAAGAGATACACTAAAAACCCCAATCTAAGACCATCGGCCAAAGGCTAGATGCAACACACAAAAGATACAAACCCTCAGGTTGAGCGATAAAAGCCCCCTGCTCGAATAAAACTCAAAACTAAGCCTGCCATGGCAGTGTCATCCCTTAAAAGAGCAGGGAGTGTATCAGGCAGCGCAAACATCTGTCTGAGCTCAGTTAAAAGCAGACAGTCCAACAAGATGTGGATCACTGTCAACGCTGATCCACAGTGACATAAGGCGGGTCCTCGCAGCGCAATATATGACCATACCTCATCCAGGTAAGGTCAATGCATAGCTGCCAGAGAACAAATGGGTCCCTGTGAGGAGCTCACATGGTAGAGCGCCAAACATCTGTAGTCTCCTTGATGACCTGAAATTTGTTAGGTGAAGATAGGGCGCGCCATTCTGCATCCCAGGTACCAAGGACTTTCTACCACAATACTGACTGGAGATCACATTCTGGAAGGCCAGACTCCAGGGCCAGTTCACCAATAGCCTGTTTGGCCAACCTGTCAACACGTTCATTACCCAGGATGCCGACATGACCCGGGGTCCACACAAAAACCATGGAGTGGCCGCAACGGGCAAGAGCGTGGATGGACTCCTGGATAGCCATCACCAGACGAGAGTGAGGAAAACACTGGTCAATAGCTTGGAAACCACACAGGGAGTCACTACAGATAACGAAGGACTCACCTGAGCAAGAGCGGATATACTCTAGGGCACGAGAGATGGCTACAAGCTCTGCAGAGGGACTGAGTCTTTTGAGCCTTGTGCCATATCCAGCTGAAGGCATGGGTGAGGCACACTCCACGGGGTATACGAATATGGCCTCAGAAAAGAGGTAGAAGAGGGAAAAACTCAAGCCCAGAGAGAAGAGACCACACGCTAACCGCAATCAGATACCCTGACCGGGCCGTAGTTCGAGGAGATGGACGACCGAGTTGGGGAACAGAACACGGTAATTTGGATGCCTCAGTAAGCTGCAAACATGTGCATTAAGCGGCCATTAGTTGTTGGAGCCGGATCTGCAATGGAGAGTCACCAGCCTCCACAAGTATGCTGTTTACAGGGCTTGTGCGGAAAGCTTCAGTTTCAAGTTGGATCCAGCAGTGAAGTATGGGGTCAAGCAAGCGCAATTGGAGGGCAATGCCGAACCATAATCCAGGCTCCCATAATCAAGATGAGACTGATTCAACACCTGATACAGTCGGAGGAGGGTACACCGATCGGCACCCCAGCTGGTGTGACTCAAGAAATGAAGAGCGTTAAGATGCGCCAGCATGTTTGTTCAAGCTGCCGAATATTAGGGAGCCAAGTCAACCGGGTATCAAAAAGCAATCCCAAAAACCGATGCGTCTCCACCACAGCAAGAGGTTCGCCAGCTAGATAAAGCCATGGCCCAGGGTGAATAGTGTGGCTTCGGCAGAAATACATGACACAAGTCTTGAGGGCCGAAAACTGGAAGCCTCACACTACAGCCCAAGACTGCACCTTGCAAATGCAACGCCAGTGGAGCCATAGCACAGGTAAAAGTCATCAGCATACATGGTAGCTGATATGTACATTCCTACAGCTGTAGCGAGCTCATTGATAGCAACTAAAAAGAGGCAGAAACTCAAGACAGAACCTTGCGGGACCCCATTCTCCTGGACTTGGGAGTAACAATGGGAGGGACCAACTTGCAAGTGGAAGGAATGAATCGATAGTAAATTTTGAATACAAGTCGGGAGTGGGCCCCTAAGACCCCAATGAAGCTTGGTGAGGATGTGATGTCGGCATGCCATATAATATGCCTTCTGCATGTCAATAAAGATGGCAACCAGATGCTGACAGTGGGCAAAGGCCATACGGATGGCAGACTCTAGGCAGACCACATTATCAATGAAAGAGCGGCCCTGAGGTGGAGCCAGAAGGCCCTGAGACTCAAGTAGCCAACTCAACTTCTGGCTCACGATGCGTTTGAGCAACTTGCACAGAATGTTGGTGAGGGTTCTAGCCAAGTTTCAACACTGGTATGATAATGCTTTTTTCCACGAGATGGGAACTCACCCTCAACCCAGATATAGTTGAAAGGGTCTAGGAGGTGTTGCTGGCAGTCCACCGAGAGGTGTTTGAGCATCTGATAGTGGTGCGATCCAGCCTGGGAGCCGTATCAGGGCAAGCAGCTGGGGCACTTCGGAATTCCCGCTCACTGAATGTACGATTCAGGCTGGGGCATATGGAATGAAAGGCTCCAACATTCCAATCGCTCTTTCAGGGAGCGGAAGGCCAGCGGGTAATTTGTAGAAGTGGAACTCTGAGCATAATGCTCTGCTAAGAGTTCTGCAATCGTGTCTGATTCTGTACAGACGGCTCCATTCAGGGAAAGCCCAGGTACGCTGATGGGGGCCTGATACCCATAGAGTCGCCTAATCTTGGTCCAAACCTGCGATGGAGAGGTATGGATGACAATGGTGGAGACATACCATTCCCAGAACTCCTGCTTCGGTCCGATGAACAAGGTGTCAGGCTTGGGCAGAGTCCTTTAAAGGTAATGAGATGTTCCAGTGATGGATGCCACTTATGACATTGGAGGGCCCGCCTGCAATCTCTAATCACCTCAGCGATCTCTGGTGACCACCATGGCACAGTTCTCCGCCAAGGGGACCCAGAAGAACAGTGAATTGCAGATTCTGCTGCAGAAACGATGTCAGTGGTTATTGTGTGAACCACATCAATGGCGTCATGAGAAAGAGGCTCAATAGTGGCAACGGAGGTGAACGAGTCCTAGTCAGCCTTATTCAAATCCCATCTGGGGAGGTGCCAAGAAGAGTGATACTGGCAAAGTGACAGAAACATCAGAAAGTGGTCACTACCACACAAGTCGTCATGTACGCTCCATTGGAGAGATGGCTGAGTATATGCCATGCGCCACACTGAAATGTGTGGAGGCACAAGTATTTAAGAGAGAAAGGTCTAGTTATGCCACCACTTGCTCAACAACAGTGCCTAGGCCTGTTGCAACCAATCCACCCCACAAAGAGTTATGGGCGCACAGTGAGAGAAAAGTTGGTGGCAGTTGGGCTATCAGCAGAGCCAGTACACACTGTGGGACATCACCATCTGGTGGAAGATAGATACAGCAGACAATAACAGCCTGAGGCGTCGACACCCAAACAGCAACAGCCTCTAAAGGTGTTGTCGTAAAGAGAGTTAAGAACATAGATGCAGACTCCACCAGATATCCTCAGATAAGCTTCCCGATCCTTATAATAACCCAAATAGCCACGGGGGGCGGGCGTTTGCATCGCTGGAAACCAAGTTTCCTGGAGAGCAGTGCAGAAGAAAGGGTGAACGCTGATAAGTTGTTGGAGCTCAGCAAGGTGGTGGAAAAAACTGCCGCAATACCACTGGTGGATACTATGATCGTGAGGCTGGGAAGGCATTGAACATTCAATGAGATGGTTTATGCCTCAGGGTCAGGTGGTGAGATACAGGTCCTCAGCAGATGCCAGAATGTCCAACTAATCCTCAGATGCAGAGCTTGTAGGTAGCGGTGGGGTGGGTGCCACCGCAAGGTCCTTAGTCTCAGTGGCCTTCTTCTTAGACTTGTATTGCTGCTCCTTGGGTTTCCCTGACTGGGAAGGCTTCAGTGAGTCAGACTCCAAAACAGAGGAGGATGGTGAAGCCCTACAACCAGCTGCTTTTGGGCACTTCAGAAACTGGCAGGCATCATCTTTTCCACTGGGGGGAACCTGGGAAGGGAGGGACCCAAGGGACCCCTTCTGAGCGAGAGGAGCCAAAGAAGTTGGACACTTCTCCGACATAGAAGTGGGGATGGATGTCCCCGATGGTTGGGGGGTGTTCCTCCCAAAGCAGGTGGTGCAGAAGCAACACGGAGGGAATTGCCCCCCACCATCAAGGGGGCAGAGGTCATACGAAAAGGATCATGGCATTCAAACTTCCGCTTAGCCTCAGTGTAGAGCAGTCAGTCCAGAGTTTTATATTCCATGATTTTCCTCTCTTTTTGTAAAATCCTGCAGTCTGGCGAGCAAGGTGAATGATGCTCTCTGCAGTTGACACAGATGGGAGGTAGGGCACGTGAAGGATTGGGATGTGAAGGGAGTCTGCAATCTCAAAATGTGAGGCCGGAAGTACAGTGGGAAGACATATGGCCAAACTTCCAGCACTTAGAGCACCACATTGGGGGAGGAATATAGAGCTTGACATCACAATGATGGACGATCACATTGGCCTTTTCAGGCAATGTATCACCCTCAAAGGCCAAGATGAAGGCACCGGTGGCAACCTGATTATCCCTCAGACTCTGATGAATGCACCGGACAAAATGAACACCGCTCTGCTAAAACTGGCGTGCAGTTCATCATCAGACTATAAAAGAAGATCCCTGTGGGATATAATGGGGACGTGATGGTAACGGAAACATCCCCCAACTTGTCACAAGCAAGTAATGCCTGTGACTGGGCAGAGGATGCTGTTTTTATCAAAACTGACCCAGAGCGCATTTTGGACAAGACCACCACCTCCCCAAAATTGTCCTCTAAATGCTCTACAAAGAACTGAGACTTCATCATCATGAAAGACTCCCCATCCACTCTCGTACATACTATGTACAGGGACTAGTAAGCTTCACTGCCAACCTTAACCTTTCATTCCTCCCATGGTGTGGCCAGGGAGGGGAACAATTTGGGGTCATACTTCTGGGCATTGAACTGAGGCCTCGAACACTTAGAGACTGCTGGTGGTTGGCGACCAACAAGAGAAGATGTGGTACACTTCACTGCGTGTCATCCACTCTGATGCCACCCACTTCGACAATGGGTGCTCCCCACAAGTGCCACCCAGCTGTAGCGGTGGCCCCCTGGCAGGATGGCCATTGCCGGGAGTCCCGATGCCCCAGGGAGATAAGCATCTACTCCTTGGCATACATGGGGAATTAATGGCGCAGGCATCAGCAGAGCGACCCCTATGTTGTCAGGGGGCTACAACTAACAGGGTACATGGCGTCCCCACCACAATGGACTGGCTACTGTACTGGATATCAGGCACAAAGAAGTCCATGGTCATCGTCGGTGCAGAAAGCCACACTGCGTAGTGCATGGCAGAAACTGCACCCAGGAATGTATTCTCGCCCAAGAGATGGAGAATGAGCAGGACTGCAATGCGTTGACGAGAAAGGTAGCTGAAGATCTCAGTGCACTATGGACACAATGCACCCTGTAAGGTGCCCTTCCCCAATTGGCCTGCTCCTCAGAAAAATTTGGAAATATGGAGGTCAAAACCTACGGGGACCATGTAAGCTGCCCTTCCCCAATTGGACTGCTCCTCAGAAAAATTTGGAAATATGGAGGTCAAACCCTACAGGGACCATCACAGAAAGGTCAAAATGTGTGAGACTCCTATCAGTCGCCTCTTATGACAGGCACGAATACCACAGGTCTATTCTTACCCCCTGACCTGCAGGGGGGAACACATACTGAGTATCAGTGCACTACTCACCCGCCCATATGGTGACATGGTTAGATCAGCTGCATTCTTGTACTCCAGCCCGTCTAGTTCAGACAGCTCCTGCTGTAAACTGGAAATGTCAATCATTCTGGCCACAGGCTACAGCTGCCATGTGCCCCACACCGCATATGCAGAATTGTCCTAGGAAATCAGCAGCATATATGTTATCACTGTACTTACAATTAAATATTGCAATTGCAGCCTCAATCTGACAACTGACAATGATCAAAGTATTAGAAATACCCTCTCCTGACAACTGCAGCTCTGGAAATATAAATATCTGTATAATTCTTATGGCTGGACACAATTTTCCATGTGAAAAAAATCTTTCATTTCCCACATGGCTATTGTAATTTTCCATGTCAGATCCATATCTTCCTTATGACAGGAAAAACTATGCTAAACAAATTCTGTGCAAAGAAATATTAGAAAAAATTAGCGGCACACAAAAACAGGTAAGTAGACCTATACCACCGTCAATGAGGGAAGAAATAGAAGATACAATACTGTATCCAGTAACAGATCCAAAACAACCACAAGATGAAAGAACAGAAGAGGAAACATCACTTTGCCCTGCAAGGGGGGAAAAGCAGTGTCATCACCAGCAGAAGAAGCTGTGTCTTCACTTGCAGAAGAAAAAGATGTGACATCTACAGGTAAAATGGAAATTCCACATTCAACAAATGGGAAGAAATCTTCATCAAGCAATCCAAATAAAAGCTTGTTGGGCAGAAGAAATGCTGAGTCTCCTTCATGTCTCAACGATATTTTAATGTGTTGGCCTGAAGAAAAAGAAGGAAAAACAGAAGGTAGTGTCAAGTGTCTCCTCACTCCTGTCTCAAGGCAGACTCCAGTGGTATCTCAGTCAGGTAACGACAGAACAATAACCAAGGGAAGGCATCTCTTTCTTCCATCAAAATATAAGAGGCATCTTAAGCAAAACAGATCAACTTCTTATTGACATTAATGAAAAGGATTGTATAAGTAATGCTTAGATTTTGTGCTTAACTGAGCACCATGTTACGGATAAATGTGCCTTGCCATCCACAGTAAGTTATAGTTTAGTAACATACTACTCTAGAGAAAGTAAAGGCAAGGTGAAGTAGCAATTTATGTTAAGAATTGTGTAGCTTACAAAGCTATAGTTATTAAGAAATATTGTGTGGAATAACAATTTGAGGCACGTGCAACTGAAATAATAACTAATTCATGCACAATAATAGTGCTGGCTGTCTACAGGGCACCTTGACGTGGCATAAAAACTTTTCTACATATAATGGAACTCCTGCTGGCAGGGTTACGTGCAAAAGCAAACATATTGTAGTTTTAGGTGATTTCAATATAAACTTCGTGACAGAAAATAAGAGTAAACTTGACTTTGACATTATGATGACCTTATATAATCATATATTGGTAATAAACTTTCCAACAAGAATTACATGTGAGTCCCAAATTATGAAAGATAACACTTTTTGATGTGTAGCCATCACTGCCAAATGTAGATATTGGCATGCGGTGGAGGAATGTTGGATGTGGATGGAAACTGTCAGGATTTGCTATATTAAAACTCAGCCTTGATATTCAAGTGATCAGAATAGAGTATTATATTTAAGAATAATATAATATGAAGAGACTGATGAATGAACTATTTGATTATAGTGTATAATTTTCTATTTAGTGTAGAATATTATACCGTTTAAGAGATGTGATGTAGGCGAGGAGGGTTTATATTGATTTTGGAAAGGGTGGGAAGTGTAAGTACTAACACTAATCACACACCCCACCTTTCAGACAACCCTTGCAGATAAGTGTAACTGATTCTTCACCATTTGCCATTCCGTAGGAGTTTGCTTAGATCTTTCTTTGGGGGCTTCATAGGTGAAAGTGAGAATGTCTGTTCTGCAGGAGATGTTTAACATCATACCCCCTCCGGCTTCTCACTCAAGTACCAGCAAAGTAGGGATCCTGGGGAAGGGATTGGGGGTTGGGGGGTGGGGGGAAGGGTTTCCTGTCTTTGTGGCTGTTTTCTTTCACTTCTTTGATCTTAGCAACCGTTTCTATGTTTTCCTTTCTTACTTCTCTTCTGATTACTGGTCTTTCTTTCCCTCTTTCCATATGCATACACTTCTATTGTTGAAGTCCTTCTCAATTTCCATGTAAGAACTATGAGGGTTAATGTTTATTATGACAGTATTACATGGGTATTCATACATTGGAGGAGGTGGTACATGTTACGGTTCTTTATAAACATGCTACATTGTATACGTAAGTAGAGCAAGCCAGAGGAGAATGGATTGTGATAATCGCTCAAGGAATGTCAGTACAACAACTATTCTGATGAATTGTAGGATAGTGGGATAAGTACAGCATATGTAAGAGTATTATATATTTAAATCTACATATATATGTGTGATGTCCACTGGAAGTGTAGGAATGGAAACTTAATGGAGGACTCTAGGATGTATTAAGAAGCACAAGGGGAGAGTGAGGTGGATTTTAATATTTCCAAGTAGTTTTGAATTATAGTTTACATAAAGAGGTATATTAGGGAAATGAACTATGAAGCATGCTCAGAAAGGAGAAGGAGGGTGCACCAAGCATTTATTGGATGAAAAGGGTAGATAGAGAGACCCGCAAGAGGCTGACCTATATTGTGCGGGCAGGGGCACCAGAAGGGGATTGACCTGAACCATAGTAGATTAGAAAGTTTAAAGGGTTGTACCTACCAAAATGGAAGAAGGGAGAGCATCAACCCATATGTAAGGTATAGGTAATGGGCCTAAAAGGAAAAGGGCAGTATCATGACAAAAGTCACACATTTTGGAGATATTATTCTGGTAAGTTTAAACTCTCTAATCCACTAGCATTTTCAAGTTTTATCTTCATAAGCATCGGGGAGAGAACCTTTTCATTTGCCCAGAAATCCTCCAGGCTACAAGAAATGGTGGTTAATGAAGTTGATACGTACTAAAGAAAAAACAGTACAGAGGAGTAGAGTAAAGAACAACATAATTAAGGGTCTATGACACCTGGAGTTTGTGATTGGAAATCCAAAATGTGGTCTGCATGATCCCTAGATGTAAAAGTACTCACTCCAACATCGGGTGAAATTATCAGATAATTATTGGCGAAACGAACAAAAATAAAAAAGGGAAATCTAGGTATTAAATACACAAGTACTAAGAAGTACGTTGTATATTGATTGAAATATAAATTACTGTTGTGATAGATATTGATGTACATGAGGAATATGTGTAAAATATTGTGTGTTTGAGCTAAGGGGAGAGGTATGTAGTGCTTCGAGAATTTCGGGGTAAATTCTAGAAACATTTGGCTCTCCACCATCTAGAACACCCAATATTTTAATGACAAGGGTGAGAGACCCTTTTTACTGCACCACACATGTCTGTGTGTGCAGGAAGGACAGCTATCATGAGGAGCCAGGAGCCATGTCATACGAGCGGCACCAACAAGTGGTTACAAGCAGCCTCCTAGAAGTTATATCAAAAAGTCAAAGAGTATCTGGATAAAGTTCCATTGTGTGTGGTGTCATGAGGATTGTTAGAGAGACAGATGAAGTGTGTGTTATGTAGTGACTTTTACTTTATGTCTTTGCTCTGCATGTGGCAGAATGTATGTAACTGTATGAATGGATAGTAGATTCTAACATTTATCTTGGAATCAGTTGGCTTGCTGTAGTTTGTACATAATAATTGTTACTTCTGGATGAGAGTCGAAAGTATATTGTTGTTTAACTGACGAGAGCCAATGAGTATATAGTTTGTTGCAAGAATATAGAGCTGGTTAATAATATTCAAGAGCAATGTAGCTGATAACCCAAAGAAGAGGATTGACTGCACACTCAATGTCTAAGTCAACTGGAAGAGACATGTGAGTCATGCAACCCAACACTGCACTGTCTCTTGTCATCCAAGAAAGCGTTAGAATTTTTATCTGTTCTACTGCTCACAAAAATTGTGGTATCATCAGCAAATAATGTAAATTTACAGGGCAGGCTTGTGCATGATGGTAGATCATTTATAAAAATTAGGAATAATAGTGGCCTAAGAATTGAGCCCTGTGGCACTCCACATGTAATGGAACTCGGTTCAGTATGTGAGGAAACTTCATATACTCCACCTGAGCTATTCAAGACAACTTTTTGTTTTCTCTCTTGGAGATATGACAGTAGCCAATAGCCTGCAACACTACTTATTCTTACTAATTTTGCTTTCTGCAAGAGAATCAGGTAATAAAAAAATGTGTGTGAAACATTATGGGACTTAACTGCTAAGGTCATCAGTCCCTAAGCTTACACACTACTTAACCTAAATGATCCTAAGGAAAAACACACACACCCATGCCCGAGCGAGGACTTGAACCTCTACTGGGACCAGCCGCAAAGTCCATGACTGCAGCGCCTTAGACCGCCCAGCTAATCCCGCGCGGCTGTATCAGGTGATCAACACAGTCAAACGCTTTAGACAAACCACAGAAGACACCAAGACAGCAGTGCTGCTGGAATTGCCCAAGTCCATTGTAATTCACAATGGACATGAAGGGATTCAGGTGATCAGACAGGATGCTTATGCATTAGTCTCCTGTCAGAGATGTATCTAGGGGTGCCATTTTACTCCAACTGCACGGGCTCACACCATTACAGAGCCTCCAGCAGCTTGAACAGTTCCCTGCTGACATGCAGGGCCCATGGATTCGTGAGATTGTCTCCATAACAGTAAACGTCAATCCACTCAATACCCAATTTGAAACAAGACTTGTCCGACCAGGCAACAGCCCAATGTCAGTGTTAACAGGCCCAGGGGAGGCATGAAGCATGGTGTTGTGCAGTCATCAAGGGTACGTGAGTGGCCCTTTGGCTTTGAAAGCCCATATCCACAATGCTTTTGACACAGTACCAAACAGGAGACTTGTAGTGTAGAGAGGTCACAATTCATAGTAAGCGACACAAAAAGTCATTGACTAAAACAGAAGTGATTTCTGGCGTTCCCCAACATAGTGTTATAGGCCCTTTGCTGTTCCCTATCTATATAAATGATTTGGGAGACAATCTGAGTAGCTGTCTTATGTTGTTTGCAGATGACAGTGTCGTTTATTGACTAACAAAGTCATCAGAAGATCAAAAAACTTGCAGATATCTGTATGGTCAAAAACTGACAATTGACCCTAAATAACAAAAAGTGTGAAGTTATCTGCATGAGTGCTAAAATGGATCCATTGGACATCAGCTACATGATAAATTAGTCAATTATAAAGGTCGTAAATTCAACTTAATACCTAGGAATTACAATTATTAACAACTTAAACTGGAAGGAACACATAGAAAATGTTGTGGGGAAAGCTAACCAAAGACTGCATTGAATTGGCAGGACACTTAGAAAATGTAACAGATCTACTAAGGAGACTGCCTACACTATACTTGTCTGTCCTCTTTTAGAATACTGCTGTACAATGTCAAATCTTTACCAGATAGGACTGACGGAATACATCGAAAAAGTTCAAAGAAGGGCAGCATGTTTGGTGTCATCATGAAACAGGGGAAAGAGTGTCACTGAAATGATACATCATTACAACAAAGGCATTTTTTGTTGTGACAGAATCTTCCCACGAAAGTCCAATCACCAATTTTCTCCACCGAATGTATAAATATTTTGTTGACACCAACCTACATTGGGAGAAATAATTACCATGGTAAAATAAGAGAAGTCAGAGCCCGTACAGAGAGATATAGGTGTTCGTTCTTCCCGCGCTATATGCGATTGGAACAATATAGAAATGTGAAGGTCATTCGATGAACCCTCTGCCAGGCACTTAAATGTCATTTGCAGAGTATTCATGTAGACGTAGATGTTTCATTGAGTGATTTACATGCTGAAACTTGTTGATGGCCTAGCATTGAGACCAATGACCACACACTTTGGTCCCTTCCCTCCCCTCTTTTAAAACAACCGACCAACCTAGCATTGAAATCTGCACCAATTTACAAAAGGGTTGCGCTTCTGTCACATTGAATGATTCTCTTTAGTTGTCATTGGAACTATTCTTGCAGGATCTTTTTCTGGTCGCACTGATGTCAGAGATTTTATGTTTTATGGAATTCCTGATATTCACAGTACACTCGGGAGATGGGTGTACGGGAAAATCCACGCTTCATTGCTACCTCGGAGATTGGTCATGTGCTGACTATAACACCATGTTCAAACTCACTTAAATCTTGATAATGCGCATTGTAGCAGCACTAACTGATCTAACAACTGCACCAGACACTAATTGTCTTATATGCACATTGCCGACCACAGCACCATATTCTATCTATTTTCATATCTATGTATTTGAATACGCATGTCTTTCTTTGGCACTTCAGTGTGACTTAAAGGCTTGGACATTTTATTTTTATTTATTTATTTATTTATTGTTCCGGGGACCACCAAACAGGAGACTTGTAGTGTAGAGAGGTCACAATTCATAGTAAGCGACACAAAAAGTCATTGACTAAAACAGAAGTGATTTCTGGCGTTCCCCAACATAGTGTTATAGGCCCTTTGCTGTTCCCTATCTATATAAATGATTTGGGAGACAATCTGAGTAGCTGTCTTATGTTGTTTGCAGATGACAGTGTCGTTTATTGACTAACAAAGTCATCAGAAGATCAAAAAACTTGCAGATATCTGTATGGTCAAAAACTGACAATTGACCCTAAATAACAAAAAGTGTGAAGTTATCTGCATGAGTGCTAAAATGGATCCATTGGACATCAGCTACATGATAAATTAGTCAATTATAAAGGTCGTAAATTCAACTTAATACCTAGGAATTACAATTATTAACAACTTAAACTGGAAGGAACACATAGAAAATGTTGTGGGGAAAGCTAACCAAAGACTGCATTGAATTGGCAGGACACTTAGAAAATGTAACAGATCTACTAAGGAGACTGCCTACACTATACTTGTCTGTCCTCTTTTAGAATACTGCTGTACAATGTCAAATCTTTACCAGATAGGACTGACGGAATACATCGAAAAAGTTCAAAGAAGGGCAGCATGTTTGGTGTCATCATGAAACAGGGGAAAGAGTGTCACTGAAATGATACATCATTACAACAAAGGCATTTTTTGTTGTGACAGAATCTTCCCACGAAAGTCCAATCACCAATTTTCTCCACCGAATGTATAAATATTTTGTTGACACCAACCTACATTGGGAGAAATAATTACCATGGTAAAATAAGAGAAGTCAGAGCCCGTACAGAGAGATATAGGTGTTCGTTCTTCCCGCGCTATATGCGATTGGAACAATATAGAAATGTGAAGGTCATTCGATGAACCCTCTGCCAGGCACTTAAATGTCATTTGCAGAGTATTCATGTAGACGTAGATGTTTCATTGAGTGATTTACATGCTGAAACTTGTTGATGGCCTAGCATTGAGACCAATGACCACACACTTTGGTCCCTTCCCTCCCCTCTTTTAAAACAACCGACCAACCTAGCATTGAAATCTGCACCAATTTACAAAAGGGTTGCGCTTCTGTCACATTGAATGATTCTCTTTAGTTGTCATTGGAACTATTCTTGCAGGATCTTTTTCTGGTCGCACTGATGTCAGAGATTTTATGTTTTATGGAATTCCTGATATTCACAGTACACTCGGGAGATGGGTGTACGGGAAAATCCACGCTTCATTGCTACCTCGGAGATTGGTCATGTGCTGACTATAACACCATGTTCAAACTCACTTAAATCTTGATAATGCGCATTGTAGCAGCACTAACTGATCTAACAACTGCACCAGACACTAATTGTCTTATATGCACATTGCCGACCACAGCACCATATTCTATCTATTTTCATATCTATGTATTTGAATACGCATGTCTTTCTTTGGCACTTCAGTGTGACTTAAAGGCTTGGACATTTTATTTTTATTTATTTATTTATTTATTGTTCCGGGGACCACATTAAGGAGAAGTCTCCATGGTCACAGAATGAGTCAATACATGAAATTATAACATGATAGTAAAAACAGATAAAATGAAATATAAGTAACATATTCAGGCAACAATTCATAAGTTTAAATGAAGAAAATCAACAATGTAATGCTGGAATTGGCTTAATTTTTTAGCTCTTCCAGGAGCTCCTTGACAGAATAGAAGGACGGAGCCATGAGGAAACTCTTCAATTTAGACTTAAAGGTGTTTGGGCTACTGCTAAGATTTTTGAGGTCTTGTGGTAGCTTATTGAAAAAAGATGCAGCAGAATACTGCACTCCTTTCTACACAAGAGTCAAGGAAGTGCATTCCACATGCAGATTTGATTTCTGCCTAGTATTAACTGAGTGAAAGCTGCTAAATCTTGGGAATATGCTAATATTGCTAACAACAAATGACATTAGAGAAAATATATACTGTGAGGGCAATGTCAGAATTCCCAGACTATTGAATAGCGGTCGACAAGAGGTTCTTGGACTTACACCACACATAGCTCGAACAGCCCGTTTTTGAGTCAAAAATACCCTTTTTGAATCAGAAGAATTACCCCAAAAAACAGTACCATATGACATAAGCGTATGAAACATGTGAAGTAGACTACTTTTCATGTTGAACTGTCACTTATTTCAGATACTGATCTAATGATAAATAAAGCGGCATTTAGTTTCTGAACAAGATCCTGAACATGGGCTTTCCACAACAGCTTACTATCTATCCGAACGGCTAGGAACTTGAACTGTTACATCTCGCTTATAATATTCCCATTCTGTCTGATCAAAATATCCGTTCTTGTTGAATTGTGAGTTATAAACTGTAAAAACTGAGTCTTACTGAGATTTAGCATCAAATTATTTTCCACAAGCCACGAACTTATTTCATGGACTACATTATTAGATACTGTTTCAATATTACACACAAGATCCTTCACTACCAAGCTGGTGTCACCAGCAAACAGAAATATTTTTGAATCACCTGTAATACTGGAAGGCATATCATTTATATAAATAAGAAACAGCAGTGGCCCCAGCACCAACCCTTGGGGAATGCCCCACTTAACAGTGCCCCATTGGGACTGAACATCACTACCACTCTCAATATTGCATAGAATTACCTTCTGCTTTCTGTTCTTAAAGTAAGAGATGAACCAACTGTAAGCTACTCCTCTTACTCCATAATGGTCCAATTTCTGCAGTAATATTTTGTGGTCAACACAATCAAAAGCCTTCGTTGAATCAAAGAAAACACCTAGCGTTCACAACCTTTTATTTAATCCATCCAAAACCTCACAGAGAAAAGAGAATATAGCATTTTCAGTTGTTAAACTATTTCTAAAACCAAACTGTACATTTGACAGCAAATTATGTGAATTTAAATGCTCCAGTAAGCTTGTATATACAACCCTCTCGATAACTTTAGCTAACACCGATGGCATAGAAATAGGTCTATAATTGTCAACATTATCCCTGTCTCCCTTTTTATAAAGTGGCTTCACTACCGAGTACTTCAATCGGCCAGGAAACCGACCACTCCTAAAGGATAAGTTACAGATATGGCTAAGTACTGGGCTTACGTACATAGAACAATACTTCAGTATTCCGATAGATACCCCGTCATATCCATGAGAGTTCTTGGTCTTTAGTGATTTAATTATTAACTCAATCTCCCTATTGTCAGTATCATGGAGGAGCATTTCAGATAACAGTCTCAGAACACTTTTTTCTACGAGCGCTGTATGATTCCCTGTTGGGACTAGGTTTCTATTTAGTTCACCTGCTATATTCAGGAAGTGATTATTAAATACTGTACATATATGCGACTTATCAGTAACACGGAGATTCCCACTACACACTGATTCTATATCCTCGACCTGTCTCTGCAGATCAGCCACTTCCTTTACGACTGACCATACGGTTTTAATTTTATCCTGAGACTTAGCTATTCTATCTGCATTGCACATACTTTTTGCCTTCTTAATAACTTTTTTAAGCACCTTACAATACTGTTTGTAATGAGTTGCTGCATTTAGATTTTGACTATTTCTAAGATTTTGATGTAACTGCCACTTTGTTCTACAGGATATTCTTATCCCTCTAGTCAGCCACCCCGGCTGCCTGTTTGTGCTAGTATTCTGTTTTGAACATTCTAATGGAAAGCAACTTTCAAAGAGCACAAGAAAAGTCTTGAGGAAAGCATTATATTTATCATCTACTGTATCAGCACTATAAACATCTTGCCACTCTTGTTCCTTGATAAGGTTTACAAAGGTCTCTACAGCAACTGGATCAGCTTTCCTAAAATGTTGATAACTATATTTAATATGTGCTGCAGCACAAAATCTTTTAGAGTTAAAATTTGTGCATCATGATCTGAAAGGCCAATTACCTTTTTGCTAACAGAATGCCCTTCTAGTAATGAGGAATGAACAAAAATGTTGTCTATGGTTGTTCTACTGTTCCCTTGCACTCAATGTATCAATTAATAGTACAATATGTATTTTACAGATTTTTTTGAGTGTATGAAAACTCATAAACTTGACTACCTGGAAAGTGTCTCTCTGTGTGTACTGTGCCAGCAAATTTCCATCATAATTATTATTCTTAAAAATATTATTAATCAAGAGAACTGGTCACTGTTCCTAGGATGGTGCCAGGTAGATCAGACAGGTCCAATGATTAAATAATATAAAACATGTTATGTAGCATTCTATTTCACTAATTGGTTTTTTATTTACTTTGCCTCATGGTTGTAATATTGCTAAGAGAAAATCAAGGTGAAGCACCACATGCTATGCATAAATTACAAATGGTTAAGCTCAGAAATTGTACCAACAACATTTAAGAAGATCATCTGTAAAGTAGGAAAGAACTCCAACTTACAGCTCATATGACTCTGGTTGGAAATGTCTCAGTTAACAGGATTATCAGTACCTTATCCTATCCAGTCATAAATTTGAAGCATTTTTTAAGCAATAGTGATCTGAGTTATCAATATTTTTATTTTTTGGTTGCAAATGTAAAAACAGTAAATAACAACAATAATCTACAATACTTGCATAGAATACATTATGTACTGACCAGAAAAATTGTCACAATCAATTTTAAGATAAAAATTAAATTTTATTTCATATTTCTAACTTTAAAAAAGATTTACAAGGTGAAAAGGTTGTGCTGACTCATGGAAATAATGTAGAGATACCACAGTGGGTGTCATGACAAATGATAGTGACACCTAAAATATTGATCATATTGGAGGCAGCCGGGAATATTACACAAATTCAGTTTATGCTAATGGCAATAATGTCTTATCTCATGATGCTACCATGCTCATGGTAGACAAAATTAGTTTACAAATCACATCAAGAAGTATTTTGTCACTTGAAGCCAGTGAAAGATGCTCTAAAGTGGAATTAGTAAATTTCAAATTCTCCAAGTCATGAGAATTTGTTCCAAATATGATGGAAAAAGATATAGTTACACAAGACATTAATTTGTCATTAATACATTCAGTGCAGGACATTTACAAAGATCTTACTGACCTAATGAAGAATTTATTTAATAATTTTTTTACACAACAAACTGAAAAACTTTATGAACAATTATGTGATTTTTAAAAATGAACAAAAGCAAAAATTTGTTGGTTTTAAGAATAGCCTCTCACAAAGGTCCAATAATTTATGTCAAAATATACACACTGACTTTTCTAATGATTTAAGATGCCAATTGGCAGATATGGGGAAGAAATTAAAGGTGGAATTATTTGCCAATTTGCCTCAGGAGATAAACCACCTAGATCAAAAAGTGTCCATAGACAAGGCACAAGAGGAAATGGTGGGTAAACTAAAAGTTGCGAGTAATGTGCAAACTCAGATGCAAGAGTCTCAGTTGGAAATTTGTAAAAATTTAGAAACTATGACAGGTACTGTTAATGAGTTACAATCTTAATGTAAAAATTTGCGAGAAGAAGTATAGGAGCTGTCAGTAAATATGAGTTATTTAAATTTAGGCACTAAGCTCATAAAGAAAGCACAAAAAAATAAAAGAGAAGGTAAATAATTTAAAGGACAGAGCCAAAGCGTGAATGCACAGAAGGTCATACAAGAGCAGAAGACCTATGTTGAAGCAGCTGAAGAAGTAGTAAAGGAAAGGGAGAATGAATTGATTGCTAGGAGTGAGCTAGGCTTAAAGGCAATGGAAGAAAAATTGCAGAGCAGCTAATTAATGTTGCGGATGTCACTACAGAGACGCCTGTAGCAAGCAAATCAATTGCAGTTGGGCAGGACAGATAGTGGTAATATTTATGAACCATTTGCTACCAGCCCTTCAGATGGAGAAGAAAGGAATGCAACAGGTACAGCAAAATTCAATACCAATTGCACAAACATATCCAGAGTATAATCATCTGCACCTTTACAATGCCACGACAGCAACAGCCAATACTGCATGTTTGTCTACATTATTAGTGGATGATAGTCTGCTTTGTCATAGACAGTTTTGGATTTTTTCAACAGAGGGTAAGAGAATGAGTCATGTAGTGTTTATAAGGGCTTTTCACAACAAGTCACCCCACAACTGCACAGTAGCACAGAACTTCCAGTTTATTGTGGGGTACACACAGAGCGAGGTTTTATTGTGGGAAACAGATATGGCTGAGAGATGCCATACCTATGAGCAATTTAAACGGGCTTTCTTGGACAAATATTGGTCCACAGCAGTCCAAGAGAGGCCACATTGAGAGGTTTTCAACCTGTCACCATTCATAGTAGACAAGGGGGACTGAGGAAGTATTTCGAAAAATAGTTAAACAAAACCAGCTACAGGAAAATCCCAGTTTCCCATATGAACATATTGAAAGTACTGGCAAGTTGCCTGCATGCCAATATTAGGGAAAAGCTGACACAACAACTGAAAATGGTATAAGAGTATTTCTTATCCATTGACCTAATATATGAAGAAGGGCTGTTGTAACCAGAGACAATTAATAAGCAGTGTGTGCTTCTGCAAAATAGTCAACAGCAGAATGGCAATGGTGGTGATATCCAACACAGTTGGCAACTGTATGCTCCGTGCAACAATGGGGGAAACCAAAAGTACAGACGAGGTTTCAAAGGAAATCACAAACAGAATTGCAATAGGTCTATTGACTGACAACAATACCTGCAATACTGGCGTAGAATACATTTTGTACTGATCAGGAAAATTGTCACAATCAATTTTAAGATAAAAATTAAATTTTATTTCATATTTCTAACTTTAAAAAAGATTTACAAAATGGAACAAGGTGAAAAGGTTGTGCCGAACAGATGGTCAATAAATTCATAATGCATCACCAGCATGCGATAATAACCGATACAGCAATTGGCAGGAACCGACCACAAATAGACACTTTATGTACTGAACATGGAATAAATGCTACTTCTTCTGTAAAGCCGAGTGCACCAATGGCTGAGGCATCAATAAACATAAAAGATGCAAAAACATCTAATTCTGTACTGTAATAATTGGGGGTGCCAATGACATATATAAAAATTAATTAATGAAAGACACAAATAACTTGAAAGAAACCTTGAATTGCAACAAGACTGCATCAGTAGTTGTCATTGAAATTCCACACAGACATGACCTGATAGAAAGTTATTGTGTGAATGTAGAAATTGCTAAGGCAAACAGACAGTTCAAAAATATATGTAAAGCATTCCTCAACACACATTTCTTATCTGTTGATTTCTTGCAGAGAGAAGACTTTACTAAACACAGTTTGCATTTGCATGCAAGTGGAAAGTCACTCCTTGGTCCCAAAATTGTACAATTACTAGACAAAAAAAAGAATAAAGTGACCATTGCTATGGTGGGTACGCCAACATGAGCAGCAGTACCCAGTCCAGTAACAGCACAAACAGCAGAACCCAACCAACACTGCAACCAGCTTCATCTACAGCACCACCAACAGTGTCAGCAATGAGTAATCCAGAAACCACCACAACAGTCTTAGCAACAACAGCAGAAGCCCAAACAACACTGTAACCGAGTGAGATTAAAAACTTTCCCTGCGTACATATTGTTACACAAAATTTTGTGCAAAATGCCGGATGTTTGCAAATTCCTGTGACAATATTTCAGCACAGAGTCTTCTGGCCATCTTCAGGTGATACTGGTGAAAATTCCCTAAGCTCTGGTATTTAAGACCCACAAGGCGCACATGTGTGATGGATTCACTTGGCGTTACAAGTGCGCTACTTGAGCGTGTTCGATTCTGCTGCGCCACACGCCGTCCATCGTGAAAAGTCGCCGCCTCGATATTAATTCAATTGTCTCCATGTGGTTCCATCACAGACCTACGCCAGCTACAGAGGACACGAAGTTTTTCGACTATTGGATTCCATGCTGAATTCAATTGGTAAAAGCTGTCACAATTAATAAGAGACTCATTTTCAGACATCCATATTTCCAGAGATTCGTTAATAATAGAACTCCAAAAGTTAGACTATTGGCCACAATTTTTGTTTCACTGTAATTCATGGCATGACCAGTGGAAATACAGTCTTTGGCAATGGCAGACGTACAAGGCTGAAGAAAACGGGTATGCCGCTGATGTTCTACAATGTGATCCTGCACAGTACGTGTCATTTGCCGTATAAGATTTGTCACATTCACACGGAATCCTGTAAACTGCGCAGCTCTAGGTCGTCTTTGACAGATCCCAACAGTGACAAAATTTCTGCAGGAGGGACAAAAGATTGCTTTCACTTTATATTTTCTTAGTATTCTGCCTATTTGCACTGAAATATTACCAATATAAGGTAAATAGGCAGTCGTTTTAAAAGCCTCTTCCTTTTCTTTGTTCCGTCATTTACAGGTCTGCACCAATCTCTCCAATTACTGGGATGAGTACCCATACTTCAGAAATACAGTCTGCAGGTGTTCCATTTCCATTTGCAAACTATCAGTGTCAGAGATAACGTGGGCTCAGTGAACCAATGTCTTCAAAACACCCATCATTTGTGCCGGATGGTGGCAACTCGCAGCTTGCAAGTAAAGATGTGTGTGAGTGGGGTTTCTATATACCAAATGACCAAGTGTGCCATCGTTCTTACGTTGCACCAATACATCTAAAAATGACAGGCAACCCTCCTCCTCTAACACCATAGTAAATTTTATATTTTTGTGTATGGAATTCAGAAGTTGTAGGAACTCTTGCAGACGATCCAAACCATGAGGCCAAACTATAAAAGTATCATCAACATATGGCCAAAATACTGGCCCGAGGCGAGTACTTGCTCCTCAAAATCTTCCATAAAAAGATTGGCCACCAGGGGAGATAAAGGACTCCCCATGGCGACAACATCTGATTGCTCATAAAACTCGTTGTTATATAAAAAATATGTAGAGGAGAGAGTGTGCCCAAACAGCACTGTAATGTCAGCTCCAAACCTATTTCCAATGAGATGTAGTGAGTCCACAAGAGGTACATTTGTAAAAAGTGAAACTACATCAAAACTGACAAACAAGTCATGACTTTGAAGTTGCAGTAACGTAAGTCTGCTGCTAAAATCACTAGAATTCTTTATACGATGTGGACACTTTCCTACCATTGGTCTCAGAAAAGATGCCAAATACTCTGCTAAGTCATAAGTGGCTGCTCCAATATTACTCACAATTGGACATAATGGTACGTTATCCTTGTGGGTCTTTGGCAATCCATATAGCCTAGGTGGAACTGAACTATTTGGTTTTAATTTCTTAATTACCTCCTTTGGTAAGGAACTGTTAGTTAGAAGTTCTGCTGTTTTCCTCAACACTCAGGTAGTAAGATCCTTATCTATTTTGCGATATGTTGAGTAGCTTAATAAAACAGTAATCTTATTAATATAGTCCTCCCATAGCATTAAAACAGTAGTATTACCTATGTCCAACGTAAGTATCACTGTATCCAGGTCTGCTTGCAAGTTCTGTAGGGCTGCCCTCTCCAGAGGCGAGATGTTGCTCTTCGGTGGTGTAGCTTTTGTCAACAGGTGACAAGACTCCCGGCGCATTTCCTCAGCTTCATCTGTAGCAATATGATGCACAGCTTCTTTGATGGAACTGATGAAGTCCAGTAGTGGTGGTGAAACAGGTGTAGGAACAAAATTGAGACCTCTTGCTAACACAGGCATAGTCGCGTCATCAAGTTAATAACAGATCATTCAGTAGAAACTTCCTCCAGCATCTGTGTCGAAAGTCAGTTGAACTTCGCTATTTGTTTCAGCGTAGCTTTGTCATGGCTCTCAGCACCTGAAGAATAATTTGGAAAATATTTCGAGTAGATTTCCCCACCATGTTATAGTTCTGGGTGGAGATTTTAATTTGCCGGATATAGACTGGGAGACTCAGACGTTCATAACGGGTGGCAGGGACAAAGAATCTAGTGAAATATTTTTAAGTGCTTTATCTGAAAACTACCTTGAGCAGTTAAACAGAAAACCGACTCGTGGCGATAACATATTAGACCTTCTGGTGACAAACAGACCCGAACTATTTGAATCAGTTAATGCAGAACAGGGAATCAGCGATCATAAAGCGGTTACTGCATCGATGATTTCAGCCGTAAATAGAAATATTAAAAAAGGTAGGAAGATTTTTCTGTTTAGCAAAAGAGACAAAAAGCAGATTTCAGAGTACTTGGTGGCTCAACACAAAAGTTTTGTCTCAAGTACAGACAGTGTTGAGGATCAGTGGACAAAGTTCAAAACCATGGTACAATATGCGTTAGATGAGTATGTGCCAAGCAGGATCGTAAGAGATGGGAAAGAGCCACCGTGGTACAACAACCGAGTTAGAAAACTGCTGCGGAAGCAAAGGGAACTTCACAGCAAACATAAACATAGCCAAAGCCTTGCAGACAAACAAAAATTACGCGAAGCGAAATGCAGTGTGAGGAGGGCTATGTGAGAGGCTTTCAATGAATTCGAAAGTAAAGTTCTATGTACTGACTTGGCAGAAAATCCTAAGAAATTTTGGTCCTATGTCAAAGCGGAAGGTGGATCAAAACAAAATGTCCAGACACTCTGTGACCAAAATGGTACTGAAACAGAGGATGACAGACTAAAGGCCGAATTACTAAATGTCTTCTTCCAAAGCTGTTTCACAGAGGAAGACTGCACTGTAGTTCCTTCTCTAGATTGTCGCACAGTTGACAAAATGGTAGATATCGAAATAGACGACAGAGGGATAGAGAAACAATTAAAATCGCTCAAAAGACGAAAGGCCGCTGGTCCTGATGGAATACCAGTTCGATTTTACACAGAGTATGCGAAGGAACTTGCCCCCCTTCTTGCAGCGGTGTACCGTAGGTCTCTAGAAGAGCGAAGCGTTCCAAAGGATTGGAAAAGGGCACAGGTCATCCCCGTTTTCAAGAAGGGACGTCAAACAGATGTGCAGAACTATAGACCTATATCTCTAACATCGATCAGTTGTAGAATTTTGGAACACGTATTATGTTCGAGTATAATGTCTTTTCTGGAGACTAGAAATCTACTCTGTAGGAATCAGCATGGGTTTCGAAAAAGACGATCGTGTGAAACCCAGCTCGCGCTATTCGTCCAC